>NW_026775581.1:139356822-139956822 GCF_030987335.1 Cornus florida | reverse complement strand
GTGATGCGCTGTAGAACTAATTCTCCCTCGGAATTCTCAACTACAGTAATACTTGACTTTTTAGGTACTACTTGTGTAGGGTTCACCACTTGCTATCTGAGATGGGATAGATTATTCCCGCATCTAGTGACTTCGCAACTTCTTTCACAACCACCTCATTCATAGTGGGATTCTATCTTCTTTGGAGCTCCTGAGATGTTCGGGAATTCTCCTCCAAATGAATAGGATACATGTAAATTGTAGGGCTAAATCTTTTCAAATCAGCCACACTCCACCCAATAGCCTCTTTATTTTACTCAAAAACTTTTAAGAGACTGCTTTATTGGGAACTTGTAAGATTGAAAGCAATGATCACCGGTAAGGTGTCATTTAAACATAAGAAAGCATACTTGAGCTTGTCTGGTAGTGGCTTAAGCTCAAGCTTAGGTGGAGACTCTAGAGAATGAATAAGCGGAGTACTAGAGAATGGATGAAGAGACTCAGTTCTAGATTTTCATGGAGAAAAACCTGTCATAGGAGTGGTGTTGAGCATATCATTCACTTCAGCAATTGAGGATTCAATGTTGAAGTCCTCAAAATTGAAGTGATTCAAACAAGCTTTTAAAGGATCCTTGGATAGAATAGTTGGGTGTGATTCCTCAACCAACTCATCAATAACATCAAGGAAAAAACATACACTATCATCGTGATGATGATGAATGGCATTGGAGATGTTTAGTTTGACTTTCATATTTCCAAAAGATAAATCCATGGCGCCAGTCCTACAGTTAATACAATCATTTATTGTGGCAAAGAAATGACACCCAAGAATGACTGGAATATATTTCTTGGAATCGTGGACCGGTTATGTATAAAAAACTAAGAAATCGACCGAAAAATAGAATTTGTCCACTTTTATTAGTACATCTTCAATGATACCTCACAGTTGCCTTACAGAACGATCAGCAAGGTGTACAATAACCGACGTAGCCCAAACCTAAGTTCTCATACACTGAGTAAGGAATGAGATTCACACTCGTTCTAAGATCAAAAAGCGCTCGCTCTATCACATTATTTCCAATGATGTAAGAAATTGTAGGAGCACGAGGATCTTTAACCTTAGGAGGAGTATTGTGCTGAAATATAACATTGACTTGCTCGGTGAGACAAATTTCCTTAAGAACTTGGCTTCTTGATTTTCTCTTTTGAGTGCACAAGTCCTTCAGAAATTTTGAGTAAGTAGGGATTTACTTAATAGCATCAAGGAGAGATAGATTGATTTTGACCTGTTTAAAGACCTTCATCATGTCTTGAATTGTGATGCCCCTCGATTCTAGAGCCACGGGTGATCAAGTCCGAGCACAGATCCGAGGGATATCAGACAATTAATATGTAAACAAGCAGAAATAAAAATTGAATTAAGAATAAAATAACAAAATGCTGAAAGAATTCTAAAATAAAAATCCTCAACTTAAAATAATAAATTAATAACATTTAAATCCTTCAAATCTGTACAACTTGGGAATCCATCTAGTGGACTCCTAATAATTCCAACTGGTAAAACATTTACAGAATTAAAATCGAAAACCAAAATAAGAAAGAAAATCCTATGTAGTCGGAAGAGTGAGTGACTGTATCTGCATCACCACGATCAAACCCTAAGTCTGGTACTCACGAACACCTGAAAAATAAAGGTGGGTCAGGCCCACATGCAAGTTCCATCCTACTACAATCCGTACATAAACCCGATACGCAGATACATCCTAGATAGCTCGGCAATAACTAAAATAGTCCATATATATATATACACATTATAGGATGCTCACTAACCTATAACATAGTTCAACCTAGGTAGAAGGTGACATAACAACACGCTTTCCAGCGGCCAAGTATCTAGACCTACCAGGGAATATCAGCTATATCTAGCTACCCAACCTTTGCGATATACGCACCCTAACCGTAGTCAGGAGACTCAAGCTCGTATCACGGTACCATAAGTATATATATATAAATTCCCATCCAAAACCAATGTTGTGCCGGTCAACAATTCGTCGCCAAGACAATAACATATAATTAGCATTTAAATGTTTTAATCAAGTCCCTATCCTTCCTAGTGCAGAAAAATAACAAACATCCGTTATGTCGTTCAACTTGTTTTAGTTGACAGGACATGCATCCATGTAGGATTTAACTGTTTTAGTTAATCCATTCCGTATGTATGAAGGGGTAGGACTTAGCATTTTGATCTAATCCATCCCTGATATGTCACCGTCCCATAACGGTACATATAATGCATATGATTCATGTACAATGCAGAATCACTCAAACATCCAATCCATCCAAAACCAAACATAATAGAAATCAATTATAAACAAGATCCTATTATGCATCCAGTGTATGATTATATTTATAATGAAAACTCCTTTTGAAATTGTTAAAACAATAAACAATTTAATCCATCAATCTCCATATAATTGACTGAACAAGAATTTATAACAGTTCAACTATTACCATTCATAGCATGATATAATGATTATCAGAATTATAAACTGAGCAACATTATACTAGAAATTCCAACCAATCCTTCCATACTAGTTCACTTGAATTAATACAACAAGACTAGCAATTAAATCCTCCTAAATCCCTGACAGCATGCCAATTCATGTATAGATTTCATGCTGCCGATAACCATAACCTAACCAACATTCCTGAGACTTAAGTATGCCTTAGATATCATTAATATAAAATCCTAAAAATCCCTTTTATATCAATTCATTTAATTTGCTAAAACAAATAGCAACTCAGTCCTTCTTCCTCTCGGACAGCATGCGCATTATATGATTAGATTTCATAACGCCCCTTAGGATTAGCACCCTAGCATAAACCAACTGTTTTAGGGTTTTATCAAGTTAATTTTAAATATTTAAAACCCCACAACATTTTCCAAAAATTCCATTTAAGCCCTTTAACTCATAAACTTACCCGAAAACACCCCGTTGGGGTTTTAATCAAGGGAGCCGGCTCTAACACTTCCAGAGCCGGCTCTCCCCCATGGAGAGCCGGCTCTCTCTTCATGGGAGCCCTCTCCCACACTTAGGGAGCCGGCTCTCCTCCTGAGAGCCCCCTCTGCTTCGTCTCTACTTCATCCGGTGATCTTTTATGCTTCCGGCGAAGTTCAACATCCCTGTCCAAAATATTTTTAACATACCTAAGGTTCAATTTAAGTTCTTATTATCCTAGAAACTCCTCTCCTTCCAGTATGAATTAATCAACAAAAATCTAAACCAAAACCAAAAACAGTTTATGTTGCCTCTGTTCGTCTTCCTTGATTCCGGTAAAGTTCTAACCTCTGTTCCAAAGTTTCTTTAAAGTTATTAAGGTTCAAGATAAGTCCCAATAGTCCTAGAACACCTCAATTTTAATTTTTAATTGATTTACAGAAGTTTAAAACAAACACAGACCAGTTTAAGCAAGAAACCGTTTTCAGTTTAAATAAATATAACACAAGTTACAGTCCGGTGAAACATGCATCAACCATCTGTTTTAAGAATTGAATTAAACCCTGGAGTCTATAAAGAATGCACAGAACACAAGTTTACAGGAAAGAGATAGACTGAAACTTGCCTTTAAGGTTTCGGCTTGAAACCTTTCACATCGTCTCTAAATTCCGGTGAATCCTAAGATCGTTCCTTCCTCCTCTGTTCACTGTTCTTCTTCCTCTGTTGCTTCTTGACTCAACCCACGAGCAACACCCTTAACCAAACTCTCTAGACCCTCTCTGTTTATTTCTCCAGCCTCTCTCTGTTTTTCTCCTCTCAAGACACAAGTACGTGAATAGGGTTTTTCCCAATCCTAGCAACGTATAAGAATATATATAAGCTTCCCAATCTTAAGTCTGATTGTAACCATACATCTATAAGCTTTAATTAAACCTAACGTAAATCGGCTACTCCAACCTCATAAATCAAAATCCTAAATCTAAACTATACGGCACACACAATAATTTAAACACATAAGCACACAAAACTTAATACAAATAATCCATACAAGCTGTAAAATAAAACATGTCATTTGAATCACCAATTAATCAAATAATTAAACCAAATAACAATCTAACAATTTATTTAAAATAAATTCACTAAATACCAATTAAACAATTAATTTTAAAATAAATAAACAAATACAACTTAAATAAATACTCACTTAATCAATTAAGAAATCAAGCACACAATTCAAATAATTAAATAAAAATACAATAAAATCCTCAATCAAAATTCCCAAATTAGCCTTTTGAAAACTAGGGGTATTACATGAATTTTCTCCCCTTGTTTGCCAAATTATGAGGTTTCCTTGAGACGTTCAGGAAAAGGCACTCTTGGCTCATAAGCTATCTTAAGGTTTGGAGCAGATGAAGAAGTGGCTTCACATTCGATTCCTTTGGAACTCGATGGAGCAGTATTTGAGGGAACATCCTTGGGATGTGAAATATGAATGATAGGAATCCTATGCCTTTCTTTTTCTTCCCATTGCTCCTTAACTTGGTTATCAACCACTTTACCACTCCTCAATATAGTGATAGCCTGAACTTACTCATGATGAACACTTGAAGGATTAGTTTCATCAATCATGTAAGTCTGTTTTTTCGGGTTGGTTACTGGATGACTAGGCAGCTTTCCATCCTCTTTTTGGAATATAGTACTTCTATTTGCCCAACTTGTGCTTCTAACTTTGCTATGGCTTGTAGATGAGAATGAATAAGTTGGGTATTTGCTTTAAACTCAGTAAGAGCATTAAGTACTTGTTCCCCAAAAGCGGAACTTCTAGGATGAGGTGAAAGATTAGGAACTTGAGTAGATTGATTCCTAAACTGAGGTGGATGATATATAAAAGATTGATTGAAAGAAGTATTTTGGGGCGAACGATTATATGAATTTTGGTACTGTCCCTGAGATTGTGGAACAGTGGTACCTTGGCTCTGATTCTGCCATAATAGATTGGGATGATCTCTCCAACTATAATTATAAGTAGAAAAATATGGATTATATGCTGGTCTGAAGAATGCGGCATTTACTTGCTCCCGAGGAATCTCAGACGATTGTCCCATCATAGGGCAAGTATCAATAAGATGTGATGGATTAGCACAGATTGAACACACTTCTTTTGGCAAAGAAGCATACTGAGTAGTAACAGGAACATAACCAGATGATAAGACTTGGTTGAACATTCGGTTCAATGCTTCTATTTGAGTGGCTAACTCGCTAGATTTCTCGACTTCAAATAACTTCTTCACCTTGTGGATACCAATAGTAGACATAGACCCATAAGAAGAAGCGTGGTACATTAAATTTTCACTTAGGGCCTCAAACAGTTCCCAAGCGTCAGCTGCACTCTTATAAAGGAAAACTCCATTACTGGACGTATCAACTATGTTCCTATGTGGATCAGATAATCCATTATAGAAGATATGCACCAAATGCGATTTAGCAATATCATGATATGGACATTTCCTCAGCAGATCATTATACATTTCCCACGAATCATGGAGTTATTCACCCGGGATTTGGGAGAACGCCATGATTTCTCTTCTCATTTGTGTGGTTTTACCCACCGTGTAGTCTTTTTCAAGAATTCCTGTTGCAACATGTCCCAAGTAGATATAAAATTGTTTGGTAGGGCATGCAACCAGGTTCTTGCCTTGTCTTTGAGAGAGAACTGAAAAAGTCACATCCTAAATACGTCATCTGAAATAGTGGACAACTTGGTAGTCAAACACAATTCCAAAAACACATTTAAGTGCTTATAAGAATTCTCTATTGCAAACCCATGGAATATAGGAAGCATTTAGATCATAACAGGCTTGATCTCAAAGTGGGTCACATCAAACTGTGGAAATTGAAAGCACGAAGGGGATGTATATGACGTGGGAATATAATGGTCCCTCATTTATGGGGGAGCAGATGCAGGTGGCACACATGCTCCCGGTGCATTAGTTTCATCAGCCATGTCTGTCCTAGAGGATTCTCCTAACAAGTCAGAATTCTTTTTAGGTCTTCTAATCCGCCTAAGAGTTTTTTCTAGTTCAGGATCGTATTCAAATGTTTATTTTGATAAAGAATAGCTACCTAACATGCACTTTGTCCAATTGCACAAGCAGTAACAAAAAGAAAAATTCCAAGTAAATAAACCAACAAGAACTCACGGGAGGTCCTGAAACCGAAACTTCTATTCCTTAAGCGTTTTCGTCTTCGCTGTTAGATTCCTGCACTTAAAAAGAAAAAAAAAAAAGATGAGATATTAGAAAGTCCGAAGATTATAAATCAAAACAGAACTAATTGTAAACTTAATAAACCGTTACACAGTCCCTAGCAACTGCGCTAAAAATTGTTGCTTATTTAAAAATGCCCAATTAAAATTACCACTCGTAATAGAACGAGTCATTTGCATGATTGGACTACTTAGAGGGTGTCGAACCACAAAGACTATGGTGGATTATTGAGCGTTCAATTAATATGATTTTGATTCAGAGGTAAAAGATTTTTTGATTTGGTGTGTGTCACAAACATAAAAATTAAATTAAAATAAATCAAGTAAAGGGATTAAATTAGAGAGAGAATATCTTAGGGATTGACTTCACCACGAACCTCGTACTATAGTCAACTATTCAACCTTCGGATTTCAACAATTTATGTATCATATGGAATTAAGCTTAATAACATTGATTGAATTCAGATTTAAAGAACGATGTTTCGTGAATTTCAACTAACAATAACCTATCTTCGATTAACATGAATTATCTATCTACCTACTTCTAACCAATGTTGTAGTATAACTCATCTTCCCTAGGCATATAATATGAAAACATTCATTCATAAAAAATATTTGAACACCATTGCATGATCTCTATCCTTATTGTCCGATAAACCCTTAGCCGTTAGTCTCGTACATTAAGAATATGTTGAATATAGTTTAAGAATAATTAAATCTAAGACAAGGTATTAATCATTCAAAAACCATTACTTCATTAAAACACCAATTGATCTAAGTCAATTGCTCATAATCACGCAATCAAAATACATAAACAGTCAAATTCCCAAAGTTTAAACAATCAAATCATAATACTCGGATTCGGATTACATTAATGCCCTGAGAGGAGAATTAGTTACTCCTGACGACGCAAGATATCATCTGTGTACGTTGTTGTGGTCTTCGTCATCATGGACTACACTTCTCTTCTGAGGATCTTCACCTTCAATGCTTTAAAACAACTATCAGAAACCCTAAAAACCACCACTAGATCTAGAATAATGAAACAAGAGAAAGTCTGAATCGATAAAGGTTTTCTGTGGCCTTGTGCCTCCTTAATAGAAGCAACTGACTTCTAATAAGGATTGGATGGGCTTTAGGTCTTATGGGGTCATCTGAGCCCGTCTAGGATGAATTATAACTTAATTAGAATAAATCCCGCAACATATAATTCCGACTTAACAGCAAAGGCTCGAGCAAAGAAGTTTCTGTTCGTTTTTTTTCAATTATTTTCCGAAACATCTTTTTCAGTAACACTTAGAATATTTTTGGGATATTTCTTCATAGTGCTCGAGCTTTAGGAGTTCTGCTTCAGATTTTTGGATTCCGCTCGAGCTTTTTGGTTTCTACTAGAGGTCTGGTAACATGGAACTTCCGAAACATCTTTTCATATTTCGAGACAGTTTATGCTCGAGCCCTTTTGCAAAGGCTCGAGCACCTTAAGTCTTTGTTCAAGCAGAAAGATCTCTGCTTAAGCTTTTTGGCCTTGGTTGTTTTTTTTTTTTTGCTTCAGTTGACTTTGTGCTCGAGCTTTGGCACTTGAACTTCTTTAAAATCACCATTTTAACTCGAAGCTTGCTTCAGATGATCGGGATATCAGTCTTTTCATCATAAAATCCCAGTTTTATGCATTTATTTGGGAAAGTACCTACAAAAGTAAAGTAAACTCAAATTAGTCTAAAACTGGATAAAAATACTACTTAAGGTCTTAACATACGCACGTTTAAGGGCTCGAATATGCAATATTTAACGTTCATCATTGCAGAGGCTAGAAAACGAAGAAGACGACTCGCAGCAGCAATTGAGCCGACTTAGTTGCTAAGTGAGTCGACTCAGTTGGAATTGAGCTGACTCGATTGGTAAAGGAGCCTGCTCAGTTGGAACTGAGTCTACTCAGTTGAACTGAAAGTTGGATTTTGACGTCTTAATTCCCATAAATTTTTTGAATCATTTTAATTCATTTGAATGGGTTAATTGGACTTGGGAAATTTACAGAATGCATAAAATACATTATTATGCTAAGGATTTGAACTGTATGGATCATTAAATGAATTATTAGTGGTTTAATGGTTGAATTTAAATGTGTTAATTGTTGTAACAATTGTAAAAGGATAATTTGCTAAGAATTAGATTATTACTTGTGTTGTAAATGGTAATAACCATCATGTAAATACAATCGAGAGATTAATATGGAGTAGGAAAGGTTATGCAATTTAATTGAGATGTAACTTAATTACTTGTTTAGTAAGTTAATTACATGCTACTTAGAATTGCTGTTTATATTACTTCATTAAATGCAATGCACATCTGTATAATCATTATCATGTGTAATTCTGGATTATTTGATGTATATATTTGCTTGCATCATTTATTAGATGGTGCGGGAACCATTGTCGGGATATGGTTTAGGATTAATGCACCATTGTCGGGATATGGGGGCATATTATGGATGGGCTGGCTAATAAGTTTAATCTCATCTCTTCGTGTCAGGTCACGGAACCAGTTGGATGACATGCCATTGAAAGATTATGGCAGATAGTTTACTTTATTGCATTCGGATAAGATACGGATTTATATATATATGTATGTACCATGATATGAGCTCGAAGTTTCAGGATCGATGGTTAGTAAGGCTATATTGCCCTATATGCATAGCTGGATATGGAGGATGTGGTGTACCTTGGTAGATGATGGTGTTCATGACTGCCTATGTGTTTTGCATGATGGTTGGTATCAGGATGAACATGCCCTATAATCCGGTAAGAGTCTTTAGTGTGTATCTATATATATATACAGACTATGTAGCTATTGCATGAGTTGACCAGGATGTATTCGTTTCTTAGGTCTTTGTTAGATGTAGTAGAAAGAACTTGCTCAGGACTAGTTCAATACCACATGTAGATTTTGATCGTACAGAGCAGAGACCTGTCATCATCATTCTTCCGGATATCTACATGGGATTTTACTTTATATTTTAGTATGTAGAGGTTGACAGTTGTTACTGTTATTTCTATCAGTTTGGGATTTTATAGGGGTCCATATAGATGGATTTCCGAGTTGTATTTTTTGAGGATTAGTTGTATCAGAGGAATTTACTATTTAATGAAAATTTATTCTGAGGTTTTAAATATTGGATTATTATTTTAGTTTTCATTTCAGCATTTTGTTTATTTTTATTTATCCTTTTGTATTATGTGTTTGTTTATTGTCAGTTTGTTTTTGATATCTCCGAGTATTCGGGCGTGGGCCTGGCCAACCCGCATTCGAAAATCCGGAGGTATCACGTCTCCCTCATCTTCTTCCATACCTTTAAATACCCAATCTGTAAATCAAACCCAATTATCTATATATATATATCTCCCTCTCTTTCATACACAGTATCTCTCAAACCCCCAATCCCATACACATGAGAAGATGATGCCTAGACCCCAAACCCAACCTCTCCCAAACCCAACTTGTCAATCTTCACCAAACTCGATGACCGGTGGCGCAAAGGTTGAGCTTTGCGCCGCACCGCCGCCGCTGCCGTTTTGAGCTATACGTTGAAGACGTCTCGATCGCCACCGTCGTTGAAGAGAAGAAGTCGTTGCCCTTGATAAGTCTCGAAGGTTGTTTCAACGGATGTGGACTGACAAGGATGAGATCGAGCCATTACAGGAATCGCGAATCGTGAACCAGAAATTGTCGCCAGAATCGCGACTGATTCCTCATTGCCGGCTCGAGGAACGCAATCACCAGACTGAAAGGAGATCGATCTCCACTGTTCATCCATTTCATTCTGTTTGATGGGTTTTATGTAGCTTTGCAGTGGTGGGTGGAGAGACAGAAATAAGGGGTGGGCAGTATTGGTAGCGGCGGTGGCGGTGGCAGTGGCGGTGATACAGTCGAGTTCAATGGCTGACTGGTCCGAGTTGGACTCGGTGGTAGCAAAGGTCTGAGTTGGATTCAGCAATGGCTGCCTTTGCCCCATGTTTTGTATGTATGTATATATGTATATATAGATATATGTGTGTAATTTTTAATTGTTGGGTTTGTATGATGGTGGTAGAACAATAAAGAAAGATGGTGGTTGTGGAGGTTGCGGTGGTGGTGAGTGGTGGTCGTTAAGGTTGCTATATTGGCTGAGGTTACTTTGGTTATTTTACTTAGTCACAGGGAAACATGTACTTTCATATTATTTGGAATGTCACTGTTTAAGTTTGCAGATATTGAGTGCCATTGTCCAAAAATTGCCTAAGTAGACCTGGGGTTGTCATTGCAAATTAGCCAAAGGTTTATTAGTAGAGTTGATCTTCATCTATAAAGAACACAAATACAATTTTCTGGCCCAACTTGTAATACTGTATTTATCTCTCCAACTTTACCTTCCAGGCCCTTCCCTCTGAAACCCTAAATTTCAAAACTCTAGATTGCGCCTTTTCTTTGCTCCTGAAGTTCTGTACACATACCAGAAGGCTTTATATTTTGATTCTTGATTTCTGATCTTTGTACACACACATATTTTGTAGTTCTGTAGCTAGGAAAATGGTGGTTCGGTCACTTCCTTGCATCATTTCTTGCGACGATCCTATCGCCACCAATAGCCACGATAGAGGAGCAGGAATCGCCGCGGTCGACAATCACCATTTAATGGTTTCTGATGATGTCTCAAAGAGGAGGAGCAGCGCTAGAATTCAGAAGCTGAAGAGCAAAAAGGCTCTTCTCCTTCGCTGCCGAGAAGAGTCTTTGAATCACCTAGAAGAAGAGAAAGTTCATCGGAAGAAATGCAGAACGTACCAAAAAAGAAATTTGGATATGTCAAATGCGGCTTCTCAATCTCAGGTGGTTGAAAGCAATGGTTCTGATGTCAAAGAAGAGAAAGTTCATCGGAAGAAATACAGAACGTACCAAAAAAGAAAGTTGGATATGTCAAATGCGGCTTCTCAATCTCAGGTGGTTGAAAGCAATGGTTCTGATGTCAATACTCAGGTTCTGGGATCCAATGGGACGACTATAGACGGTGCCAATGTTGACGGTGGTGCTATGATGGATATGGTTATGACAGAGGTTGCAGAGGGTGGGACTGTGGTTGAGAAAAGTGCATCTGCTAGGGCTACGGATACTTTAAGGGCTTTTAACAAGCACTACCTTCACTTTATTCAGGTTTATTTTCCTTATTCACCCCCAAATACTGTTCTCTCTCTCTCCGTAGGTGTGTACGCATTATGTATACTTCACCCATAAATGCACACTCTGTTTGATTTGGTTTATCTGTCTGACTGATTACATGTAAGGGATGTATAATTTTAGCAATTTCAACCTATTGGTTCGTTACTCCATATCAACGCCATAAGTATGGTATATTGAGTTGCTCAACTTCTTCTGGTTAATCTTGCGTTCCATTTTAACATTATATACTCTATTTATTGTTCTAGTTTTATAATTTTGTGTATATTGTACTTATCTATGCACTAGTTGATTTTATTGTCTGTAGTGTGCTAACAATTGAATTATTGCTCTCATGATTGCTAAATATATATTGCTTGGATTGTATAACACTGGCCTTACTTATAAAAAAAAAAAAAATTGTATAACACTGGCCTGATTGAGTTTTGCAATCACGCATTCTGGTCTGCAGTAGCCACTAGAATTATGAGCAGCACATGGGTAACTTGGTTGGAAGTGTTCATTGAATTGTGACTTTAAGAAAGCCTATGATTCTCTGCGGCGAATCCAAATTTGTGGAGTACATGACACTTACTTTGAGCATGTTGGGGAGGCAATAGATTACTCTTGTCTAGAGATTTTATGGCGTTTGATGGGTTTGTTTATGTGTTGTAAAGGCTTCTTTAGGTCATGATTAAAATTTCATTTCGTTTTGTATGGCTAAAAAATGGAAACATTTCAGAAACATTTTTAGTAAACACTACAAATGGTGAAAAAGAAGTTTAAGCATACGATTCTTAGCCTTAGGAACATACAGTATTATCTATGTAATATTGAGTTATTATTATTTTTTAGTAACAAAAGAAAGCATGCCGTGACATAATAGGCATGAACCATATATTTTGTACATGAAGTAGGTCCAACACACTCTATGCATGCACCAACCCAATCAAATCTATTAGCAAGCTATGCTGCACAATAAACAAACAAATAATATGGATATCTTTTTATAATTTCCCTTGCCATCTTCTTCTACTTATTCCGAACTGCTATTTTTCAGAGAAATTGGAAATCATTTTTATGTTTCAATTCTTCAATGTTCCATTTCTTGTGGAAAAAAGGGTACTGCCTTTCTTTCGTCATTTGGGTTTCTTGTCGACATGGGGTGTTTTGACCTTTCACTATGCTTCAATTTTCCATGCAAATTTTATTCATAATGGAACATAAATATTTTGATCAGTTTAAAGGAAGTAAATAGAATTTCTAATTGTTCATTTTGGTATGTTTTTAGGTTATGATAAGGTTAAATAAGATGACGGCTTTGTACAATTTTCATGTGAGATTGATGCTGTGTTACTGAAGAGGATGTTGAATTGGGTTGCTTCTAGGACTATAACTTACTTTTTATGAATTGGCGTGCTTGAGGAGCCAAAGTATCGCCAAATTACGCGGCTTACTGAAACAATGCCAATCAGGCATGGACCTGATGTGTGGTCAGTGGGGGCAATTGCCCCCGCTTATTTTTTATTTTTAGTATTATATACTAGTAATTTTTCCTTTTTTGAATTATATACTATGAAATTTTAATGTTGCCCACCACCGCGCGCGCGCGTATATAGGCACAATTTCCTGAGTCTGTCCCTGATGCCAATGAATATTTCTCATTACTTTTTAAAATCTTTCTTTACTGTAATTTTTTGTGAATAATGACTTTTTTGAATCCTGATCAAATCAACGTTTGCACTTCTTTTTTTCTGATTAATGTCTTGCAGAACTGTTAGTTGTCATGCTAGTTGATTTTTTTTTTTTAAACTTTATCATATTTAATATACCTCCCTTAAGATAGATTCCTAGTTCTGTTACTTTTTTGTTGAGGCTATCATGCATCGCTTAATCGGTTCAGGCTAATAAATCAATGGAAAACAGAGGGCAGCTGTCCAGGCATAGATAATGAGGCAATCATGCGTTGCTTTCAAAATATGAAGATCTGTTGAGGACAGTTGTTATTTTATTCAATTGAAATATTACCAATTGATATTTGGTTCTTATATTTGTCAATTAACTAATCTTTCTTATATTTGGTTCGTACATTATACCACTTGAAATGAAATCCTGGCTCGTCACTGAATGGCATGATGAATATTTTTTGTATTTTGGATAGCTTACGTGGTTTAAGATTATTAATCACTTTATTATTTTTTTCCCTAGTTGATACTCACCCCTCCGCCAAGGAATTGTTTGCACCCAAGAGGAGTAGAACCTTAGACCTGATGCTTCCTGAGGCACCACAGCCAAGTGACTTACCCACTTGAACCAACCCCTTGGGGTTTATTAATCACTTTATTGATAGAGTGATTTTACTATTTACAATTTATACTCTCTAGTTTAGCTTCGGTTGCTGAAATAAATCCTCGAATCTATTATTCAGTGCAAGACCAATCTCATTATTGTCATCATTCTTTCAATGTTTGTGTTTTCCAGTTAGCTCATGGAAAAAACAATAGTGCTTTTGGACTAACTTATGGCGAAAATTGTTATTATTGTTGTGTCAGTGTTACTATCATTATCAACTGATAATCACGATTTACTCTAAAATTTTAAGCTATTGAAGAGTGTTTAAATTTGACATGAAATACTCTAACACGCCCTTCACATGTGGCCTTGTTTTTGGTCTAACACGTGTTTCAAAATGTAATTATCAAGGTGAAGTTGAGGTTTGAATTCAAGACCTTATCTGCTCTGATACCATGTTAACTAGCATATATTCCAAAAGCTTAAGCTGTTAGAGAGGGTGTGACCTTTTTTTGATAAGTTAGAGAAGCTGTAATGTTAATATTTAAATCTTCTACACATCAACCTAATTGGAAGTGCATAACAAATTCATCGTTGAGTGAGTGTGGTCATAGTGATAAATTTGAACCTCCCAAATGGATCTATGGAAATTTAAAATTTATTTTAGGAGTTGTATTAGGGGGTGACATGTTTCTAGAATTTTAAAAGTAACTTGAGTCAAGGTATCTATGTATATATGAATTTTCTAAATCATTTAAACTTTTTGTTTTAAAATTTTATTCCCTGTTAACACGCCACAAGCGAAGCATCCCCCCCCTCTCTCTCTTCCTTCTCTCTGTCTCTCATTCACACATCCTTTGTATGAGTCACAAATTCTCTCTTTATTTGCCTCTGATGCTTGCGTGGGTATTTTTCTCATTCATGTTGCTACTTTATATATGTCCATAGGAAGAAGAAAAGAGATGTGGAAGAGTGGAAGCTGATAGGAAAACTGCAAAAGGTTCAAAATCCAAGGTTGGCATCTAATTTCTGGTTTCCTTTTTCGTCAGTGGAAGTTATTTTTGACCTTTAAAAACCTGAACTAATTAATTAGTTCTTTTCATCTTTTTATGTACCTTTTTTTTTTGGTTTCATTTCTCTGGGACAAATGCATGGTCTTTTTTAATTCTCCTATTTTATTTCACTAGCGATGATTCACTTTGAATTGTCAAGTCGTGTATATGGTTTAGGTAAGGTATTAAGCCACCTTCTTCATAATCTAATTCTCTTTATTTGCCAAAGCCTTGGCCTTCAACATTTTTGAATGGCTACGGTAATTTAATCTTGTGATTTGGTGCCAATGCAAGCCAAATTTCTATTAAATTGTGCTTATATTTATCTTTCTCAATACCTAATCCAGGGCTTTTTTAACCACGCCACTCCTCATTGGCGCAATTGCTAGTTTTTTGCTATTTTATTTTGCCTTTTGAATTTGCACCTGAAAAGGCTGATATAATCAATATCTGTTTCAGTCCCGCTTTTCTTAGTTTATTAAGGTATACAAAATTGTGCAGAAAAGGGTTGCACCTGAAGATGATGCTAAGCGGGGTTCCAAGCGACCTGATCTGAAGGCGATAACCAAGGCAAGTCACTATATTTTGCATATATAATTCACATATATTTCGTATTTCTTGATTTTAATCTTGTGATGTATCCCCTCTGATGTGGATGTGTTGGATTTCTATTCCAACTCTGTTTCTATATTGACCCCCACTGACTCCAACTCATTACCAGCACCAAATAAAGAAAAATTTCACAGATTACTTTCAGAAGTCCAAACATACAAGGTTTAAACTGCGCCCAAAGGCTCATTCAAGATTCTTGAGTCCATACCATGTCATGCGATTCAGAGGTTGTGACAGATACAAATATAGTTATGCCTCTTTGGCTGTCTAATTTTATATGTTGCTTTCTATTAGTAAGTTTTTGTTTTGCTCTATTGGTGGGTGAATCAAATCCCTCTCCTATATAAATTTATTGCTGTACCCATTGCTGAATTTATTTGCAAGGGGGTGAGTTCTAGCAACTTGGTTTAGAAGTCTAAGTTGAGGTTTCCTGTATTTTAATCATCTGTTGTATTTCATCTGTTGAATATACTTTCCAAATTACTTAATTTTTTTTTTGGAAATAAGTCATCCCTTTTCTGTTCTTATGCTTTAATCAACTCATTTAGTTGTTTGCCTCAAGTTTCATCCCTTGACAGTTTCTATGTAGGCTTATTTGGATTTGTGTTATCATACTATTGTATTCTTTTCTTGGTGTTGTAACTTGCAACTTTATTCTGTATGACTATTTCTTCAACTTTTTTTCTTCTTTTATTAAATGTGAATTATGTTGGCTTTGGCATATTTCTAGAGAGTATGTTGATTTCTAGGCTTCCTGTTGCATTATTCCATTATAGATCTTTTATTTTATTTTATTTTTATTTTTGCAGATGAGGGAGACCAATGCTATACTGTACCCAAATAAAAGATTTGGCTCCATTCCTGGTTGGTGTCATTTACTTGTTTTGTTATTGGTTATTTGCATTATTATTGAGCTTAGTTGGCTGGATTTCCATTACTCCGCCTAAGCTTGTTATATAAATTGTGTAATAAAGACATTCTGTACAATGAAGAGATTTTTTAATGTGTTGAACTTACATTTGATGGCAGGCATTGAGGTTGGGCATCAATTCTTTTCACGGGCCGAGATGGTTGCTGTAGGTTTGCATGGCCACTGGCTTAAAGGAATTGATTATATTGGGCAATTTTCTGGCAAAAAGGTAAATATTAAGAAGGTAATAAATTAGTAATGACTCTTGATTTATATATATTCTTTTTAAAGTTATCCTCCTATGAAGGTTGCAATAAGAACTTTGCTTGAGTTGGCTCTACATAGTTTTTAATGCACTTAATTTGATATTAGCTTTTGTTGTTAATACTGGTGCTTGGAGTTGAAAATTTGTGTGTTATATTACTGGTGGAAGGTTGGAACGAGGCTTTGAAAGCATTTTATCAAATGTTAAACATGTGTGTTGATATTGGATGCTTAATGCGACTTTCCTTCTCCCTCTCTCTGCAAATTTGGATTGAAATAATAAATTCAGTGGCATTTCACAGTTTCATTAAATCAAACAAAAATTTTTGATTTAGTGGCCTCCAAGTGGCGTTTTACCCTTGCATGCATGTTCGTTAAGTCTTGTGCCATAAAGAAATTGTTGGTTTTGCTGGTGATGATTGTAGGGACCAACTGTTGCATGCAGATCTAAATATCTGGTCAATAAGCAGCAGGCCTTGTTGATTCAGTTCGGTTATGTTTTACAATGTTTGATTTCTTGTAAACATACACACACTCAAGTATATATGTAAGGATTAGAACTTGGTGTTGGCAAATTTCACAGCAAATTGGAGTTTGTATTTTTACTTTTAGCTTTTGATTAATTTTCAAAAGTTAGTTTATTTAGTTAGTGTCCAAGGGTAAAATCAGAATTTGAAGATACATCAAAGGGCAAAAAGGTAAATTCATTAATAGCGAACCCACCAATTATGACTCATAATCATGCATTCTTATTTTAGGGCACAATGGATATATGTTTTTTATTCATGAAAAAGATGTTCTGAATGCTTGAAGTTGGTTTTGAAATGAATGTATTTAAACAATATTTTTGCACAGAAACATAATGGCTTGATCAATTTGTTGATAGATTGAAAGTTCCCGACAAAATTATATTAAGCCCATAATAGTTCGACTAAATTCTTGATCAGTGGAATCCTGGACCGTAATTGTCGATTGATAGCTAGATTGATCGACTGGCGTGTGAAAAAATTCTCTAGATCAGAATCCTAGAAGATTTAGGTTTTCTAATCTGATCCCACTCTATTCTTCCTTCTGGTCTGCACTGTTGTAAAGTTTGTCTGGATCAGTTGAATATACAGATGAATGGTTATGTTTAATTTTCTTTTAGATAACACAAGATATCATAGGATTTTGATGGTGTATATATATTTTATATTTTATGTGTATGTCTTAGACTGCTGGAAGATATTATGTTTGGAGAAATTCGTTACAGGAGTGATTTAAATCATTGACAGAATATTGATATGAGCGAATCATAGGTGTGATATTAGGAATCTTTCGTGTATCATATTTATCACATGTTTGTATTCTTTCACCTATAAATAGAGGTGATCATTGTATACGAATATTAAGAGAATGTTATAGAAGTGATGTAGCCCTTTGGGCTCTTTGTGCCTTGTATGTAGGCCCTAGTGGCTGAAGTACGCAATATCTTTGTGTTCTTTTTATTTCATTTCTCTCTTCACGCAATATCAGAGCCTAATTTCTCTCCTCTCTCTTGTTGTGACTACCTAGGTACAAAAATACCCTAGGGCAGTCACCTTGTGTGTGCAGTGTAGGGAGGATCTCTTCTCAGGTTCAGATCCCTATTTTTGGGTATTCCCCTAGCGCCTAAAATGTGCTAAGGGTCTGTCAGTGCTATTTGTGACTTGTTTGGTAGCATTGTTCTTCGCCTTTATGGCTTCACAGTGTCTCCGGCGATTGTATTGTCTTTTTCCAAATCGTTGGAAAAAGATCCGTGTCATGATTTGATTATTTCCACACACACTCCAGCTTGAGGGGGAGTGTTGGAAGATGTTATGTTTGGAGAATATTATTATAGGAGTGTTTAAGCCCTTAAATCACTCGTTGACAGAATATTGATATGAGTGAATCATGGGAGTGATTTTAGGAATCTTTCCTATATCATATTTATCACATGTTTGTATTCTTTCACCTATAAATGGAAGTGATCATTGTATGCAAAGATTAAGAGAGAATATAATAAAAGTGATATAGCCCTTTAGGCTCTTTGTGCCATGGATGTAGGCCTTGGTGGCTGAACCACGTAATATATTTATGTTCTTCTTGTTTCATTTGTCTCTTCATTAACGTTTTATCATTTACAACATAGACAATAACTTTGATGTGATTATTAGTTAATCATGAATTTCTGTTCTTTGGACTAGCAACTTTAGATATCTTGAGCTAATTTTCTTTTTTGCGTTACAGCTTGCTAACCATTTGATGCTCTTAGTGCCTTGAGGTGCTCTATGTTGGGATGTGCTGGCAATTCTTGCCCTAATTTTAATAGAACATTCTTTTGATTGTTTATTAGCTTATCTAAGAAGCACAAACACTTCTATGAGGTGCTGAGTTTGGACGCCATGTCGGACACCGACACTCCATGGACGCTCCTAGACACGTGTCCGACACTTCATGGCCGTGTCCATTATTTAAATGTCAATTTTATTATTTCGGACACATCTTGGACACTTAGTCGACACATCTCGGACACTTGGCGGACCTTAGTCGACACATCTCGGACACTTGGTCAACATATTCCGGACACTCAACTAAAATATCTTACACTCTTCGCCTTATATAAAACAAACACGACACTTCTGGAAACAACATTATGATCATTCATCAGAGTGCTCAACCTCTAAAGAACAAAAACATAATTATAATGGCAAGATAGAATAGTCATATAACACATTCTATTTTATATTCGAATAGTGTCATTTTGTAACTTATGGAACTTTAGTATAGAATTTATATATTAATTAGAGGTCTTTGATTTTAATAGATATATAAATGAAAATTTAGATATATATTACCCGTGTCCATGTCCTACTTTTTGAGTATTTTCCGTGTTGGCGTATCCGTGTCGTATCGTGTCCGTATCCGTGCTTCTTAGCATCTTATAATCTAATAGTTGTTAAATGATTTATGTGGTATTGTTAATGTGGTATTGTTACTGAATTGTAAGTCAAAAACTGAGTTGTGCATGGTAGTTAAACTTGGTGTCAATTTTAAATATTATATTAAGAAAAAAAAAAAAGCAAATTTAGTTTTTCTGTTATGTTGTAGGAGTTCAGCAACTACACGCTGCCACTTGCAGTGGCCATTGTTTTGTCTGGTCAGTACGAGGATGATTTGGATAATTGTGAAGATATTGTGTATACTGGTCAAGGTGGGAATAATTTACTTGGCGACAAGCGTCAAATGCGAGATCAAGTAATGGTGCAAGGTAATTTGGGACTGAAGGTGTGTATCCTTGAATTCTCATTATTTCTTCTGGATGATGATCCTCTTGTTTCTTATCATGTTGGGTCTCTGTCTGTTATGGTGCGGGCATAAATTTTAGTGATTAATAAATTTATATTATGTAAATAAGCAAGAAGTCCTAGGAGAATAAAAAGGAACGGGACCATTATTTAAAGAAACTTGGTGATGGAATGAACAAGGCCAAAAAGTCGTAAAAACAAAAGGGGATGCTATAAAGTTTGGCAAAAAACTAAAAATAGTGAAACCTTTGACAAATATAAAAAAAGTACATAAAGAAGTTAAGAAAGTAGTGGTGAGTGAAAACATAGAGCATATGACGATTTTTATTCTAAACTAGGCACAAAATATGGGAGAAGAATATATATAAACTTGCTTAGCTAAGGGAGAGGAAAATTAGAGATTTTAGCCACATTAAATTTATTAAGACTGGAGATTCACGGGTTTTGGTAAAAGGTGAAATTAGAGAAAGATTGAGAAGTTATTTTGAAAAATTGCTAAATGAAAACCATATAGGATGTCTAAGGTTAGAAGAATATGTTAGAGATAACATATTTTTCAGTGTCAAGGATTGGGAGGTTAGGAATGCCTTAAAGAAGATGAAATTAGGGAGGGCTTTAGGACCCGATGGCATTTCTATTGAGGTGTGGAAGTGTCTAGGAGAAGTTATCTTGTCTTGGTTAACAAAATGACGGGGACGTACAAAAGTTGTAATAATTACTGTGGAATTAAATTAATGAGTCATATTATGAAACTTTGGGAGAGAGTGCTTGAACAATGCCTAAGACGAGAGATGGAAGTGTCGGAGAATCAATTTGGATTCATGTCGGGTAGGTCAACGATGGACTCTATTTACTTATTCGGGAGACTAATGGAAGAAAGAGATCTCCATATGATTTTTATTTTTGATTTGGAGAAGCCTATGAAGGGTACCTAGAGACCTAATATGGAGGGTTTTAGAAAATAAAGGAGTCACAAAGGGATACATTGACAATAAAGGGCTTTTATGATGGTTGTGTAACTATAGTTAGAATGCTTGTAGGGGAAACAAGTGAATTCCCAATTATTGTGGGCTTACACCAAGTGTCAGTATCAAGTCCATACCTTTTTGCCTTGGTTATGGATGAGCTGACAAGACAAATCGAAGATGAGATTCCGTGGTGTATGTTATTTGTCAATGATATTGTTTTAGTTGATGAGATGAGTGAAGGAGTTATTGCCAAATCGGAGGTTTGGAGAGAAGTTGTAGAACTAAAAGGGTTTAAGATAAATCAAAATAAAAAATACATGGAGTGTAACTTTAGTAAATTTAGAAAGACAAATGATGATGTAGTGAGGATTGAGAATCAAGCTATGTAACCCAGACTCGGGTACGGGTGTCTGACATGGGTGTGTGTCTAGAGGTTGGATCCATCTATCTATCAAATTATTGGACACGGGGACACGAATTAAAGTGTCCAAAAACCAGATACGGGTACTTGGTCACGGCAATGTTTAAAATATTGAAAAATAAAAAATATTATCAGCCACATTATATCAGTCTGACCACTAGTCTATAAGGTTAGTAACAGAAAATTTAAACTGAGAAAGAGTTGCATAGAACTGTTTGTTTGGTCAGCTGATATAAGCTTGTTTTAACCCAATCACTTTGGACCTTTTCTTTTCTTCCCAATATAAACCCAGTATGAATATTGCTTTATCCGTTTTCTGTTGATTGTATTATCCTCATTTTGATGAATTTAGTCGTCTATTATATACATATATATATATATATATATATTCATTATATTTGCATTGTATACTTAAAAAAACAGATACCCATTTAATTTAAATGAATTAAATAGGTTATTAAACATGTAGAGTCATGGTACCTGTTTGTGTTCGGATTAACTTATATAATAGATTACAATTAGGTTGTCATGACAAGAATATGACCCGCCTACACAAATAATCACCCTAATTGTGTATGGAAATGCTGATTTTGTTGTGGCATGTTGTATTCAAAAGATTTTAATTGTAAATTTTGCTTATTCTATATCGAAATGCAGAATTGTATAGAGCAAGGTGTGCCTGTTAGAGTTGTTCGTGGCCATAAATCTGCTACTAGTTACGTTGGCAAAGTTTATACATATGATGGTTTGTACAAGGTAACGATCTGAACATACTCCTTATGGCTTTTTCCTGCTTTTGTGTTAATTTTTCTGCTTTTTCTAACTGTATAAAAACCTTATGTAGATCTTGGATCTTTTTGCTTACTCGTACATTCCTTAGCTAATTGTCTGATTAATTATATAGGTTATATTATTATCTCCCTAGCATAAGAGGCGATGAGTTTAAGTACCACCTTGTCAGGTGGGAGCAAGCTTGCAAACCTATGAAGTTAGGGGGTCTTGGTATTAGAAGATTGGTTCCTTTTAATCAAGCTCTATTGGGCAAATGGTTGTGGAGATTTGGAAGAGAAGGACATCGTCCTTGGCGAAGGTTAGTATCCTATCGGTTTGGGGATGAGATTGGTGGCCGGTCTACTAGACCGGTTACCCTTGTGGGAGGAGTTGGTATGTGGAAATCCATTCGGAAGGGCTGGGATGTCTTCTCTTCTCATATCAGATTCAAAGCCCGTGATGGTAGATGTGTTCGTTTTTGGGAAGATCATTGGTGTGGTGATCAACCATTATCTCGTACTTTTCCTAGACTATTTAGTATTGCAGTTGATAGGCATGCTTACGTAGCTGATTGTTATTGACTTGATAGCAGTGGGATTACGTGGAATGTGCACTTTCGACGTTCCTTTTAGGATTGGGAGTTGAATGAGGTTTGTGTCTTCCTGGATCAGTTGTATCGACAGGAACGAGTAGGCAGAGGAAGTGACGATCTGATATGGATCCCCTCTTCCCATGGTGGCTTTGAAGTGCGATCTTTATTCCTTTGCTTATCTAATTTTGATCGCCTTGATTTTCTGTGGAAGACCATTTGGTGCTCTATGGCTCCAACTCGGGTGGCATTTTTTGTATGGACCGTTGTTTCGGGTAAGATTTTGACGATTAATAATTTGAGGAAAAGGGGAAATTGTCTTGTCAATTGGTGCTGCCTATGCAAGTCAGATGGTGAGTCAATTGATCACATCCTCATGCATTGTCCTGTGGCGCATGACTGTTGGTCTCTCATTTTTGGGTTGTTTGGCATGTGTTGGGTAATGCCATCTTCTTCTAAGGAGTTGATTCATGCATGGAGAGGACGTCGTGTGCTGAGAGATGTATGTGATTACTGGAGAGTCGTTCCACATTGCGTGTGGTGGTGCATCTGGAAGGAGAGAAACAACAGAATGTTTGAAGGAAAGGAGTCATCTACGGCGACGTTGAAACTATTTATTATTCGCTGTCTTTTTAATTATGTCAAGAGGAGTTCTTGCTCCTCTTCCGATGATTTAACTACTTTCTTGGATTCTTTTGAGGCTTTAGTTTCGTTTTCAATCTTGTAATTGGGATTCGTTCCCCTTTTGAACGCCTTTTTATTTAACTTTTACTTATCAAAAAAAAAAGAAGAAGTACAAATTGGTTATCAGATACCATAAATTTCGTCCTTAATGTTTGTTCTATCACCCTTTCTCATAATTTCATTGTATGACTCGTTATTTTAGTTAATTTAATTTTTCTATAATTGCTACAATTTTGTGTATCCCTTTTATTTTTGTAAATTGTTATTAATGTGCTTTTTCTTCACTCATTGGGTATCATGACTATTCAAATTTCTCTGAAAATCCCCCACAAACTATTTTTGTGCCAACTTGTCCCTTCATCTTTCAAAAAGCTGCGAAACTACTCCCTCTAGCTGATGGAGATGCAGTTCCGACATTAATTGGGTGATGTGATATGCACGTGACTTTGTAAACCTTTTTAAATGACTAAAATAAACTTTTATTACCTAAAATACCCCTGGGCTGATCTCCATTCATCTACTTTTTCTCTCTATGCACATCCCACGACCATGGTAATTGGTTTGGTTTGGAGGGTGATATGTAGACTTCAATTGTGGTTGGTGGCGAAGCTGATGGTGGCTTGAGCCCACACGTTGGAGGTTCAAGCCCAACAGGTCAAGCCCAAGGCCACAACTACGACCAACAACAAGACCTCTCTAATCTACTGGCGGAACCTGGACAACCCAAAGAAATCGGATATCCAGTACTACCAAAATAACGTTAAGGGGTGTGGTCCCATGGTGCTCGACGCTCTGATCAAGAACAAGACTGATTCGACGGTCACCATCCTTTGATCATGCCGCGAAGGGATCTGCGGGACTTATGCAATGAACATTGACAGCTGTAATGGTTGGGCTTTCCCCACGAAGATTGTGTCGGGAAAGTTGATGATGGTGATGCCGATGCCGATGCCAATGCCGATGCCGCACATGTTTGTGATCAAAGATCTGGTGGTGGACAAGATGGATTTCTACAATTAGTACGAGAGTATTGAGATGTGGTTGAAGAGGAAGAACTCACCGTCTTCCTCTTCAACACGGTGCAATCGTCCTCGTATTAAGTTCAGGTCATTTTTGTCTTTTCAAAGTATTTATCTATTTTCTAATTAAGGGATTGTAATGATAATTTTATAAACACACACTAAAAACTAGTGAAACTGGGCATTATTTGGAGGGAATTAGTTTGACAGCTTTTTAAGTGTGTCTTCCACTTTCTTATTATTGATCTTATTATCATTCATATGTTAAATTTAATTCCATCTACTTCCAGAGAGATGATTAGCATATCTGGGCATATACAGGTGTGCATTTATATATTTCAAGAGGGAGGGGGTTGTCAAAACTCAAAATCATAAGATGTCCCTAAAGGAACATAGACACCTGGTTCAAATAGTAGAGGGAATAGAAGAAGGGGGCGATTTCTTGAAATTCTGAGTGGCCACTACTATGAGTGAAACTCTATATTTTCATTTTATACATGAAATAAATACTATTAGATTGTTAAAGATCGAAAGGTGTTTAGGCTGTATAATGCTTTTACGTAGTAGAGTGTATTATATAGATATATTTATGCATCAGATAAGATATTTATCAAAAGGATCTAACTGAATTAATGTTATATTACTTATTGGAACTCTATATTTTCATTTTATACGTGAAATAAATACTATTAGATTGTTAAAGATCGAAAGGTGTTTAGGCTGCATAATGCTTTTACGTAGTAGAGTGTATTATATAGATATATTTACGCATCAGATAAGATTTTTATCAAAAGGATCTAACTGAATTAATGTTATATTACTTATTGGAACTGTTGTTTTGATCTTAGTTTGATTTCTGATCAAAGCTCTATTACCTGATCAATTTCTATTCTGATCGAAATTCAATCTCTGACAGACTTACTTTCATCCATTGTCGAGCCACTTAATCTTTTTGAACCTTTGTTCAGGATAGTTAAGCTCACGTGGAGATCTGCATGTAGGGGGTTTACTATTCTTTTATAATTTATTTTTGAATAGTTTGAAACTATCTCTGGACGTTTTATTTATTTATTTATTTTTTAATTTTATATATTTTTTATTTTTGGTGCATGCCAGTCCTGTTATTATATAATTTCCTTTTGACATTTAGTAATGTACTATTTGTCATGCATTCGCAGAATTACAGGGATTTTGTTGCATTAATTTTGCAGGTTTCTAATTTTTGGGCAGAGAAAGGCGTTTCAGGATTCACTGTTTTTAAGTTTCGACTGCAGCGGCTTGAGGGGCAGCCTCTATTGACCACTGATCAGGTTATATATATTTTCTTGCAAGCACTTGAAGGCTCATATTTTCTTTTATAATTTCGGCACAGGATTTTGCTGGTGGCCTAATAAGTATTTTCTATGTAAATGCAACTTTGCTTGTAATATCCAAATACTGAAAGTTGAAAATTAGGTCATTGTTATTTGTTATTCATTGGTTAGTAGCCAATACACTAAAATTAATATATATTTGCGACACATGAACTTATGGACAGCTGATATATCTTTTTGAAGGACGAATAATCACTTCAAAAAATTAGTCACTACGAACCATATGCTTAACATATTTCGCTTGTTTCTCCCTGCCTTTACTAATGAGGTTTCCGCCTTTCACAAACCCACTCAGTAAGATAGATTAATTTCTGTTCGAGGACCTATTTCTTTCTTGCTCCTAGATTGTACCATTCTCCACAAGTCATTTTTCTTTCTTTACGTTCACAACCACTTTTCCCTCATAGGATGATAAATGATTTAAGATTCATATTGGCGTAACCTCCGTTGTTGATAGGAGGGTACTCTGGGCCACAACTCACGGGACGATTATATAAACTCATCACATAAACAACATATGTTTAAGCTTAATTATAGTTTATATTAGACAGCTCCCTTAGATTTAGGCTTGATATTAGCTTGTGTATTTGCATATATTCTGCCACATATGTTTAGGCTTAATTATAGGCTTAGCTTATATTTAGCCTTATATTTAGGCTTGCCTTTTATGTAACACACATAAAAGTACCCCTTTTGGGATGAATACAATTGTGTTGAATTTTCCCAATTCTACTCTCATAGATACATACATCAAAATACCTTTATATTGTTATTGTCCTTGTATAATTATAAAGCTTACACTGTCCACCTTTCAACCATAGCTTTGATGCCTTTTAAACCTAATCTTTTTGTCACACGTTCAAAAATCCCTTTCCTTGTGGCTGGTCTAGTGAGTGTATTTCATTAGTGTTTTTTTTTTTTCCTTCATTTGGCAGGTTCAATTTACCCGAGGACGTATTCCAAACTCCGTTTCAGAAATACGTGGGTAATAGAACAACTGTTCCAGTTAGCATATTATCACGTCTTAGTTTCTTTTATTTCTAAGTGTGACCTAATTATTCTGTTTTAATGAATAAGGTTGGTATGTGAGGACATCACTGGGGGCCAAGAGGATATTCCCATCCCGGCTACCAATTTGGTTGATGATCCACCTATTGCACCCACAGGCAAGTTCAGTTAGCTGATTTAATTGTTTTAAAATGTATTGTTGGAGAAAGTTAATGTTAGCTAACTTCCATTTTTGTTGTCTTTGCCTGACTTGTCATAGTCACATTATAGGTTTGAGCTATATATATATATATATATATTAGCTATAGGTTTCCGTCTTTTGTTGGAAAAACTATGCAGTTCTCCATCTCCCTCTCTTAAAAATCCCAATCAAACTTGTTTAAACTTGAAGACACCCCATTTTGCCCCATAATTTTCAAATGTTCAACAAAAAATTCAATCTTGGGACAGTATTGACTGTTGCACAATTAATTGATACATGTCTAATTGACCATTTTGCTCTTGCTCATACTAGGGTTTGAACGACCACATCATTCGAATTTGTGCCGAAGCACACCTTTGGGACAAGTTTAAACCAGGATCAAAATTGAAAAAAAATAATTAACAATAATAATAAAAAAGAAAAACAAAATAAATGCACAACTCTGCCTCGTGAGAGCTGGAGGTGAAAAGCTCGATCACAATAAACATGGGATACGTGCTAGAATTATTTTTTTTTGCCATCACAAATATGTTGGCAGTCAGAGGAACTCTATTCAGTTCCGCGAAAGCATAAGCGGAGGTGAACAAAAGCGTGACTTCTGCCATTAAGGTTACAATTTGTGCTATGTGGAATTCATGGATCTTGCGATTCAGTTGCAAATCCTTTCACAGATAGAAAAGAGGAGCTGTTTAATTAAACACCTTGATTGCATCTTTGGTGGAGGCATTCAAAGTATTAACTCAGCATGCCCTTATGTCCTTAATTATTTAGAATTCCCATTTACTCTTTTATTACTTGGTTAAAATAAAAAGACATGTCACTTCTCTCTCTATGAATACTCCTTGCCATTCCCATATGCATCATTCACCTTAAATTCTACAAGGGAGCTGCCCTCACCAGAAGAATGAAGAGAAGAAAAGAAGCAAAGAAGGGGAAGAAAGTGAAAATTCTCTCTCCTGTTTAAGTTTTTATTTTATAACATTTATTGTTTTTTTTTTTTTTTTTCTATGTATATTATATTTATGGTCTTTTAATTTTTTTTTTTTTTTCATAATTGGTGGTGTTGTGTAAATGAAAAAAAAAAAAAAAAAAATCGAAAGCTTTTGTCTTTCGAATTTAATTACTTCATAACACGTAAGTTTTTTTCGCTTCTTTGTCGCTTATCTTATACGTAAACAACTCTTCCTCTTTTAACAAGTGCTTCATCTGGTTTATGTAATATACCGCCATATCATCTAAGTCTTCTTTCCCTAATTTTTATCATTTAATGGTGGTACGACAAACACAGCGAACCGAAGCAACAATCACGAAACACGACAAAAAAGTAAACACACCGCACACAAAGATTTATACGTGGTTCGGCAAAGCCAACATCCACGGTGGAGATTCAGTGAAAGTCTTCACTATGTGTAAAATTGGAAATTACATGTTTCAGCCCCTCTCTCTGGTAGAGAACAGTGGCAGCAAGTAGAGGACAGTGGCAGCAGCGTTTTAAAATGTATAAACTATGTGGTAAAGAGGATTCCAGAGCTCAATCCTTGATTTGGCACATGTTCGGTGAAGTCGGGTCCACCTACAGTCTTGCATAATTGGGGGGATTGGGTCAAATTGCATAATTTTGGTAAATTGCATCAATTATGGTGAAATTACGTTATTGTGGTAAATTGCATCCATTAGATCAAATTGCATCAATTAAGTTATTTGTTACTTTTATTTTGCTAGAGTCAACTTTTGATTACCTCAATTGCAGGGTAATCCAAGGGTCATTATTTTTTAAAGAAAGGATACTATGTAACTTTGATAATATCTTTTGAGATTTCTTTGCGAGTGATTCACAAATTCTGAGGTTGTGATGCCTAGACCCTATTGGTGTGATTCCAATAGGTTTTTTTAATTTATTTTTATTTTTTTATTTTAAAATCCTTTCTTTCTACAAACACCTCTTGAACCCCAATCCTGTTCATTTGAACTTTCAGCCATTACACTTATTTATTTCAACTATTCGAGGCTGCTCTTTTGTCCTACATCAGTTTTTGGTATCGGAGCCTAAGTAGACATTATGTTTACACAATCCGGAAACAAAAGATTGGATAATCATCAAGAGATTGAGTTGCTGTCACAGATTTTGGAACAACATAAAGTGCTGAATACTCGATGCAGTGAGATAGTAGCTTGAATTTCGCGGCCTTTAAACAAATCAGTAGCCCTTGAACAAGAAAGTGCATTTAGTACTAACGATGGCAAAAAGTGGCAGCAGCAACAACCTTTAAACCCTCAACAATGGTCTAGTTTGAAGGCTGATCCACCACTACATCCCATGTTGGAGTTTTCAAGAAATACTTTAGAGGCGAATCATCATGAGCCACATGATGCAGTTGGAGATATTCCAAAGAAGTCAAGTGATGGAACGTGCAGCACACCGACAACAACAATGCTGCCAAATGGTGGATCAAATGCATCTTTCTATAACATGGCTCATTCTGAAGGAAAGAGTACGATGGTTAGCAACAATCGTGAGAAACTGCTCGATGATGAGACTTGCAACACTGATCATCTGAAGGAAGTTGGAGAGAATGTTTCCTCCATCTCCGTTGTGATTTACATCCTTGAAGACCCTAAAGTTGGTGGCAAAGATGGGCAGCAGACATCTAATTTTCAAATGCAAGTTCGTCGTGGAAATGGCGGAAGTTGCATGAGTGTTTTGTCCGTAGCCACAGTGGAGTGCCTCAAGCCTTCGATCCAACCACGTCCACAACCATTCAAAGTGGCTTGGATAGATATTACTTCTATTCCGAATCTGCCAAAAGATGCGGCTATTGGAGTAGATACTTAGTGTATATTAGTGGGCACTGCAAAGAAATGGGAGCATGCTTGTGCCCAGAAGCAACAAAAGCTGTTCAAACATCCACCAACTTGATAGATGAGGTCTGGAAATACCAACTGCCAGAAGAAGCTAATCCTGCAAGTGATAAGCTAGAGTGGTCTCACGCATCAAAAGAGCATTTTAGAGGGTTAAGTTTTTCTACTATTTCCTTAGTTGGTCCCAATGCAGCAATTATGCATTATAAACTAGAGGAGAAAACATGTTTAGGACTTGATCCAAACAACATTTGTCTATTCGATTCGGGAGTACAGTACCAAGATGGAACCAACTGGGTTGCTCTATATGTTCTTGCTCAAATACATTCGTGGAAGGATAGCCTTGATTTTCGAATTGGTACTGGCCATGGAGTTGGTGTCAGAGGTGATGGGTCAGATGCTGACTTTGTTCTAGGCAATCTTTAACTTAACAATGAAACCATTACACAGTCCCCAACAAGGGTGCCAAAAATCGATGTGTGCTTTCAATGATAGACCACTTGCAATAGAACGTATCCTTATAGGATGGGGCTATTTTGAGGGTGTCGAACCTCAAGGCCATGTTGGTATTGTTATGTGTAAAATTAATCCTAATTTGATTCAAGAGGAAGATTGATTGGTATTTTTCTACTTCTAAATTGCAAAGAAATTAAAGAAAACTGAAATTAAACTAAATTACGGAAGAATAGATATCAAGAGAGATGGGAACTTAGTGGATTGACTTCACCACTAGCCTCATAACATGGTCAATTGTCTCAACTATTGGGAATTCATACCTATGCATATTCAGGAATCAAGTGGCTACAAACACACTTCAATTCAATTAAGAACGTATATGTGAATAAACACCAAGCCATTACTTATCTTCGGTTGGCAGGAATTGTCTACCTAACTACTCTAATCTACCCTGCAATACAACTCCTCTTCCCTTGGCATGAATTGTCAAAAATTCATTCATATATTCGTTAAGCACCATTGCATGATCACTACTCCTATAATCACATAAAATAAGAGAAGTTTGAATTCAATAATAATAAAATCAATTATAAGATGAGATTAATTTCACTAAAACTGATTATTGTGATACCCCCAATTTACAAGCACGGGTTAATCAGGTCCATACCCAAAAATCGGGAAATATCAAAACATTTAGGGACTAGTCAAGCACATAATAAAAAAAGGATAAATACGAAATAAATAATAAACTGAAAAGACATCTAATAAATGAATAATCATCCATCCATGGATGATTAATAAATCTCCAAACTTTAAAAATACAACTCGAGAATCCAGTAAATCAAAGACCCCTAATAAATCCCAAACTCCATTACTGAGAATTAAATAATCCCAAACTCTAAAGAATAAATAAATAAATCAATGTCCTACTCTGAAATGACTAGAAGAGTGATGAAGGATGTCTCTACTCTGCTACAAACTCCACTCTATGGCTGGAGCTGACAAGGACCTGAAAAGTATAAACAAAAGGTAGGTTAAACCCACAAGCAAGTCTTCTTTACTATGACCCAATCAGAGAACCGATAAACAATTCATCTCTAACCAAAATCGTTCCAATAACCACTATCCATAAATATAGAATAACTGACAAATATAATATACTAAACAACTAGATGTATAATATATATATATATATATATATATATATATATATATATATATATGCATATAAGCAACTCATCCATGCCTCGGGAGTAAACCTCCAAAAAAATATATATAGGCAACTAAACCATGCCATAAAATTAACCACATATCTAGACAACTCAACCATCCCAATAACTAATATCCTTAAATATAGAATAATTGACAAATATAATATAATAAACAACTAGATTTATAATATATACATATATAAATGTAGGTAGGGGTGTTCAAAAAATCCGGTAAACCGAAAAACCGGACCGAACTGAACTGGACGGTTTGGGGTAGTTGTATAGCGATTTGGTTCGGTCTTGGGCCCAAAATTATAAAACCGTAATTTTACGGTCCGGTCCTGGCTTGGGGTTTGTTGGACCGGCCCGGCCCGGACCGAACCGTTTTATATATATATATATATATAAATGATATAAATCATATAACTTATAGTTTTGGCTGGACATATTCTTTGAACTTTTCTTAGGCCATGAAGAAAGCTAGCAAAGAGAGAGATATAGAAAACGAAATGATGGGCCATAATAAGAAAAACATCATATGAAAATTACCAAACAATAAAAAACTACACAATCAGAGACCACATGGTGCAAAAATAAAGCATAACCATTAGGGACCAGAGGAGATTATTGGTTCTTTAAGCACTAAAGTGGAAGAGTAGTGTTTGTCAAATTGTATCATTTATATCAGAAAATATATATATAATAAATATATATAATGAATTGTCGGTTCCCTGTTGATGTATTATATAGAGGGAAAAATAAGAAATTCTGTTTTTAAAAAATAAAATAAAAAGGAAATCAACTGAAACCGACAAACCGAACCAAACCAAACCAGTTTTTTGTGGTTTGGTTTGGTTTGGTTCCATGGGCATTATGGTTCGGTCTAGTTTCAAAAATAGTGAAACCGTTATAAATGGTTTGGTCCCAAAAAACTCCCAATCCGGTCCAAACCGGAGTATGCACCCCTAAATGTAGGGTACTCATCCATGCCTTGGGAGTAAATATCCCTCCTAATAAAAAATATATATATACTCATCCATTGCCCTTATTCCTAAGAAGGGCGTTGCCTCTGATGTTAAGGACTTTCGGCTAATCAGCTTAGTGGGATGCATGTACAAGCTTATTGCCTAGGTTCTTGTTCTTAGGATGAGTAATGTTTTGGATGGAATTATTTCGGAGTCGTAGAATGCTTTTGTTAGTGGACGGCATATCTTGTATTCTGTTCTTATTGCGGGTGAATGTGTTGACTCCAGGTTGAAGAGTGGGGTTCCTGGTGTCTTATGCAAACTCGACATCAAGAAAGCTTATGATTATGTTAATTGGAAGTTTCTTTTTTACTTGCTTCGAAGGATGGGTTCGAAGATAGGTGGATAAAATGGATCGAAACTTGTATTTCGTCTGTTATATTTTATGTGCTAGTGAACGGATCTCCTGCTGGTTTCTTTGCGAGCTCTTGAGGTTTGAGACAAGGAGTCCCCTTATCGTCGTTTTTTATTCCTTATAGTCATGGAGGGATTGAGCAGGTTAATGAGGTGAGCGGAGGATTTGGGTTACATCAGGGGATTCAGAGTCGGCAGAGATGTTGCACATCAGATGGAGATCTCCCATTTGTTGTTTGCGGATGATACTTTGGTTTTTTGTGATGCCAATGTCTCCCAACTCAAATATTTGAGGTGCATTCTTGTTTGTTTCCAAGCGGTTTTTGGGCTTAAGATCATTGTTGGAAAGAGTGCTTGTCCCAGTGGGGGATGTTCCAGATATTTCCTCTTTAACTGCAGTTCTTGGGTGTGGAGTTGGTACTTTTCCTCTTCCATATTTGGGATTGCCTTTGGGGGTTTCCTCTAGGAGGGTGGGGAGTTGGGACCCGATGATTAATAGGTATGAGAAGAGATTGGCAGGATGGAAAAAACAGTATCTTTCGAAGAGGGGAAGGTCACTCTTATTAAGAGTACTCTTTTGTCCCTTCCCACTTACTTTTTATCCTTGTTTCAAATCCCATGCTCTGTTGCTGAAAGGATTGAAAAAATTTAAACGGACTTTCTGTGGGTTGGAAGAGGAGAGGAGTTCACGTATCATTTTGTTAATTGGGAGCAAGTGTGCAAACCTTTGAAATTAGACGGTTTAGGCATTCGAAAGTTGGTCCCTTTTAATAGAGCTTTATTGGGAAAGTGGTTATGAAGATTCGGCAAGGAAAGACATCGCCAGTGGAGAAGGGTTGTCTCGTGTCGTTTTGGGGAGGAGAGTGGTGGCTCGTCCTCCTGTCCAGTTTTTGTCACGGGAGGCGTTGGTGTTTGAAAATTCATTCGAAGGGTTGGGATGTTTTTTCCTCACACATTAGATTCAAGGTTCGTGATGGTAGGCGTGTACGATTTTGGGAGGATTTATGGTGTGGAGATCAGTTGTTGTCTCATTCTTTTCCTAGACTTCACAGTATTGCCGAAAATAAGCACGCTTGTGTAGTTAACTGTTATCGGCTTGATAGCAGTGGGGTTATGTGGGATGTGCGTTTTAGGCGTTCTTTTCAGGATTGAGAGATGGAAGAAGCATGCGTTTTTTGGAACTGTTGTATTGACAGAAGGATGTTAGCAGAGGTTGTGATGACATTTTGTGGGTCCCTTCCCCCCATGGTAGATATGGTGTCCAATCCACGTTCTTGTGTTATCCAATTTCGTTGGTCACAACTTCCCATGGAAGACTATATAGCGCTCTAAGGCTCCACTTAGAGTCGCATTCTTTGTTTGGACTGCCACCTGGGGAAAGATTTTGACGTTGGATAATCTGAGAAAGAGAGGTAACACTATTGTTAATTGGTGTTGTCTTTGTAAAACAGATGGTGAGTCTGTGGATCACATTCTTATGCACCGTCCTGTGGCATACGATTATTGGAATCTCATTTTCAGCATTTTTGGCTTTCATTGGGTAATGCCTCATTCCTCCATACAACTGATTAACGCATGGAGAAGATGCCTAGTCAAAGGTCATGTTCGTGACTATTGGATGATTGTTCCACACTGTGTTTGGTGGTGTATATGGAGAGAGAGAAATAACATAAATTTTGAAGGAAATGAATCGTTGTTAGCAAATTTAAAAATCCATATTCTTCATTCTCTTTTCTGTTATGTAAGAGGAAGCGCTTGCTCCTCGACTGATGACTTAATTGATCTATTGGACTCTATTGGTCCTTGGGTTTAATTTTCGTTTTGTGTATTAGGGACGCATTTCCCTTTTGAACGCTTTTCTAATAAATTTTTACTTATCTTTTTTTTTTTTTTTTGATAAATAAAATTTTATTAAAAAATGCTCAAAAGGGGAGCGGATCCCAAGAAAAATACAAAAGACCACAAAGGCCTCAAGCCTTCAATGAGGTTAAAAAGTCAACAATCTCCTCCAACGATCTATGATCTCTCCCTGAAACCTAACAAAAAAGAGTGGAAATAATCGAGAATTTAAGCACCGAAATTGACATTGCCTTTCCTTCAAAATATCTCTTATTCCTTTCAAGCCAAATACACCACCACACACAAAGCGGCGTAGCCCTGCACGCATCTTGACTGTGAGCTCCATTGGGCAACCTCTCCATGCCTCAATCAACCCTTTAGCGGATCCTGGCATAACCCAAGAAAACCCAAATAAGCCAATCATCAAATCCCAACACTCTCTAGCCAAAGAGCAATGAATGAGAAGGTGATCCACTGATTCCTCATCACGAAGACACATATAACAACGATTGACCACCACCTGACTTCTCCTTCTCAAATTAACCAAATACCTAGACAACTCAACTATGTTTTGGAAACTCAACCATGCTTTGGTAATGGTTGGACTGCATTTATTAGTCAACTCACAGTGGTTATCATAACCCAAAATAAAACCGTAATATGATAATTATCATTTATCACCATATATTCATAATATACTTAATAGCATTATAATATCCATATCACATGCATTACTCTTACTAATCCCAACATACCATATACCCTTTATGCAAGTTAGAAAAATACTACTAAAATGTTCTTGTGAAACTCTACTGTTTCAGATAATTATCAGGTTTTAAAAATACTAAGATGATAATCTGAGAACAGGGGGTTTAATCGTGGGATCTTATCAATAATACACCCTTTAATGAGTGTTGCCAGTCTTGAGAAGCGTGGGATCAACTCTGAGGGTCCACAGGCTTAAAATGCATCTTCCAAGGCTTGGCACACGCTCCCACACAAGTCCCACACACTTGTACGCGCCAGGAGCACCACCAGATGCTCAGCACGTGCGTGCACGTGCCAGATTCCATCCTTCGCGTGCATTGGCGCATGCTCGTTGGTTAAGCTCCATGCGCTACCGTGAGCTCGCCCACACTGGATTGGAGCACTGAGCTCATCGCAATAGCATGTGAGCGCCTGCACCATATCTAACGCCCTGATCATCACGCCGCCGCATCAGCCGTCTTGATCCCTGTGCACCATAGCTCCGTACACTGCGCCGCACTGGATCCCATTCCACAAGCCGCCGTCACCGATCACCGGAATCTTGCCGGAACTTCTGGAGAGCATAAAAAAAGAGCCCAGAAAATCCAAAAAAATTCTTAAAAAATCCAAAAAATCTAGAAAATTTTCAGAAAAATCCTAGAAGCCTAGATTAGCCCTCTTGGGTTGTGATTGAAACATATATGTTGATTTTAATCCATTTATAATGATTAATCATGCTAGGGTTCTAATCTAAATTTAAAATTTTCAGAAATCAAATAAACATACAAGAGTATACATGTAGGTGCAAAAATTCGTTCAACTTTGACAAGTCAACGAAAGCTCTACAATTACTACACCCAAAATAATAATAGAGAACAAGAGATATTGTATAGAGATGAGGGGGTATTTTGATGATATGACTGAACCCAGGATTACCTAGATTGCCTACGTATCCCGCTTCATGGAGCGTGGGAATCAGGTCGGAACGTAGTTCTGATGGTGAGAATTGGATCTCTATTTGGGGGCTTTGCCCTTTTTTCTCTATCTCCCCTATTGAGGGTTCTAAGCCCTTTTTATATAGAAAAAACCATAATCGATTTCTTTTAGGACTCGCATTGCTTGTCCCTTAAGAATCTGAAATATGTCATACTATCCTTATAACAAGGATTTATATTATTTGGTTTCCATAGATTATAATCCTTTTTCTAATAGAACTGTTACTTTAGTAACATATTCGTAATTGGGCTTGGGGTCTCATCATCTCGGGCCTTCTTAATTAGTTCAGCCCATTATGCTTAGTTAACCCGGCCCAAGCTTTTTGTAGAGGCCCAGTTTGAATGTTGAATAGTCTCAGTGTTTGTGGTGGTCCCCTTATATGCTTATGTGTTTTGTCTTAATTGGAAGGGGAGATTTTTGCACACTTTGCCCCCAATTCCCTTTAGTTTGATGTGGCAGTCATAACTAGAGGGAATTGATGAATTGTAATGGTAACTATAGTAAACCAAAAGTTATGTTAGTTGAAAATTGGGACAGTATGCCTTGACGACAGTGACTTATATTTGTCTTCTTGGAAAGTACGAAGATTCAAAATCAAGGCTTCTGAGGAGGTTGTAGTTGAGGTGCCCCCATGCTTAAAGGTGGCGTCTTATGTTGAGCCTTCTTCTGTTCAAGCTATTGGTGCTTTTATTTTCTCAGGTTGACAGCGATCACTCTTGGTGATTAGCTTAGGTGACTAGCCTTAATGAATAATGATGGTGACCAACCTTGGTGATCATCTTTGTTGATCATCCTGGAGATCAACACAGTGTTTTTCTTGAGCAATTAGCTTCAACTTTCATGATTAGCATTTTGAGGTAATTTATTTTTATCCTCGGCACTGCTCTGTGCTTTAGAGGATTTTATATGAAAATTTTAACCGTCGACTTTTTTGAGTTCGAGGTAATTTTCATGTCATTTTGTTCCGTGGCACTTTTGTGCCTTAGAGAAATTTTGAGGTCCTCGGACTCTTGAGGTCTGAAGGCGAATGTTTATTCCTCGGCAGCTTTTTGTGCCTTAGAGGAATTTTTTTGATACCTTCGGACTCTTGAGGTCCGAAGATTATTGTTCCTCCGCAGATGTTTATGCCTTAGAAGAACTTTGAGGTCCTCGGATTCTTGAGATCCGGAGACGAATTTTATTCCTCGGCAGCTCTTGGTGCCTTAGAGGAATTTTGCGATACCTTCGGACCCTTGAGATCCGAGGTATGTGTTTGACTGGTATCCTCAGACTTCTGAGGTCTAGAGTGTGTGTCTCCTCGGCCTCTACATGTGCCTTGGAGGAATCTTATTGATGCCTTTGAATTCTCAACTTTTGGAATATGTGCTGCATTCATACCATCATGATCCGAGGATTTTGAAAAGGATAGGCTCAAGAAAGAGGGTCCCTGGATGTGTAGGTTTCTGATTGATCTATTTCGCTTGAAGACCTATTTATCAAGGGGCACTTTTCTTGGCGATCGACAATTGTGGGATTGCACTATATATTGCACTCACGTTTTTCATTTGTTTTTTATGTGGGACAAAACTTTTAATGGGCTGTACACTATTAGGCCAAGTATGGGGCCTGTGAGTGTGGCAGCCATAAAGAATATTTGCCCCCATTTGGGTTCAGACCTATTGATATAACTTCGGAATTTTAGCGTCCGAGGTGGTAAGTTCCTCGGCCCCGGTCCGAGGCATGTAGTTCCTCATCTACGAGCCTGAGAAGAAGTGTATTGTACCGGACTCTTGAGGTCCGAGGCATGTAGTTCCTCGGCTATGACAAGTCAACGAAAACTCTACAATTACTACACCCAAAATAATAATAGAGAACAAGAGAGTGTAGAGATGAGGGGGTATTTTGATGATATGACCGAACCTAGGATTACTTAGATTGCCTACGTATCCCGCTTCATGGAGCGTGGGAATCAGGTCGGAACGTAGTTCTGATGATGAGAATTGGATCTCTATTTGAGGGCTTTGCCCTTTTTTCTCTGTCTCCCCTATTGAGGGTCCTAAGCCCTTTTTATATAGGAAAAACCATAATCGATTCCTTTTAGGACTTGCATTGCTTGTCCCTTAAGAATCTGAATTAAGTCATACTATCCTTATAACAAGGATTTACATTATTTGGTTTCCATAAATTATAATCCTTCTTCTAATAGAACTGTTACTAAAATGGGTTTAGTAACATATTCGTAATTGGGCTTGGGGTCTCATCATCTCGGGCCTTCTTAATGAGTTCAGCCCATTATGCTTAGTTAACCCGGCCCAAGCTTTTTGTAGAGGCCCAGTTTGAAGGTTGAATAGTCTCAGTGTTTGTGGTGGTCTCCTTATGTGCTGATGTGTTTTACCTTAATTGGAAGGGGAGATTTTTGCCCCCACAATACAGAACATAAATACATATATATAAATCCGTAAAAGATCACATACATGCTTTTATATTCCAATTAACAATGATTTAGTCTATAAATATTAACCCTAGGTTTTGATATCCAAGGTGAAAGGTTTAGGGTTCAAAGGGGTAGAGAAGAGTATGGACTTGCCTTAGATTTGCGTATGTAATAGTCGTTGCAAGTCTCACCGGAATTCAGTCGCCTACTCTTTCTCTGTTGTTCTGCCGCCTCTCTCTCCTTCTCTCTCTTTTCTTTTCTTCAACTATATAATTATACATTTACTAGAGATATAACCCCAACATATATATATTATTATTATATAAATTAAAATACATATAATTATATAGTATATGGGCTTAGGGCTTCTAGAGCCGATCAAGGCCTTCCACTCCCATAGTCCAATACTAAGTCCTATGGTCCAATTAATACTAAGACCGGTCCAATGCAAAATTAAATATCATTTAATAAAATAATGAATAATAAATACCTTGACTCACATAACACAATAAATACAATCAGCAATTAAATGCACAACAAAAATTAATTTAATTTACATATCACAATAAATGTAATAAACAATTAAATGCACAACAACAATTAATTTAATTGACATAACACAATAAATAATAAACAATAAAATGCACAACAATAATAAATTTAAAACATAAATAATTTAACCAATCAAATGTAAATAATAATAATAAAATTAAATAAAATTCCTTTTAAAATTACGAGGTATTACAATTATAAGAATTAAAACCCAATTGCTTAGTATAACTAAGTCAATTGCTCACAACCATGCAATCAATATACATAGAAAAATCGTCAAAGTTGAGAACAATCAAACCATGCTACTCGGACTAGGGTTACATTAATTCCTTAAGAAGGAATTTAGCTACTCATGGAGGAGGAAGATATCATCGTTGTTCGTGCAGAAATCTTCTCCATGGACCACCAATTGGAATCTTCAATCTTCAAAACCCTAAAAGCTGTTAAGAGGTCAAGAGTCAAAAAGAAGCTTTCAATGTGTCTTCTCATCTTTTTTTATAGTGGAGAACAAGTCCTAATCCCCCTTAGATGGGCTGTACAACTTTTGGGGACAATTAGGCCTATAAAGAAACAAAGAAGAGGGGTTTTACAGCATTCCCGCAACTATTGAAAACTTCTAGGAGTTTTGTGTTCGAGCACTAAACTTCAGTGTTCAAGCTTTTGGTCCTTGTGCTCGAGCACTTGGTCTCACTACTCGAGCTCTGGCTTTTGGTGCTCGAGCACTAAGCTTTATGCTCGAGCTTTTTGATCTAAAATTTTCGAAGCGTCTTTTCATTGAACACTTAGTCATTTTCTTTATTTCCTTTGATCAGTGCTCGAGCACTGAAGAGCTGTGGTCGAGCACTAGGCAATGCTTGAGCACTAAAGGGTTGTGCTCTACCTCTAAGGCCTGCATTTCTTCTATTGAATCCCAAATTGACCTGAAAGGTTCAAAACATCTCCTTAAGCATCAGGATGCCCATTCCAAGCATAAATCCATGGATTTTTCCATATCTTCGGGTAAAGACCTACAAATAACAAATAAACAAAAAGAAACATATGAACCGAGATAAAGGTATCACCAAGGCATAACATATGCACGTTTAAGGGTTCGAATATGAAATATTCAGCTTATCAAGCGGAGTTTTAAAATGTATAAAAGGCTTGGAAAAGAGTATTCTAGAGCTCAAGCCTTGATTTGGCACATGTTAGGTGAAGTGGGGTCCACTTGCAGTCCTTTATAATTGGGGGGATTGGGTCAAATCGCATCAATTGTGGTGAAATTACCTTATTGTGGTAAATTGCATCAATTAAGTTATTTGTTACTTTTATTATGCTAGAGTCTACTTTTGATTACCTCAATTGTAGGGTAATCCATGGGTCATCTTTTTATATAAAAAGGATACTATGTAACTCTGATTACTCAATGAATAAAAAATATCTTTTAAGATTTCTTTGTGAGTGATTAAAAAATTCTGAGGGTGTGATGCCTTAGGTGTGATGCCTAGACCCTATTGGTGTGATTCCAATAGTTTTTTTTTTTTTTTTCCAATCCTTTCTTTCTTCGAACACCTCTTGAACCCCAATCCTGTTCATTTGAACTTTCAGCCATAATTCTTATTTATTTCAACTATTCAAGCTTTGCTCTATTGTCCTACTTTACTCTTTCTGTACGATTTTTAGTGTCTCTCGATGATGCACTCCAAACCCTAAGCGCCTTTATATATTGGGCTACTAGAGAGGACTAATTAGGGTTCATGACCACAAGCATAAACGGGTCAAGCAATTTCCAACGGGTCGCCTCGTCACAACACGACCCAACTCCAAATTCGGGCCACAACATCACAAATGGCGCTATACCTAATGTTCCCCTCACACTTTCTTTATTTATCTTGTCTCCTCTATCTTTTTGAGTTAGTCTTTGGTCTTTTTTTTGATAAGTAATAATAAAATAAAAGGGCGTTCAAGAGGGAACGCGTCCCTTATACAAAAGTGGAACCGGGGTCTAAGGCCCCAAAGAATCCAAAAAAATGATTAAATCATCGGAAGAGGAACAGGACTTCCTCTTCACGTAACTGAAAAGAGAGCGAATGATGTGAAGTTTCAGCGTCGCCGTGGACGACTTTTTCCCTTCGAACATTCTACTATTCCTCTCCTTCCATATGTGCCATCAAACACAATGTGGTACAATTCTCCAGTAATTGCGAACACCACTTCTCACATGGCATCCTCTCCAAGCATAAATCAAATCCTTAGAATGACGAGGCATAACCCAACGCATGCCAAACAAACCAAAAATAAGATTCCAACAATCGCTCGTTACAAGACAATGCATGAGAATATGATCAACTAACTCACCATCTTGTTTGCATAGGCAACACCAGTTAACAAAACAGTTACCCCTTTTCCTTAAATTATCAAACGTCAGGATCTTACCCCATACAGCAGTCCATACAAAGAATGCCACCCTAGTTGGAGCCATAGAACGCCAAATAGTCTTCCACGGAAAATTAACGATATCAAAATTAGATAGATATACAAATAAGGAACGAACTTCGAAGCGACCATTGGAAGAGGGAATCCATGTCAAATCGTCACTACCTCTGCCAATTGCCTCCTGTCGATACAGCAAATCCAGAAATCCGCATACCCCGTCCAACTCCCAATCCTGAAAAGAACGTCGAAAGTGCACGTCCCACGTAATCCCACTACTATCAAGCCGATAACAGTCAGCTACGTAGGCATGTCTATCAACTGCAATATTGTATAATCTGGGAAATGAACTAGATAAAGGCTGGTCTCCACACCAAAGATCCTCCTAGAATCGAACACATCTGCCATCACGAACTTTGAATCTGATGTGAGAAGAGAAAGCATCCCATCTTACTCTTTGGTCTTGAATTGTAATATTTATATTGTCATCGTTTTCTACTTTATGAAATTTCTTTTCCATATATATTGTTTTACTTTTACTTTTATTTCACTCTCATTTTTTGTTCAGGTCATTTTTAAAAAAAATCCCCTAAAGATTAAATGCAAATGCTTCAAAGTTGTACATCCATTTAAAAAAATTCTAGTAATTCATTTTTTTAAAATCTAAATGCAACATTAGGAAATGAAGGATAAAGATATTAAGGAAATATTGTTTAAGAATGTGGTGACCATGGAATTTCAGAAGTGGCCTAACAAACCTAAATCCGGTCGCCCAACACCTAATTCCGGTGTTGGACGGTGACTCCAACATTTCTGCCAAAGACCCTATTTAATTTAAATTTTTTATTTTTAGCATTTTCTTCTCATACCATTCCGTTTTCCGCTTCAAGCCCGCAACACGGATGTTATATTAGGATTATGTTGTGATTTCATTTATCATTTGTACATGAAGCCAGATATATTTTTTCATGGTGAATGCAGACTTTATCATTTTGTTTCATTATAATTTTGTCAACAAAAAATTGCTGTAGTGGATTAAGAATTTAAGAGGCCTACTGAAACCATGGTTCGAAGTCGCGGACGCTGTGATGTATTGGAACTTGCTAAAGGATGAAAAAAAGAAAATGCACTTCATAAAATTCTCTCCCTGGATGTGTGTGTATTTTCTGAATAATGTATAGAGAAATCTTTTTGAGTTTGAGAGCCCAGGGTGTTTATATAGCGATTTAGTTTTTTTGAGGTGTAATCAGAAGGAAAATAAATTTTTTTAGAAATTGGATTTGAGATATTTCCAATTAAAGTATTTTGCATTAAATTCATTAATCGATCTATCGAGCTTTTAATCAAGAGCAAGTGTCACAAGTTTGATCCATCAACACTTCAATTGATACATGCTTAGCCTCATGCAATGATCAATGTATATATAATAAATTTCCAATTTTTCTAAATGCATTTTTGGTTTTGAATTCTCTAAATATCAGGTTTTACATATTGCAAGTTCATTCAAGTCGCAGAAAGTGTTAAGCTCCCTCAGAATGCTGCTGGATGCGGTTGCAAAGATACTTGTAGAGATCCAAGGAGTTGTTCTTGTGCTAGGCTTAATGGCTCAGACTTTCCATACGTGCATGTGCATCGTGATGGTGGCAGGTATAATGCAAAATTGTATTAAGTTTTTTGAAAGAATTCGCTACATTGATTTACTTTTGGTGAGATCTTTGGAGTAATTCAAGTCTTCAGTATGTTTTAGACCATGAAACCAATTGATTCCAATTGGAAAGTCTATCCTGTTATTACTCAAAAGCTGAGCTCTTTGTTTTTGGTACTAGTAGCCCATTTGGGACTGCTTTTCAACCTCTTGAATGTGTTTGGTCACCATTAAAAGTGCTTTTAATAATTACCAATTTTGGCTCAATAAAGTTTTTGAATGAAGCTAAAATTTGTAGATTTTAAAATTGCATTCTGAGTAGAGGATCTATATTTTGATCAACTTTTTTTCATTAGACAATTTTAGCCTTTTTATTTTTTATAAAGACCACTTCGCCCTTTCTTTTATAAACTTGTTAGTTTAATTGTGAAAATTACTTTATATAATGTATTACCACACACCTAACATGCTTTGTACTAACAAGACTAACAAAAACACTATTTTCATTCTAACAGCAATACCAAACTGGCCCTAGGTAAGGAGGAATGGGTGATATCCTTAGGCAACCCACCTCGTCTCTAGAAAAGGGTTGGCCTCTATTTGTCATCAATGGTTGATCATTTAAAATTAGCTCAAGTCAACACTTTAGAAGGTACATATAGCATGGTAAGCAAATATCACGATAATCAAGAAAATCTGAGTAGAGAGCATCTTGGATGAAAATGTAGGAGCATACCTCAAGCGAAGCTTTAAGCAGAAGCAGTATCAGTAAGGTGAACCAAAAAAATAAATAAAGTTAACAAGAAAAAATTAGAAGATCCTACAAGCAATTGATTGAGAAAAGCCTTAAATCATGCTTCAACAACAGACAGACACGTGCTTATGTCATTAATATTTGTATGGTTTTTTTTACTTAAGTCCCACAATTTCATATAAGTTTTGACATTGGTCCCTTTTAAAAATAACATTAGAGATTGATCCTATTTTTAGACCATTCTGTTAGTCAACAAACAGTCTACTAAACAACGTTACAATTTTTTTTATAAAATTCCAAAACTATTCCTTTGCTCTTAAACTACCCTATTCACTTCCCACCACTCTTGGCACTTTAGCAAAGCATGGACTTGGAGAATGATTGTCATGGGATTGATTCATGACTTCAAAAGATTAAAAACTAAAGTTCTCTCCATTAATTGCTTTAGTTGTAGACTGATGGAGAGAACTTTAGTCTTTTGAAAGAGTTGGTAAAAATAATTCAACTTTTAATACTTTAAAATTTATAGACATGTTTAAAATTAATTCAATTGTCTATTTGAAGGCATAAATCAGTCTACAACTTAAGCATTGATGGAGAAAACTTTAGTCTTTTGAGGTCATAAATCATTCACCAAGTCCAATGGCAGAACTTGCAGAAGATACCATATCCGTTTCTTTCCTTTTTTCATTTTTTATTATTATTTTTCTTGAATCAAGGATCGAAAAGGGGCAATGAGGTGACGGCTATGAATTCGTGGCTATTGTAATTTAAGTAAAGGGGTAGTTTTGAAATTTTATAAAAAAAAACACTCTTAACTGTGGAAAAATACCTCCTTGATTAGTGGTGGGTTAGCACTAGAATTGTGTAAATATTTGTTTCCTAGAGTTTAGGGATTTGTGTAAATATTTGTTTCCTAGAGTTTAGGGATTTGATTGATAGAGAATCAGGGATTCCTGATTATAGGGATTTCAAAATTAAGTTAGTTGCTGATTTTTTTCTTTGTAATTTCTTATATATAGCCCAATAGAGGCTCTTGTAAAATTAATTAACAGATTCAATATAATTGAATTCATTTCTCCACATGGTATCAGAGCTTTAAGGCTTGGATTTCCTGAAGAAAAAAAAATTCAGCGTTTTTATTTTTTCTGTTCAGGCCTTCATAGCCAATTTTCTTTGTGACTTGCCTTTATCGCAGTCATTCTCTAGCAATTTCTTTTGCCAATTTTCGCATAACCCTTCTGTCCGGCCTTCATAGCCGATTGTTGAAGAATGTCAGAAACTACTGTTCAACCATCCCAATCACCCGAGGAAGAGCAGGTTCAGCGCCCCACAAGTGAACTGCAGAATATTCAACCGGCGTACCGACTTAATGGAAGGAACTACTTGAAATGGTCTCAATTGGTTCGAACTTTTCTGAAAGAAAAAGGGAAACTAAGTCACTTGCTGGGAACGGGACCAAAGAAAGGTGATGCAGGTTTCGAAGCGTGGGACGAGGAGGACTCAATGGTCATGTCCTGGTTGTGGATTTCCATGACACCTGAAATCAACGATACATGCATGTTCCTACCAACTGCGAAGGCCATCTGGGACGCTCTCAACCAGACTTACTCCAAGGTTCGTGATGCGGCGCAAGTATACGAGATCAAGACAAAGACAATGTCTACAAAACAGGGGAACAAGTCCGTGACTGAGTATGCCAATTTTCTGCAAAACCAGTGGCAAGAACTGGATTACTACCGAGTGATTGATTTGAAGTGCAGCGAATGCGCTGTAATTATCAAAAATTTCATTGAAAAAGATCGAGTTTATGATTTTCTCGCTGACCTAAACTCTGAATTTGATCAAGTCAGAATTCAAATTTTGGGCAAGGAGGAGGTACCATCTCTTAATGAGGTGATTTCATTGATTCGGGCTGAAGAGAGTCGGAGAGGAATCATGCTTGAACCTCATTCGATTGACAGCTCAGCACTCGTAGTCTCTGGTGACAACAAGCGGGGTTTCACTCTAGAACAACCGCAAAAAGCTGAACATGGAAAGGCGGAATTATCAAAGGGGGCAAACCGAGATAATCTTTGGTGTAGATACTGTAAAAAGTCGCGACATACCAGGGATCGTTGCTGGAAATTACACGGGAAACCACCCACATCCAGCCGAGAATGGGGAAACTAGCAACAACGACAACAAGGACAAGCCTATATGACCTCACAGGTGGGTTTAGAACAGGCAAAAGAATATGGAGGATTCGACAGTGAAGAAATAGAGAAGTTAAGAAAACTGCTGGGAACCCTTGAGAAACCATCTTCTGGTGCTTGTTCTTTAGCCCTCTCAGGTGAGTCTTTATTCTCCCTTGGATTAAATGTTTCTGATAGATTGTTTGTGGATTCATGGATCATAGACTTGGGAGCCACAGACCACATGACACATGCCTCAAACCAGTTCAACACTTATACCCCATGTCCTAGCAATAGGAAAATCATTGTTGCTGATGGAACCACAACCACGGTTGTTGGTGTAGGAGATATCCATATCACCCCTAGTCTTGTTCTTAAAAATGTTTTACATGTTCCTAAATTGTCCACTAACCTTGTGTCCATTCAAAAGCTTACTAGAGACTTACATTGTCATGTTACGTTTTATCCCTCTTACTGTGAATTTCAGGACCAGGATTCGGGGAGGAGGATTGGACGTGCTAAGGAAAAGGAAGGACTCTACTACCTTGAGACACTGAGCCTTCCGAGTATGATAAGGACAAATTTATCCTCTTCGTTTCTCTCATCTTCTAATAAAGATGTCATATGGTTGCATCATTTTCGTCTCGGACATCCTTCTTTTGCAATTCTAAAAATCATGTTTCCTTCTTTGTTTAAGGGATTATATATTGGGACATTTCATTGTGATATTTGTGAGTATGCAAAACACACTCGTGTAGCTTTTTCCCATTAGCAATAAAAGAAGTTCCTCCCCTTTCTATTTAATTCACAGTGATATATGGGGACCCTCCACAGTCCCAAATGTTTCTGGTTCACGGTGGTTTGTGTCCTTTATCGATGATTGCACTAGAGTCTCTTGGATATTTTTACTCAAAAATAAATCAGATGTGAGTAATATCTTTCTCAATTTCCATACAATGATCCACAATCAGTTTGGTACCAAAATAAAGAGGTTTAGGTTTGATAATGCGAGGGATTACTTCAATTAAGTCTTGTCACCCTTCTTTCAAAAGGAAGGAATTATTCATGAGTCATCTTGCATTAATACTCCACAACAAAACGGATTAGCTGAAAGGAAAAACGGTCATCTCCTAAACACTACTAGAGCACTCTTGTTTCATCAAAATGTACCAAAATACTATTGGGGGGAAGCAGTACTTACATCTGCCTACATCATAAACAGACTTCCTTCATGGGTTTTAGGGTCAAGAAGTCCAATGGAAGTCCTTTCTAAATTCTACCCCGACCTTAGTTCCACAAACAACCTTACCCCATGGATATTTGGGTGCACTTCATTTGTTCATGTCCATCGTAACAACTGGGGCAAATTAGATCCTAGAGCCATTAAATGTTTTCACAAAAAGGTTACAAATGTTTTCATCCTCCTACCAGGAAACTTTATATCTCAGCTGATGTCACTTTTGCGGAAGGAAAACCGTATTTTATTGAACCTTATCTTCAGGGGGAGTCATCTATCGTAGAAGATAAGGATTTTTTCCAGCTCGCTTTACCGTCACCATCTCTCTTACCTGTATCAAACACTCCATCCAACTCAGTACCTGAGCCTGAATTTCCTGTTTTGTCACCTATATCTGCTGTTGTGTCTCCTGTGAAGGATAATATGACTCTTGATCACGTACGGTATGGGAAAGGGAAGGTGTACTCGAGGAAGCAAGGTCCAGTTCCTAATCTGATGCAGGCCCAAACCTCTAACCTGACTCCTGAGAATGAGGTAACAGTATCTGAACCTACTCCACTTATAGAACACCAGCTCCCTGGACCTCAAATAACTGACCAGGATTTGCCCATAGCCATGAGGAAAGGAACTCGAGAGTGTACCAAACGACCATTATACCCTCTATCTCATTATGTATCCTTAAAGAAATTCTCACCAGCCCATATGAGTTTTCTCACGAGTCTAAATGAAATCTCTATTCCAAACACTTTATCTGAGGCATTGTCCAATGAAGAATGGAGGAAAGCAATGAGAGTTGAGATAGACGCATTGGAAAAAATGGGACGTGGGAGGTGGTTGATCTACCAAAAGAAAAGAAGGCAGTAGGGTGTAAGTGGGTTTTTACCTTGAAATATAAGGCTGATGGATCGTTAGAGCGCTACAAAGCAAGGCTAGTTGCTAAGGGGTACACTCAGACATATGGAGTTGATTACCAAGAGACCTTCGCTCTAGTTGCAAAAATGAACACTGTGAGGATCTTGTTGTCATTAGTAGCCAATTTTAATTGGGAATTACAGCAGTACGAATACGATGTGAAGAACGCCTTTCTACATGGTGACTTGGAAGAAGAAATCTATATAAGCATCCCGCCATGATTTGGAGGAGTTGAAGGGAACAAGGTATGCAAGTTAAGGAAGGCCTTATACGGTTTAAAACAATCGCCTCGTGCCTGGTTTGGGAGATTTACTAAGGTGATGTTAGCTGCAGGATACAAGCAGAGTCAGGGAGATCACACTCTTTTCATCAAACACTCAGTTTCAGGGAAAGTCACGGCCTTGATAGTTTATGTGGACGACATAATTATGACTGGAAATGATGAGAAGGAGAAGCAAGCCTTGAAACAATGTTTGATCAAAGAATTCGAGATAAAAGATTTGGGGAGATTGAAGTATTTTCTAGGGATAGAAGTGGCTCATTCTAGACAAGGTATCTTCATCTCGCAGCAAAAGTATGTCACCGATCTTCTTAAGGAAACAGGAATGCTCGCAAGCAAACCAGCTGCAACACCTATAGAGCCGAACCATAGACTTGGAGAGGCTATTGGAGATCAAGCAGTAGATAGAGAGATGTACCAGAGATTAGTTGCAAAACTCATTTATCTTGCCCACACCCGGCTGGGCATAGCATATTCTGTTCGCGTCATCAGCCAATTCATGCATGACCCCAAAGAGATTCATCTTCAAGCTGCCTACCGTGTGCTTCATTACTTGAAAGCTAATCCTGGGAAAGGGATAATGTTCAAGAGAAATTCTGAGCTTGTCCTTGAAGCCTACACAGATGCAGATTACGTAGGGTCCCCTATGGATCAGAGGTCTACTTCAGGTTATTGTACATTCCTTGGAGGCAATTTGGTAACATGGCGAAGCAAGAAGCAAAATGTTGTAGCCCGGTCAAGTGCAGAAGCTGAGTTTAGAGCAATGGCACAAGGTGTCTGTGAGTTGTTATGGCTGAAGATTATACTGGACGACTTGAAGATTTGATGGAGTGGGCCAATGAGACTCTACTGTGACAATAAATCAGCAATCAATATTGCACATAATCCAGTGCAACACGACCGAACTAAGCACATTGAGATAGACTGGCATTTTATCAAGGAAAAACTAGAAAGCGGATTAATTTGCACACCATACGTTCCCACGGGAGGTCAATTGGTAGATGTTTTTACAAAGGGGCTCAACCGTGTTATCTTCCAAGAAATTATTTCCAAGCTGGGAATGGTTGACACCTATTCACCAGCTTGAGGGGAGTGTGGAAAAATACCTCTTTGATTAGTGGTAGGTTAGCACTAGAATTGTGTAAATATTTGTTTCCTAGAATTTAGGGATTTGTGTAAATATTTGTTTCCTAAAGTTTAGGGATTTGATTGATAGAGAATCAGGGATTCCTGATTATAGGGATTTCAAAATTAAGTTAGTTGTTGATTTTTCTCTTTGTAATTTCTTATATATAGCCCAACAGAGGCTCTTGTAAAATTAATTAACAGATTCAATATAATTGAATTCATTTATCCACATTAACTAACATTTTTTAGTGGAACGTTTGTTGACTAACAGAAAGGTCTAAACATAGGATCAATCTCTAATGTTTTTTTAAAAAAGGATCAATGTCAAAACTTATACAAAATTATGGGACTTGAGTAAAAAAAGACCCTGTTTGTATTAAAAACAAACAGTGCATCTTCTTTTTCCATGGAGTTTGAGCTGAATTTTAATTGAAGGATCTGAAGGGGATGTGCCGCTGCACAACATCACATAAAAGAATGATGTTTACAGTGAGGTGGATTCTATCGGACTTCCTAAGATGTAGTCTACATGGCAAGTAGGAGATATGTCTTCTCAAGTTTGGACAGTGTAAAATGGGTGTGACAGTACTGACCAGAACGCGAGGTTCTTGTAAAGAGTTGCGCAAGGCCCGTTATCTAGACCTTTTTTTTTTGGCCGCCGGGGGGGGGGGGGGGGGGGGTTGTGTGTTGTTGAGGAGGGAAGGTCTTGTAGAATATATTACTGGATGAATTTAACTACTACTGAATTTTTATAAAACTTCTCAATTCATAGCAGAAAAGTAAAAATCATCTAATCTAAAGCATGCTATTAACAAATAAAGTGGTGAACTCTTTGAATGTAGTACGCAACAATATATGTTGACACACAGAATCAGACTCACCAATTCTATGATTGAAGAATGCAAAAACAAAAGTATTGAAGCACTCTACAACTCACAATTGTGCTCTCTCAATATGTATTCGAAATTTCCAAGTATGTTGTAAGTGCCCTAGAATAACATACTGACGCGCCAAATAGAAGAATAGAGAGAACAGGTTTGGTAGATTTATTATTTAATTTGTAAACTGCTCTCCGCACAATTCGATCAATCGAAAAACACGTCAATTGAAGTCTTGATCTGCTGAAGTCTATTGTAGTTTTATGTTTTGAAATTATTCAAATCAAGAAGTTTTGAAAACATTTTTATGCATATTTTGAAACTTATTTTTTTTTTTTTTTTTCAGAAGCGAAAGGCATATTTTGAAACATTTAGGTAATGAAATCGTGAATAACTTGGAATCCCTAATATGCATGTATGAATTGTAATTTGGTGAGTGCATCAATGTACCATTACACCCTTGTGGAGAAGATTACTTATATACACTTGAATTTAGTTTGAAATTTTTTCGTCAAGCAAGTGTAGGAGGTAACAACTAACACAAACTAAGTTTTCGAAACTTCTAACCTAAGGTAGAAATTAAAACAAAAGTTAAGAGACTCCAGTTTTGTTAACAAAATTTCCCAACCTAAGTCCTATTGACCTAGCAGGGTGCAAAGAAATGAAGGCAACTGAACCAGTGGCGTTTGTTATCTTTGAAGGTGTCAAGGAACTCAAAATTTTCTTGTTAAGATGCGCCGTTATTATGTCTTCTCTTCTCTCTCCTTTTTTTTTTTCATTTTTTTTAACAAAAAAATTCCTGATTTTTTTATGTGATGACAACTACGACCAATCTTTCGCTCTGTGTGTAATATTTATTTCTTAACGAGTAAGCTATATATTGAATATCATGTCAATGAGGTTGGAATAATATTATTATCTCAATTCTTTCACTTATGTGGACTAAATTCTTTAAATGTCCTAAACTGAGTATCATGTCAATAAGGTTGGAATAAATATTAGACCGCTTAGCTTTTGAGATATCAAAAGTTTAAATAGGTCTTGAGGCCAAAGCTTAATCCACTCATTTCAATTGTTGTTAACGTCATGTATGGTGTGCTATACATCTTGGTTTCACCTTGTGTCTTGTGTTCGACTCTAAAGCAATCTTCAGTTTATTCATTTATTTATTTTCCTTGGAATTGTTCAATCATTTTTTCATGTTGATTTGGAGGTTAAACAATTTTGTTTGATTCAACATATATTTGGTTATACTTAATCATCCATTGTAGAGCATTTTGACACGTAATGTGCCAATCACAGTGATGCTAACGACTACATGAAGCCTGTTTTTGTGAAGGGGATGACTTTGGCCGAGTTGACATCGTGTGTGCGTGCGTGCTGGGAGGGGTTGTTTTATTTATACAATATTTCTAACATATCTAAATTTTGAAATCACCAGGGTTTATGGTAATTCCAATAGCTTGATTTTTCTACAAGGTTTTACAGTATTTCCATTCGTTTGATTTTCTCAAATATATTTACTTTGCCTCAATCTAATTATTAACATTACTCAAGTTTTCATGATTTTAAATTTAATTATTTGGCTGAGAATTTGGCTTGATAAGCATGGGGAATCAGTATTCGAAATTGATGAGCGTGCCAAGTACCGTGTTGCTTCTGATTTTTCCAACTATTATTATTTGGTGCTTGATTGGTTTCTTAGTTTTTTATAATAAACTTCTTTATTTGGTTGTACTCTTGCCTTGTACTTTCCAGACTAATTGAACCCAAGGCTGTTGTGTTTGAATGTGGTCCAAATTGTGGCTGTGGACCTAGCTGTGTCAACCGGACATCTCAGAGAGGGCTAAAGTATCGACTTGAGGTTCTGTGACCTTAGCCAATTACCCATGCTCATTGTTTGGCAATGAATGTATCAACTTACTTTGACTTGTATTCCTATTTCTGTCTCCGCTTTACAACAGGTCTTCCGTACTCCAAAGAAAGGGTGGGCTGTTAGATCTTGGGATTATATACCTGCTGGTGCACCGGTTTGTGAATACATTGGAGTTCTCATGAAGACTGATGAAATAGATACTGCTTTTGAAAATAATTATATTTTTGACATTGATTGCTTACAAACAATGAAGGGTCTTGATGGAAGAGAGGTATAGATACAGCAAGTTTATAACTTTTTTCTTTTCCTTTATCCTCTTAATTGGTGGAGTGTCTCTATTTTAATTGTGAAAATAGGGTTTCCAAAGGCAATATTTGGTAATCTGGATTCTGGTAGCTTGTAAGAAGTTATTTTAAGAATGCAAAGATTGAGATGTTATTTAATACCTAACCACGGGTTGAGGTGAAAGTTGTAGAAGTCAAAATCTTTTCCCATGGTTTCAGCAGTAGGTGCAACAATATTTAGGTCAGTTGGTTAACCCTGAACTCAAAATGAGTTATCCACTTCGTAGATTCTTTGCAATCCAAAACCAAACTGATGGTGTTGTGTACTACTGATGGGTTGTGTACCACTCTTTATACAACGTTAACTTGAGATGAGAGAACATTGTCCAGAATCTGCATCTAAAAGAAAAATGTTAGAAAGTGAACAATGATAAATATATAATTGCTAGTAATTCTTTGGAGGTACTTCATATCGTAGGTAAATTAAGTAAAAGAGAGCCAGAATCTGCATCTTATTTACATATTTTATAGTTAAATCCATAAATTAGAGTTTTCAAAGATGACTACAACTTTGAAGCTAAACATCGTGAAGTTACATATATTAATCTTCAAGGTAATAGTGTAGAAGTCAACTCCATTAATGATTGCACATGATTTATTTTGCATGTTTCTGGGCAGAAGAAATCTTTATAGATAAGTCTTTCTATACTCGTCATACATATTGCATGTAGATGGTTTCGTTTGAAGTGTTCTAAAGCGTTAAACTATACTGTCGAAGCCATTTGTCATCTACAATGTTTATCAAAGTAAATCATAAATCAACATGATGGATCACTAGCAAGGTGTTTGACATGATTTGCGAATGCGGATGGCTTTGGTGAATTGGTTTGGTGATCAGCTTCCACAATGTGTGCTGTGAGTCTGGGTCAGATGTAACTGGGTGGTTCCATGTGTTTTGGAAATTGATACCCATGTTGTACACCTCTTTTGTCAAGTGGATTGATTCTAGTTGGCCTAGAGTCTTGCAGCCTTTTCCATAATCTTTTTAAAAGGCAAATTGCTGTATTATTGTCTGTTGTTACTTATTTTATTTTGTTTATTACGTGCCATCTATCATTTAATTGGCACAGTTTTGGAACCTGTGAATTGGATTTTGATCGTTAAAATTTGAATAAGGCCTTTTATCCCTGCTTTAGGTCTACTTTGGCGTGCATTTATTTTACCACATTAAAAATTTTTAAAGGTAAAGTTGAAGTTATATGGCACTGACATTGAGTGCTTTGACATTTCTGAGGCTCGAGTAGTCTTTCAGCTTCATGTGCTGTATGCTGAATGCATAATGTCACTTGTATCACTTAAATTGTTTTAAAATTCTGCCTAATTCTTTGTTTTTGTATTAAATATTGTTTTCTTTTCATTTAATTTCCTGTTGTTTCTTTTAGTTGGTTTGTTTGTTATGGTCCTAGTCTGTATTGACCTCCTTAATTTGTTTTTCCCCCTACAGAGACGATTCCGAGATGTATCTTTACCCACTTCATACTTGGATGATCATAAATCTGATATTGTTCCGGAGTTCTGCATCGATGCAGGTTCCAGAGGGAACATTGCTAGATTTATCAATCATAGTTGTCAACCAAATCTATTTGTTCAGTGTGTTCTAAGCTCACACCATGACGTCAAGCTTGCTAGAGTGGTGCTCTTTGCCGCTGACAATATACCTCCATTGAAGGTTCTTCAAGAAATCTCTCTCCGTTTTTTTGTTAAAAAAAAGTGAAACAGAAAAAAATCTCCCTTACAAACTTTTTAAGGTCATGTTTGCAAGATATTAGTCTGCTACTCGTTGATTTGGATCAAAAATAGTTTTTTCTTTATGAGTTTATTCAAATGTTTAGTCCTGTTGATATATATCTCTGTAATTTTTTTCTATCGTTATCTTATACGTTTAGAGATCATTTAGTCATGCTGAATAAAGAACAGTAAAACACCAGCTATTTGAGTAATTTGATTAAAGTTGATAAAGATACTTTAGCCTTTGATAATTTGATCTAATAAAGGATATGGCGCTAGATGTCATTGACTTGGGGATTTGCCTAGATTCCCTTGCAACTTGGATCCAAGTCTTCTTTTAGTGGAGAATGTTTACAAGATATTAAATTGCACAAATACAATTGTTCTTCATGTAAATCATTTTTACTAGTTTGCATAAATTACTTGTGGAAGTATTTAGCATATGGTTACCTATCATAGAATGCGCAAGTTTTAATGTTTGAATGAGTTGAGTGTACTTTGATGTGATTGTTGTTGTGACGCACAGCTTGAACAGTGGTTGAGATAAAGGTAAATAATATGATTGATCTTTTTACTTTGATGTTCAGTTTGATTTATATTTTTACGCCTTTTTGTTAGAGGGATAACTCATTAGCAAGAATATGGTTTTTAGATTCTTATCAAACAACAATTGCGTTGTTATTTCCTGACTTTCCAGTTACGAGGTATATTGCTGTTTTGCGTTCTAAATCCTAGGAAAATTTCTCTTTGTTTGCTTGGATTAGATTGATTGAATAGCACAACAACTAACTTTGTTCTTCATTATTTGCAGGAACTCACTTACGATTATGGTTATGTTCTTGACAGTGTCACGGGCCCTGATGGCAAGATAAGGAAATTGGCATGCTACTGTGGTGCATCAGATTGTCGGAAGCGCTTGTTCTAGGCTAACAATTAACTGTTTTCTTTATATTGACATTCATTTCCCCATGCTCTTTTTGGCAACCAAACCTTTTGGTATGTTGACGAAGAGAGGGCAAGTTGTCAATCCTCAATCTTTCAATAGAGTGAAAACATGGTTTTGGTAATTCTTTTTTTTTATTTATTATTCTTTTATTTTATTTTATTTTATTTTTTTTATGAAAATTAGGAACTGTGCATTTATGGTTTGTTGGTTGCGAATATTAGAGATCCCTGAACTTGAGAAGACCACCTGTGATAAACAGATCAAGTGATGACCTATTAAAGATGAACGGTGTTCATTAGTAGGATGTAGCATTTTATTATTATTATTATTATTTTGGCGAATTCATTTGCGAATGCCAGTTATTTTTTTTTAAATATAAAAAATAATAATTAATTGTATGCAAGAATTATATATCTTTGTTGTATTGGTAACATTTTCACATTGGATTGCCGCAGTTGTAAAACCTCGGTGCTTTATGGTTTGTGGGTTGCGAATACTGAAGATCCCTGAACTTGAGCAGACAACATGAATGGATCGACTGAAGGGTGATCGTTAGTAGGATCTAGACTCATCTGCGATTTGCGAATGCAACTGTATGCAGGAATCATATATCTCTGTTGTTGTGGTAACTGAGATATACATATATATGTATGTTACGTATGTATCTGTCAACAAACTACACATTTTTTTGGCATTCAATGGTAGGGTTGTTTTATAATGAACCTCTGTTTGTTGCACTTATCGGATTTGTCAGATTATAAGCAGCGGGTGGGTTTTTTAAAAGAGAGGTGATGTGTGTATTATCCATGATAAAATCCTAGAGTTTAAGGGTGTCGAACTTTAAGGACTATGTTGGTATTGTTAAGTATGAAATTAATTCCTATTTGATTCAAAATAAGAGAATTTGTGTTGTTTTTCTATTTCTAAATGTAATGAAAATAAAATCAAGTTAATGGAGAATAGATATCAAGAGATAAGGGACTTAGGGCTTTGACTTCACCACTAATCTCGTAACATAATCAATTGCTTTAGCCGTGGGGAAATTTATACTTATGTATCTTCAGGAACCAAGTGGTTACAAACACAATTTAATTCAATTAAGAAGATGCGCATTAATAAACACTAAGCCATAACTCATCTTCAGCTGGTACGAATTGTCTATCTAATTACTTTAATCTAGGTTGACACGAATTGTCTAGCTATTCTAATATAGGGTGTTATATAACTCGTCTTCCCTAGGCATGAATTATCAAGACATTTCACACATTCGTTAAGCACCATTGAATGATCACTACTTAAACCATTAAGAGAAGCCGCCGCCAATCTCTCACAATAAAAGAAGTTTGAATTCAATTATAATAAAATCAATTCTAAAATAAGAGATTAATTTCATTAAAATTGATTATATTCATTAAAACCCAATTGCTTAATATAACTAAGTTAATTGCTCACAACCATGCAATCAATATACATAATTCAAAAAAATCTCAAAAGTTAAGAACAATCAAATCATGCTACTCGGACTAGGGTTACATCAATTCCCTAAGGAATGTTTTAACTACTCATGGAGAGGAAGGATGTCATCATTGTTGGTGTAGAAGTCATCTCCAAGGACCGCCAATTGGAATCTTTAGTCTTCAAAGCCCTAAAATCCACCAAAACTCTTTCTTTTATCCTCTTCTCTTATGCTAGAAATCTCATATATATATATATGTTGTAGGGTTTCCTCCCAAAGAAAGGAAATAGGAAAAGCCCCGCAAAGAAAGAAGTTCAAACAGTGTTCCATATTTTTGTCAATTTGAAACATTGCTTTGACCTATTTGGAATATGAATCTCGAAACTGCTATTAGATACAAAAATGATGGACTTCAAGTTTTCTTTCCAAGGCCATTGAGTTTGCCTAATTTCGAGTTTTGGGTAAAATGTTATGCCCAAAATACTGAAATGGGTCCAGAATTTCCTATTCAAGTTGTTTCCTTATTAGAGTAGGAAAACTTCATTTCTTCATGTAATGATCTAAAAATGAATTTAGCTTCCTGGAAACTCCTTTAAAAGATTTCTAGAAATATCCTTCAATAATCTTAGCCATTGGATTACTTTGGATACTCTAGCTCTCACGGTTTCCATCCTTTAATTGAACTCAAATACCCTAAAAACAACGGAATTGATTGAATTCCTGAAGAATACCTGAAAATAGCAAAAATTAGTAAAATAACATAAGTAATATGAAATAAACATTACTAAGGTATTAAAATATGCAAATCTAAGGGCTTGAATGTGCAACATTCAGTGCTTATTAAGAAAATAACATGTTACTGTTGCACCAACGTTCCGGTTAGAACAAGAAATGCCATTAAAATATTTCTTTAAATACTTATATCAAGAACATGAAAGTGTTGGGGTACGAATCACTATCCGGGTCTTCGCTCGAACCTGAAGTCAACTAAAGGCAAAATGGTCACTATGCACCTTACTAAGAGTTAAGTCATAATGAAGTCATACTAATCATTTATAACCACATTGGATCATTAAAAAATGGTAAATACAACTTCAGGTTTATGCCGGAACCCAAGCCTAACGAGGGGTAAAATAGTCATTTCAAGTTAAAATTATAAAATGAGATTGATGTCAATGGAAAAGTGGCTTAAAATGCATCATTCTAGATTTAAGAATGGCTTAATTTAAGTTAGAAATAACCAAGTTAAAGTGAATATTTACAACCTCAAAATTTTATAAGTCTGGGAAAATTCGATTGATCGAATCGAGAGCAGATTTTAAAGAGATTTCAAAATATTCTAAGTATGGAAAAATCTGATCGATCGGATTGAAATCCGATCGATTGGACTGAACCCAAAAATTACCGTAATGACCCTTCTTCTTTTTTTGTTCTCTCCTCTAAATCATAAATTGGTCATTTAGACCAAGTCAAACCTATCGCAAAGTATTCATATACATAGATTATATAAGATCCAAACGTCATTGCAAAGACAGTAAATTTACAGTCCCGTGAAAATAATTACAAATTAATACATGTTCATGCCCAAAACTTTACAGATATAACATCGGTTACAAAAGATGTCGGAGATAGACTCTAAATTTATGCCTAATGTCACGAAGTGATTCTTAAGACGCCTGGAGTATGGAAGACACACATGCTGGTTGGTAAAGAGCAGAGTTTGACTGGGAACGGTTCCAGGGAAGGGGCGTATAGGAGCACAGGATGGAACATCTTCAGAGTTCAGGCAGGTCAATTCGGTTGAGTGCGAGGAGCTTGTCGCTGGTCGTGGACTTAACTATGAAGAAAGGAGTTGGCCATCCTTGCACAAACTGGTCGGGAGCTGGAGTCGTTCCCCTGACGAGACCAAGGCAAGTCAAAACCAGTCAGCATGTATCCTTGGGAGGGCAGGTCGAGGTGGCTGACCAGGGCGCTTGCGCGAGCTGAAGCAACGCCTTGGTACTGCACGGGCCGTGCTGCTGCGCCAAATCTCTAGGCCCGTGACAAATGGTATCAGAGTAGGACTTGTGGTAAAACACGGTGGGGTGCCCTGTAATACCCCTAATTTTAAACGGATAGTCTCGGCATTTATTTATTATTTTTATTGTATTTTTACATGATTATTGTATTTTTGCATGATTATTTGGATTAATTATTTTTATTTATTGTTTTGATGTAATTGGTTACCTATGTGTCATGTGTTTTAAATTGATTAAGTTATTTTTTATTCTTTAATTGGCGTTTATTGTTTAAGTGTTTTTAGTTATTTAATTGGGTTATTTAATTTGAATTAATTAGTTAAGTGGATTTAATTATTTAATTATTTTTTTTTTCATTTAATTCTGTTTTAAGTTACAGTTAAATTTAGGGTTGCAATTACATAGGTGGCCGACGTAGGTATTTATCTTAGGTCGGTTTATGGGCCGAGATGGGCTCTGGCTTAAGGTTACATGGATTAGGGTTTAATCACTAAGCCTATAAGTATGTGTGTCACGGTGGTTTAGGGTTTGAGAATAATTAACCGGAATTTCTGTAAAAACAACAGAGACCGTGAGATACAAAGAGAGAGAAATAGAGAGCAATTGTGGGGAAACAGAGTGAGGCTTAAGAGGATTTGTACAGAGAGGACCAAGGAGGTTGAGTAAGGATTAGAGACAGAGTTATAGGAAGCTTGGCGGCGTTCAGAATTGCAGGAAAACTTAGAGACGACACAGGGATTTCATAATTGAAATCCCAGGCAAGTTCTTCTCTTTCTCCTTCCCTTTGGCTCGTGTTCTGTGCACTTAGATAGTCTCTAGGGATTAACTAATTAGTAAATGAAACTTATGTGTTCAATGTATGCTTGTTGATGATTTGTTTGCGTTGAATCCAAATCTGTTTATAGTTCGTGTATTGTTGCTTCCTGTTCTGTTCATTAAAGCATATTAAAAATCTGTTGAGTTTTGGTTATGATTCTTGCCTCTATCTTCTGTAAACAAACCCTAGGGATGTTAATGGGATGTTATAAGACTCCTAAGATCAGTTTGTGAAGAGAAACAGAGAGGTTGGAATAAAATTATAATTTCAGTTTTGTTCCTAACGCAGGTTAGTTCGGTAGCAAATTTAGTCTCTGTAATTGTTTTTAATTGTTGTTATCAAGCCATTGGGATGCTACTGGGTATTAATATGACACCTAAGTTTGGTTTTAAAAACTAACAGAGGGTTAGGAATAAGCCGGAGAAGGAGCACAAGAGCTGAAACGCGCATCGGGGACGAAGGCTCTCACAGGAGGTGAGAGCCGGCTCCATAGAAGTGGGAGCCGGCTCCCACAACAAAGTGGAGCCGGCTCTAGGGAGTCCTAGAGCCGGCTCTAGGCTGGAAAAGAGCCTGCTCCAAATTCTGGAGCAGGCTCCCTTGGTATTTTTGATTTATTTTACGATTTTTTTTAATTTTCTACATACTATGTTCACTGTTAGAGCATGGAGACTGTTTGAATGGATTTGGAACTTTACAGAGGGATCAAGGAATGAATTTTGAGTGTTATTAAGACCCTAAATTGAGTAAAGTTTAATTCTAAGTTGTCGGGACAAACAGTGTAAAAATTAAGGCACTTAACAAATGGAAATTGAATTAATTGTTGAATTAAAATTCAGCAATTTGATGGAACATAATGTGTTTATAAAAGTTGTTTTAGAATGCATTCAAGTGCATGATAAGGTCATTTAATTATTAATTTTGATCTATGCATGCTTAGGAGGCTAGTTGCTGAATTATTAAATTGTTTACTGCAACTATATGATTAATGTTTGGATTTAAACTGCTGAAATATTAAACGATCTTCTGAATTGTTTTAGCAATTTATTGGTTAATAATAGGATTATTTAACCTATTCACATGCATGATGGAGTCCCTGACATATTAAATTTGGTCTATGCATGCTCTGGATGTTAGTTGTTGATTTGTTAAATCGTCTCCTGCAACTATATGGTTAAATGCTTGGATTTAAATTGCTGAAGCTTTAAATATTTTTTTGCAATTATTTGGATGGTAGTTTTTGGTCTGTAAATTATTGAACTGTTATATATGTTGTAATTTACATGGATATGGAGGATGGTATGTACCGGTATGGGACGGTGACATACTAGGGACGGTTTAGCTCAAAACGCATAAACCTAACCTAATGGATTAATGGAATGGATTGAAAGATATCGAGTCCTAATTGTGACTAAGTCAGATCAGCTGTAAACAAGTTGGATGACTTCCTGGATTAACGGATGGTAGTTAAGTCATATCAACTGAATAAGTTGAATGACTAACTAGTTGGTTTATTGTATGACAGTTTAATAAATAGTTGAACTGCATACCCTGGATTTGGACGGACTTTATATATATGGTTATGGTACCACGAGTTGAGCTTGAGTCTCAGACTCGTTGGTTAGGGTGCGTATATGCAGTGGATGCGTAGCTGGTTATAATAGGTTGAGGTGTACCCTGTTAGGTCTAGGTACTCATGCCCACCTTTGGGTGCGTATTCGCATGTTGCCTTCTATTCAGGTTGAGACCCCTATTATAGACTGGTGAATGTCCCTTAGTGTGGATATATTTATACGTATGGACTAGATAGATATTGTGAGGTGTCTACGGTGTATCTGCGTATCGGGTCACTGTATGGATTGCAGTTAGATTAGAACTTGCTCGTGGGTCTGACCCACTCCTTTATTATTCTTTTCAGGTACAGGACGGTTCCAGCCTTAGAGCGTGATCGTGCTTGTCGAGGACAGTCTCACCTTCATCTGATTACGTAGGACTTCTCTCGATATTTCTAGCATTATCTATTTTCAGTTTTCAGTTTCAGTTGAACTTTTGGTTAGGGGTCCATCAGTGGATTCCCAAGTTGTAACCTTGAAGTTTTGGAGGATTGGATTTTAAATTTTCAGTTATACATGGAGGATTTTATAATTAATGTTACTTTCAGTTTTATTCCATCACTTTTGTTTCATTTTGTCATCTGTGTTCGCTTTAAAATACTTTAATTGTTTGATATTCCCTCGGGTTTGGGCCTGGGCCTGATCAACCCGTGTCTCGGATCCGAGGGGTATCACAGTTGGTATCAGAGCACTCTAGGTTCAAGTGTCTCTAGGACGTTTCGTATTAAGACTTCCGCGTAGCGTTTTGTTTATATAGAGCTTATGTTTAGGATTCGTTGAATTCTTTTACGGTTCGTTTAAACTCGTACTGATGTCTATCTTTCTATGTTAACAGCATGGTTAACATTGGAAGAGGACAGAACGTGAACAGTCGACAGAGGAGAGCGGCACGTAGACAGCAGGAACGTCTACAACGTCGACAAATGGAAGAAGAGCAGCAAATGTCAGGGTTTCAGGAGGAGCTGGAGGAAGTTCAACAGACTCAGGGTCAGGACAGAGATTCAGAGATTCCTCCACACCTCAATGACCTTGTTGCTCGGGCTATAGAGGCTGGGGTAACAGCTGCACTCCGGAACCAACCACAGGTTCAGCAGGCACCTGTACCAGCACCAGTGGTTCAGACGGATTCTTGGGGAAAGGCAATGAGCTCTTTCACAAAGGGGAGTCCACCTGTGTTCTCAGGCTTCACCGATGCGAGAGCAGCTCACCAGTGGAAACAAGACATTGAGCGTCATCTTCATTTGGTTCAGTGCACGGAGGTTCAAAAGTAGATGCTTGCTACTTTCAAGCTAGTTGGGGATGCACTACAGTGGTGGGAGTCAGTTACCACCCCAGAGGAGAGGATGACATTGTCTTATGATGAGTTCAGTGTTCGCTTTGACGAGAAATATTTTCCCTATGCAGTCAGGGCAGCTATGAAGACCGAGTTTCTAAGTCTGCAGCAGGGAAACATGACAGTGGCAGAGTATGAGCAGCAGTTTACACGCTTGTCTCTCTTTGCACCGGAGGAGGTGGATACAGAGGAGAAGAAGCGTAACAGTTTCGTCAAGGGACTGATGTGGTCTATCAAGAGAGCTATTACAGGTAGTCCAGCCTATACTACCTATGCTCAGGTGGTAGACGCCGCGCTACAACAGTATCAGTTGACTGTAGACATAAGACAGGCTCGTGGTGAGAAGCGGGGTGATAAAGACTCTGCTAATCAGTCAGCTGAAAAGGGGAATGGCAATGGTCATCGGCAGAATGACAAAGGCAAGTTCCAAGGACAACAGCCTTGGAAGAAGCACAAGGGTGGTTCAGATGCTCACCGGAATGGGGCACCTATTCAGAGGCAACAGAATGGAGGACCACAGGCAGGACAGGGTCAGCCACAGGCTAACCGACAGAGGAGGCCATTTGGTACTTTCCAGGGTAGTTGTTACACTTGTGGAGAGTATGGTCATACCACCAGGCAGTGTCCTAAAGCAGGACAGGGACAGAGACAGTATGTGCAGCAGGGACAGAGGGCGTCAGTGCCTCTACCAGCTCCACAGGTTCCACGGATTCAGGGACAGACACATCTGGCTTTACCGGCACCGCCGTAGACTCAGGGTCAGGCACCACAGCAGTTGCATTATGGCAGGGTGTATAACCCCAAGCCACAGGATGTTCAGGCACCTCAGACTATTGAGGGTAAGTTTCCTATTCATGGTTTACATGGACGTGTTTTATTTGATACGGGTGCTACACACTCATTTGTAGCTAGGACTTTTGTTGCTTTATCTGGGATGAGGACGAGGGTATGCACTAGACCTCAGGGTATTTCTACACCATTGGGTGATACAGCTATTATACATGAGAGTGATGGGCCTGTGACACTAGATATTGGCAGACTCAGATTTCTAGCCAATCTACTGGTCCTGGACATGCACACTTATGATGTGATACTTGGGATGGATTGGTTGTCTCACTACCATGCCCAAGTTGATTGTTTTGATAGATCTATTATTTTTACCATACCTGGTCAGGATATGTATGTAGTAGCTATGCCACGTTCTAAAGGAGGCGGTAGCACCTATTTGTTCCATGTGGAGGAGGAAAAGGATGAGGGGATTACTGTGTCATTGGATAACATACCGATTGTACAGGATTTCCCGGATGTATTTCAGGATATTCCAGGGTTGCCACCTAGTCGCGAGATTGATTTTGTGATAGACTTAGCTCCAGGCACTGCGCCTATTGCTAGGGCACCCTATAGGATGGCACCGGTAGAGATGAGAGAGCTGAGGGATCAGATTCAGCAGTTACTCAGCCTGGGTTTTATTCGTAGGAGTACATCACCTTGGAGAACACCGGTTCTGTTTGTGAAGAAGAAGGATGGTTCGCTTCGTCTGTGTATAGATTACAGGGAGTTGAACAAGGTTACGATTCGTAACAAGTATCCTTTGCCCAGGATTGATGACTTGTTTGATTAGTTAAGGGGAGCCACATATTTCTCTAAGATTGATCTGCGTTCTGGGTATCATCAGCTGAGGGTTAGGGAGCAGGATGTTCCTAAGACAGCGTTTCTCACGAGATATGGTTCTTATGAGTTTCGTGTTATGCCGTTTGGGACGACTAATGCACCTGCAGTGTTCATGGACTTAATGAATAGAGTCTTCCGGGCTTATTTGGATCAGTTTGTTATTGTCTTTATTGATGACATCTTGATCTATTCTCGGTCGGAGGACGATCATGCTAGACATCTTTGCATAGTCTTGCAGACGCTTTGTGAATACCAGTTATATGCCAAGTTCGAGAAGTGTGAATTTTGGCAGCGGGAGGTGAAATTTCTGGGTCACGTGGTGTCAGAAAATGGGATAGCAGTGGATCCGGCCAAGGTTTCAGCGGTGGTTGAGTGGGGACAGCCTACATCACCTACTGAGATTCGGAGTTTTCTCGGTCTGGCCGGATATTACAGGAGATTCATCCAGGGGTTCTCCAAGATAGCAGGACCACTCATTCATCTAACCAAGAAGGGTGTACAGTTCGTGTGGGATGAACACTGTCAGCGAGCTTTTGATGAGCTGAAAAGGAAGCTGACTTCTGCACCGGTTCTGGCTACTCCGCAGAGCGGGATAGAGTATCTTGTTTACACGGATACTTCATTGCAGGGTCTTGGATGTGTATTGATGCAGGAGGAGCGACCGATTTCTTATGGATCTCGGAAACTTAAGCCTCATGAGCTTAATTATCCAACACATGATTTGGAGTTGGCAGCAGTGGTTTTTGCCTTGCGTATTTGGAGGCATTATCTGTTAGGTGAGTCCTTCAGATTATTCAGTGATCACAAGAGTCTGCAGTACTTATTCACTCAGCGGGAGCTGAATATGAGACAGCGCAGATGGTTGGAGTTTGTAAAAGACTATCATTTTTCTATACAGTACCATCCAGGGAAAGCGAATGTGGTGGCGGATGCACTCAGTCGCCGACCTGTTGGTAGTCTTTCTGCTATATTCGCTATTGAATGGAATGCTTTGAAGAATGCAGATGAGTTGTCAGACGCTTTTATGGCTTGCATGGTGGTTACACCTTCCATCATTCGCAAGGTTTTACAAGTACAACTCACCGATCAGCAGTGTGTCGACAAGGTCGCAGAGATAGCTTCCGGAGAGGTTCCATTCTACTATGTTGGGGCTAATGGAGGTTTAAGGTACAAGGGACGGTTAGTGGTACCTTCTGCTGATAATTTGAGGAAGGATGTGATGACTGAGACTCACCACTCTGAGTTCTCTGTTCATCCAGGAGGCGATAAGATGTATCAGGATATGAAACGGCAGTTTTGGTGGGCAGGTATGAAGAGGGACATTGCTCTTTTTGTTTCTCAGTGCAGTACTTGTCAGATGGTTAAGATTGATCATCAGAGGCCGCCAGGAGCTCTACAGTCACTACTAATTCCGGAGTGGAAATGGGAGAGCATATCTATGGATTTTGTGGAAGGGTTGCCGAATTCTTTCAAGGGGCATAATTCCATATGGGTCATTGTGGATAGGTTGACCAAGTCAGCTCATTTCTTGCCTATTTGCACTGACTACACTTCGGAGCAGTTGGTGAGGCTTTACATTTCAGAGATTATGAAGCTACATGGCATTCCATTGTCTATTATATCGGACAGGGATTCGAGCTTTGTATCGGGATTTTGGAAGAGTTTTCAGCAGGCTTTAGGTACGGAGTTACACCTTAGTACTGCTTATCATCCTCAGACTGACGGACAGACTGAGAGGGTGAATCAGATTATGGAAGATATGCTTCGGTCGTGTGTCCTGGATTTCAAGGGCCACTGGGAGGAATATTTGCCACTTGTGGAGTTTGCTTATAACAATAGTTTCCAGAAGACTATTGGGATGGCACCTTTTAAGTCGTTATACGGTCGACCGTGTCGATCACCTGTTTGTTGGATGGAGGTGGGAGAGAATCGATTCTTAGGTCCTGAGTTCATCAAGGATACTTCTGAAAAGATTGCTCTTATTCGAGCTCGCATGCGTACTGCCCAAAGTAGGCAGAAGAGCTATGCTGATCGTCGCACTCGTGCTTTGGAGTTTCGGGTTGGGGATCAGGTTCTTCTCAAAGTATCTCCTATGAAGGGTGTTATGCGCTTTGGGAAGAAAGGGAAGTTGTCTCCGCGGTTTGTCGGTCCATTCATGATTACGGATCGAGTTGGAGCTGTCGCTTATCGGTTGGCACTTCCGGATAATTTGGACCGCATACACAACGTATTCCATGTGTCCATGTTGCGGAAATTTCTGCGTGATGAGGATCGGTATCAACATATCGATGTTGGGGAGATTGAGTTGCAGCCGGATGCAACTTATTTGGAGCCACCATGTCGTATTGTTGATCGTCGGGATCAAATCCTTCGCAATAAGGTTATCCCTTTGGTTCGTGTGCAGTGGAGCCATCACAATGAGGCCGAGTCCACTTGGGAACGGGAGGATGTCATTCGCTCGCAGTTTCCTGAAATATTGGAAGAAGGTAAGGGCGAATTCCGAGGACGGAATTCCTTTTGTTAGGGGGAAAGAATGTAATACCCCTAATTTTAAACGGATAGTCTCGGCATTTATTTATTATTTTTATTGTATTTTTGCATGATTATTGTATTTTTGCATGATTATTTGGATTAATTATTTTTATTTATTGTTTTGATGTAATTGGTTACCTATGTGTCATGTGTTTTAAATTGATTAAGTTATTTTTTATTCTTTAATTGGCGTTTATTGTTTAAGTGTTTTTAGTTATTTAATTGGGTTATTTAATTGAAATTAATTAGTTAAGTGGATTTAATTATTTAATTTTTTTTTTTTTTTCATTTAATTCTGTTTTAAGTTACAGTTAAATTTAGGGTTGCAATTACATAGGTGGCCGACGTAGGTATTTATCTTAGGTCGGTTTATGGGCCGAGATGGGCTCTGGCTTAAGGTTACATGGATTAGGGTTTAATCACTAAGCCTATAAGTATGTGTGTCACGGTGGTTTAGGGTTTGAGAATAATTAACCGGAATTTCTGTAAAAACAACAGAGACCGTGAGATACAGAGAGAGAGAAATAGAGAGCAGTTGTGGGAAAACAGAGTGAGGCTTAAGAGGATTTGTACAGAGAGGACCAAGGAGGTTGAGTAAGGATTAGAGACAGAGTTATAGGAAGCTTGGCGGCGTTCAGAATTGCAGGAAAACTTAGAGACGACACAGGGATTTCATAATTGAAATCACAGGCAAGTTATTCTCTTTCTCCTGCCCTTTGGCTCGTGTTCTGTGCACTTAGATAGTCTCTAGGGATTAACTAATTAGTAAATGAAACTTATGTGTTCAATGTATGCTTGTTGATGATTTGTTTGCGTTGAATCCAAATCTGTTTATAGTTCGTGTATTGTTGCTTCCTGTTCTGTTCATTAAAGCACATTAAAAATCTGTTGAGTTTTGGTTATGATTCTTGCCTCTATCTTCTGTAAACAAACCCTAGGGATGTTAATGGGATGTTATAAGACTCCTAAGATCAGTTTGTGAAGAGAAACAGAGAGGTTGGAATAAAATTATAATTTCAGTTTTGTTCCTAACGCACGTTAGTTCGGTAGCAAATTTAGTCTCTGTAATTGTTTTTAATTGTTGTTATCAAGCCATTGGGATGCTACTGGGTATTAATATGACACCTAAGTTTGGTTTTAAAAACTAACAGAGGGTTAGGAATAAGCCGGAGAAGGAGCACAAGAGCTGAAACGCGCACCGGGGACGAAGGCTCTCACAGGAGGTGAGAGCCGGCTCCATAGAAGTGGGAGCCGGCTCCCACAACAAAGTGGAGCCGGCTCTAGGCTGGAAAAGAGCCTGCTCCAAATTCTGGAGCAGGCTTCCTTGTTCTTTTTGGTTTATTTTAATTTTTTTTAAGTTTTTCTACGTACTATGTTCACTGTTTGGGCAATCTGGGTTATTAATCGGTTTTAAAATTTTAGTTGGGTGTTAAATAATAATTTTAACTTGTAAATAAGGTCTTGAATTGTATAAATTTACCCCTTAGTTTAAATGGAATTAACAGTACGCTATTTGACAACTTTGCGTACAGTTAACGGCTGGAAGGAGATTTGTTGACTAATTTTAATCTGATGGTTTAGGGTGCTATAAAATGATTCTAAATTTATTTTTGACGCACGATGAAGTCTTTTAAAGTAATATATTGGACTTGTGGCATAGTGGGGGCTCTGTGCTAAAGGTTACAACACAGTATAAGTATATGATTTAGTATTCTGTTACCGGATGGAGGGAACTAGATCGCTTAGTTTAATCTAGCGATTTATTGGACTATAATATTATTATAGAACTAATTTTAAATACACGATAGGGTCATTGTTTTTATTAAATTTGAACTATGCATGTGTTGGATGTTAATTGTTAGAATAGTTTATTCTCCGATGCAATTACATGGATTATTACTGGATTTTATTTGCTAGATTGTTAAGATTCCTTCTGCAAGTATTGGATGGTGGTTTTTGGACTGTAAATTATTGAACTGTTATATATGTTGTAATTTACATGGATATGGAGGATTGTATGTACCGGTATGGGACGGTGACATACTAGGGACGGTTTAGCTCAAAACGCATAAACCTAACCTAATGGATTAATGGAATGGATTGAAAGATATCGAATCCTAATTGTGGCTAAGTCAGATCAGCTGTAACCAAGTTGGATGACTTCCTGGATTAACGGATGGTAGTTAAGTCATATCCACTGAATAAGTTGAGTGACTAACTAGTTGGTTTATTGTAGGTCAGTTTAATAAATAGTTGAACTGCTTACCCTGGATTTGGACAGACTTTATATATATGTTTATGGTACCACGAGTTGAGCTTGAGTCTCAGACTCGTTGGTTAGGGTGCGTATATGCAGGGGATGCGTAGCTGGTTATAATAGGTTGAGGTGTACCCTGTTAGGTCTAGGTACTCATGCCCACCCTTGGGTGCGTATTCGCATGTTGCCTTCTATTCAGGTTGAGACCCCTATTATAGACTAGTGAATGTCCCTTAGTGTGGATATATTTATACGTATGGACTAGATAGATATTGTGAGGTGTCTACGGTATATCTGCGTATCGGGTCACTGTATGGATTGCAGTTAGATTAGAACTTGCTCGTGGGTCTGACCCACTCCTTCATTATTCTTTTCAGGTACAGGACGGTTCCAGCCTTAGAACTTGATCGTGCTTGTCGAGGACAGTCTCACATCCATCTGACTACGTAGGACTTCCCTCGATGTTTCTAGTATTATTTATTTTCAGTTTTCAGTTTCAGTTGAACTTTTAGTTAGGGGTCCATCAGTGGATTCCCAAGTTGTAACTTTGAAGTTTTGGAGGATTGGAGTTTCACTTTTCAGTTACACATGGAGGATTTTATTATTGTTATTTCTTTCAGTTTTATTCTATCTTTGTTGTTCTTTTTGTCATCTGTGTTCGTTTTAAAATACTTTAATTGTTTGATATTCCTTCGGGTTTGGACCTGGGCCTGATCAACCCGTGTCTCGGATCCGAGGGGTATTACATGCCCCCTTGTCGGTCCGAGAGGGGTCAAAGAATGAAGACGGTGCACTAAAGCTGCTTCGATGAGGAGGAATCAATGCCGTTGGAGGGAGAGCCTCCATCTCCCTAGGAAGAGGCGTCCGTTGAAGTTGCGCACTGAGGGCCGCGCGCACCAAAGTTCGTGCTTAGTCCTTGGGTGATGCAAACCAAGGTGAAGGGCGAGCATCAAGTCGACAGGAGGCCCTTGCTTGCTCGGCATGTCGCGGAGGAGGCATGACGGAGAAGAGTCTCGTCCTTGAGGAGTGGACATCCCTTTGGTCCGAGGCCTATCATTGGGCGAGTGCAGTGCAGGGAACTGCACAAGGAAGCGATGGTGGGAAGGCGAGCATACCGCATGGAGGCAGACTTTGTAAGGGAGTGGACGCAGTAGTGAAGCGTTGCACTGCGACGAGGGCGTCGCAGGATTTGGGTGGGGGAGAGTGTCACGAAGTGATTCCTAAGACGCTTGGAGTATGGAAGACACGCATGCTGGTTGGCAAATAGCAGAGTTTGACTGGGAATGGTTCCAAGGAAGGGGCGTGCAGGAGCACAGGATGAAACCTCTTCGACTTCAGGCAGGTCGACTCGGTTGAATGTGAAGAGCTTGTCGCTGGTCGTGGACTTGACTATGAAGAAGGGAGTTGGCCATCCCTGCACAAACTGGTCGGGAGCTGGAGCCGTTCCCTTGAAGAGACCAAGGCAGGTCGAAACTAGTTAACATGTATCCTTGGGAGGGCAGGTCGAGGTGGCTGACCAGGGCGCTTGCGCGAGCTGAAGCAACGCCTTGGTGCCGCACGAGCCGTGCCGCTGCGCCAAATCTCTAGGCCCGTAACACTAAGCTCATAAGGGTACACCATCCACCATTCTCTTTCAAGCCCTGAAAATGTTTAAAGTAAATGGGTGAGTACCACAGCTCAGCAAAGTATGCCTTAGGCATGACTCTTAAAGCCCCATGAATAAACACATATAGAAAAGGGAGAGCAAGGTAAGAGGATCATGCTATTACGGGGAAAATAACGGAATCAACAATACACAGGGACGAAGGCAGTTAAGGACTAGGGGGGATGTGCCCCCCTTGAATTTTCTCCAACTCTTATATTCTATATATATTTTATAATAATATATATGTTATTTTATAATAAAATATATGTTTTTTAATGAAAATATGGAAAGTCCCCCCCCCCCCCCCCCCGCCCCCTCAATTTTCTCATTCTTCATCAAATTCTATATATGTTTCATATTTTATTCTCCTAAATTGTTTCCTTAATACTTATATTCTATATCTGTAAATTAATTTAATGTCAAAAATATCACTATCTCTTATATATATATATATATACTTATATGCACATCCATTATATTGTAAATATATGTTATGGTATATAATACTTATAATGTGCCCCCCCCCCCCCCCCCCGAAATTTTTTTCTGGCTCCGTCACTGACAATACATGGCATTAGCAATAATCTATATGTATCGACTTAACCACATTCACATACACAAAAATCCACCACAAAATTAAAAATGCAATCAATTTTTATTCTATTAATCTACCCCGAAATCTCGGAAACAAGACCACCGCTTGTCTTCCGTTCATCACAACTTTACTTACTCAAAGTCGGAGAAAAAGTTTATTTGAAGTCCTTCAATGTATTGAACTTTTCCTCCAATGTATGACATGTGTGGTGTATTGTCAAAGCTACCCATGATGAATTTCTGATGTAAAAAAGTTGCTCCATCATCTAAAAGAAAGAAAAAAATTAAAATAAATAACAGTATGTTAGAAACATTTAAATATGTAGGTGTGTTTCTATCTAAAAATAGTGAATAAATAGGTATCCAAATACCATACTAAAATAAATCCACTGCTTGATAAATGAAATGGTTAAATACCTACGGAGCTTAAATTATAATAAGCTGTTTTTCAATTAAAAATGATCATTTCAGTATTGTTGGGACCTGCAAATGGAAGTGAAAACTTAATAAAAAGTTTTTGTAAGAAAATAAATAATAATAAAAAAAGACAAAAGTAAAAGGTGGAATCTAATTTTAGATACATTGAGTCCTTAGATAATCTTCTAATTTCAAACAGAAAAATAGAAGTAGACAATGACTTTAGCATAGAAAATAGACTGAATTTTCTTTTTTGTTTTCTAATACATGACAGGTTTTTTATTTTTTATTTTATTTTTTTAGCAAAGGTGGCAAGCTTTGATGACCCGAGCTTAATTGAAAATTATATATAGAATATCTCAAAGTACAGAAAATCCTCCTCAACTTGGAACTTTTTCCAGTAAACCCCCTTGTCAATTTTTTTACTAAAGAACCCCCCTCGACTTGTAACAATTTCCCAATAAATCTCCTTTGTCTAATTTTTTACCAAAGAACCCCCCTCAACAATTGAAGGGGCTAAAAGAGTTGATTTTTAGACTAAAATGCCCTTTTATTTAAATCTTAATTCTCCCGGACTTCAAAAATTCATATATCACAAACCATACATTTAAAAATTGTAAATAATATATGCACGGAAAGATTATGAAATAAGGATTTCACAAATATAAGACTTGCACAACAAACCTTCATAACCAGAGAGAAATATGTAATATAAAAATTTACTCCAACAATCATATTTTATTTTTTAAAAATAAATTACTCGAGATATTTGCAAGAAAATTTTAAGAACTATTCATTTACATATGGGGCCAAATATATAAAAAAATTAGCCCTAATAGAGATCGATTTCACGAGATATTATATTTTGCGTCAAAGTGTTTTCCTTTTTTTATATACTCACCATTTTAAAAAAAAAAATGAATATTCGGCCTCTATTGGGGCTAATTTTTTTATATGTTATGCCCCATATGAAAATGAATAATTCTAAAAAAATTTCTTGCAAATAAATTAAGTATTTTATAAAAAATAAAATTAAATTAAATTATTGCAGTAGATTTTTAGATTGTCTATTTCTATCTGGTTATGAAATTTTATTAAATAAATCTTATATTTCTGGAATCCTTGTTTTATAAACTTTCCGTGCATATATTATTTGCAATAGTTGGATATACGGTTTGTGATATATGAATTTTTGAAATTCAAAAAAAATAATATTTAAATAAAAGGGCATTTTGGTCCAAATATCAACTTTTTAACCCCTTTATATAGTTGAAGGGGATTCTTTGGTAAAAAATTAGACAATGGGGATTTATTGGAAATGGTTACAAGTCGAGGGGGATTCTTAAATAAAAAATTAGACGAATGGGAGTTATTAAAAAAGATTACAAATCGAGAGGGGTTTTCTGTACTTTGCTCCATAATAATATATATACATATACATATTTATGTAATACACGAGGAGGATAGGTTAATTGGCAAGTTAGGAGAGAGGAGGATTCTGTGCATGAACCCTTGATCAAAAGTATTTCATAACTTTTAAATTTTTTTCTATTATGTAAATGCCAATTATATTAGTATAAAATTAAGGGTCTAGACAGATAAATATCTTATCAACATGGGAAAGGAAATAAAAGATACAGAAGTAAACAGCTTAATGTAGATAGGCAATTTAGTAATTTCAAATAAATTTTTTTTATGTCAATTTTTTTGTTTTCAATAAGTGGGGGGTAATTTGTAATCTCCGATAGCAAATTGAATTTGGACTAAATTTTGCAACAATAGGTTTGTCAAGGGGTTTAAATGTCTAATTATTAGTCTAGGGAGGTTATCTGCTAATTTTGGATAGTCAAGGGGGTTTCTTGCATTTTTCTCAATATAATATATATATATATATATATATATATATATATATATATATATACCAATTTTTTCGTCTTCCCCAAACAACCACCTTAACCGTCCATGGGCTCCACCACCGCCTCTCTCTCCTCTCTTTACAATCCATCTTTCTTTTTTATCACTCCAACTATGACAATAAATTGAAGAATAGAATAAAAAATTGTAAAGTTCCTAAACCCTAAACTACAAGGGCATGCTTGGAATGTGTTATGATATAATTTTTCTGTTTGGGACGGCTGATATTGATTTGGAATAGTTCATAATATATAAGATTGTTTTGCCCAAACTCATATCACCAAATTGCAAATTTCCCAAAACAAATTTTCGTTACCAAACATGGTTCCAATTTTTATCCAAAACACTCTTACAACAAAACGGTTGTTTTGGTATTGACCAAAAACATAACGCCTAAAATATATTGCATACCAAACGGGCCCTAAACAAACAGCAAAACTGATGTGGGTTCATGAACCACCACCACCAAGCCATTGACTCATCTCTACTATTACCACTTTCATAGACCCATCTAAAGGTTGTAGAGAGAGAAAGTTTGGGTTTTGGAGAGGTTGCTAATTAAATTGGGTTTGGTACTCATGATATATATACACACACACACACACACATTGTATGTTTGACCAAAAGTTTGGGTTTGGAGGATTAATTGTATATGAAGGTTGCAGAGAGAGAAAATCACCGCCTCAATTGCACACCTCTGCCACCCACCCACCACCATCGATCATCACCGCCTATATTCGTCGGCAAACTTATTTTCTCCGACGAACTCTGTAATACCACTAATTTTAAAAGGATATTTCTGGTATTCTGGTATTTAATTTTTTTTTGTTTAATTGTCATTTTATTTGGTTAGTTTGTTACTTGTTTATGGTGTTGATTAAATGGCATATGTTTTGTTTAAATTGTTAATTATTTATTTGTTCATTCTTTGTTTAACTGTTAATTATTTATTTGTTTTAATTATTTGATTAATTGTTAATTGTTAATTATTTGTTAAGGGTCGTTTTATTTATTTATTTATCAAATTCATTGTTATTTTTTTTCTTGTACTTATAAACTCACGTAAGTTCATATAGCCGTCACTGTTTTAAACCTAGGTTGTTCAATGGGCCAAGTGCATTGTATTAGGGTCTAATTGAGCCTAGGGTTAGAGTGGTTTATAAATACTCATCTGAGGGGTCTGTCTAGGGTTTTAGAATACCATTACGACACAGTAAGGTTGTGAGAAGTTTTGGAGACGGCTGGGAGAAAACAGAGAGATAAACTAAGGTTTCGGCGGAGAATTTAGACGGGAAAAGGCTAAAGGCAAGTTCTAACCTCATCTCTTTCTCTTTTACTCGTGTTCTTTGCATGCCTAAGTAGTTATAGGAAACAATTAAATGGAATTAATTGATTGAATTAATTAACTTTGCATGTTCAGAACTCATTATATCTGTATGTATTGAAACTTACTGTAAACTGTTGTTTAGTGTCTAACTGTGCAATTGTTCTTTTAAATTACAATTAATCAATGCATGAAGGAGGTAGATGGCTTTTCTCTTGGTAGGTTTGATCACAAATAAAAGTGCTAAAAGCTGTATCAGAGAGGGACGAATGTAGTGCAGTCAAACGAAGACAACACAAGCATACCGAGAAGAGGGGGAAAGAGGAGACGGCTCCATGGAACCATGGAGCCAGCTCTACATGGTTAGGAGCCGGCTCTACCATGGTTGGAGCCGGCTCTAGCATAGGTGGAGGCGGCTCCACCTTGTGGGAGCCTGCTCTCCTTGTGTTTTTCCAGTTTTTTTTTTATTTTATTTTCTGCGAGGTTTGGACTTGTTTTGACATAGCAGATGTGTTTAGGGGATGTGAATGGGAATTGGGGTTGATGTCTGAGTTTAACTTATATCTTCATATGGCTTGTTAAAACATATTCAACCAATCAGTATTGTTGTTTGGAAGAATATAAAATTTCTAAGCAAACTAGTAAACTGTTTTGGAGATTTAGGATCTAAACTGCACAAACTGGGATATAGCAGTTTATTTGGTAATGGAGTTATGTTCTGTTCGTGTTCTGTGATGGACTATAAGCATGTAGGACTATAGAATTAATTACATGCCTGTAATGGATGGAAGGGGTGCACTTACATTAATTGTGTTCTTCACTCCTGAACAACGGTGGAGTTGTATAGGATAAGTATGTGATCGGTTGATCAACTATACATCAACCTTCGCAATAACACGAATCATTGTAAAATAGGGCTATTGGTCGGGTAAGTCGAACCACTGGGACTGCGCTAGTCTATGGCAACCTAAGTGTCTAGAATTGTTCTTAGAATGATAAGGGGTAATAAGGGTTTGTTTGATGGTCACTAAACTAGGAATTCAAATGTGCATCAAACAATAGTGACTTGCAAGAATTAGATGAGATAGAACAATAGAGAAGAGAATAGGGAAGAGACTCCACAACCATCAATAAGCATGCTAGGATATGATTTACTTAGGGGAATAACATATATGTATAACCATGGGATGCAACAACACATATTATTACATTCCCTTCAAGAAATTTATGAAATCAATAGGTAAGAATAACCTATCAAAGCATTGCATGTTTTGGTTACCTAAACTAGGTTGTAACCTTAGACATACTCACTAAGCATAGAGTTATCAAGCCCTTAATCACATAGTAGAAGTACATGACATAGAATCCAAGAATAATCTATCAAAGGAAGATCCTAAGCAATAGATTATCAAATCTCCTAAATATCATGCCATTAACAACACTTCCATAAACTCCATTCCATTGTCACTATGAAAATGTAGCAATATAATCATAGGAGAAAAACCATCTAAGACAAGATATTTAACTCAAGATGATTATGTATAGATATTGAAATTCATTACATCAAATGAAGAGCTCTAGTTCATGGAAGGATTACATACATATATTAACCCCCAAATATAAATCAAAACAAAGCAAAGCTTACAAAATGGAGCTTCATCACCTCCCTAGAGGAGGTTTAGTTACCCATAGGAGCAATGGAAGAAGGAAGAAGCTTGAAGACCTCCTCCATTTTCGTGCTCCCTTCTTCAAGCTTGAAGAACTCTCCCTCCTTGCTCTCTTCTCTCTCCTCTATCTTGTAAAAATGAAGCTTAATGTATTGTGTGGCTTCCCTCTCTTATCTTCTAGAGATAAGGCTCAAAAAATCCCCACCAACTAACATCTCCAACCAACCATTAAAGAGGGAAATTAGAATTGAGGAACCCAAGATGCAAGTGGCTAAAAATGGGCCATTTCCGGATGCAATTCTGCCCTGATTTCGAGCACTCGAAATAAGGGCTCGAGCACTCGAAATTGGAGCAGAATGCTCCATTCTTGCCTTGCTCCGCCCAGACCTACTTCGGTTAAACAGCCATAACTTTGCACTTTGAACTCCGAATGACGAACCGTTTAAATATTTGGAGAGCTGATTCAGAGCTTTAAAAACTTTATGTTTTGATAAAGACCCAAATCTCAAGTCTGGTTGGTCGAAAATGGGGAGAAAGGCAGTACTTTAGTGCTGCCAGGCAGTTCTGCGCACCTATGGTAACAAGGCCATAACTCTCTACTCCGAGCTCCAAATGATGAACCATTTGAAGATTTAGAAAGCTAATTCAGAGCTCTAAATCTTTTATGTTATGATGGAAGTCCAGTTCTCGAGCTTTCTGGGTCAAAATGGCGAGCAAAGTCCTGACTCCACTGCTAATCTCGTGAAGCAATCTGCCCTAATTTCGAGTACTCGAAATAAGGCCTCGAGCACTCGAAAATTGACCAGAATGCCCTATGCTTGGTTTGCTCCGCCCGGACCTACTTTGGTAAAATGGCCATAACTTTGCGCTCTGAACTCCAAATGATGAACCGTTTCAAGATTTGGAAAGCTAATTCAAAGCTCTAAAAACTTCATGTTTTGGTGGAGATCCAATTCTCAAGGATAGTTGGTCGAAAATGAAGATCAAGGCAGAATTTCATTGCTGCCAGGCAGTTCTGCGCATCTCTGGTAACAAGGCCATAACTCTCTGCTCCGAGCTTCAAATGATGAACCGCTTGAAGATTTGGAAAGCTGATTCAGAGCTCTAAATATGCCATTTTATAATGGAAGTCCAGTTCTCGAGTTTGCATTGTCAAAATGGTGAACAAAGTTCGGGCTTCACTGCTGCCAGAATTTCAGAATTGGCACATTTGATGTTCAAAACTCCACAAAGCATCCTTCTTTCTTCTTTTTGGCCAATGGACCTGAAAATGTGCAAAAACATACAATTGGAGATAATCTATATAAAATACACAAATAAATAACTTAACTAATGCAATTTAGGGCGCTTGAATATACAAGATTCGGCGCTTATCAGTATGTAAGTTTGTAAAACAAAACTGTCATGTTTACTTGGATTTATTTAAAGGTTATATATGTATGGTCTGTATTAACAATCATGGAACTGGGTGGAGTAATGATAAATAAGCTTGTTAAATAACAAAGGTTTAGCATGCATAATGTGAAACAGTTGATGTTTACAATTGACTGTTGATTGTTGGATATACTATAGAGTTGATAATTACATTTATTATTTATATGGTCAACTGTGGATGTTGGATTATTGCTGGATAGACTATATAGTTGATAATTGTATTTATTACCTGTGTTGTCAACTGTGGATGATTAGATAACATGCACCGGTATGGGACGGTGGCATGCCTAGGTTTAGATTAGTTCCAAAATACTAAATCTTACCTACACGGAATAAGGGAATGGATATTAAAATAAATCCTACTTATAATTGAGTCAAAGAAGCTGCATAAGCTGAATAACTACTCGGATTACTCGTAAGTTATGTTAAGTCAAAGAAGCTGCACGAGCAGAATGACTAACTGGACTTTGTATGGATAGGACGAACTTTAAATATATATATTATGATACTGCGATCTGAGCTTGAGTCTCAGAGTCGTCGGTTAGTGAGCGTATATGCAATAAGATGCGTAGTTGGATATAAGAGGTTGAGGTATACCCTGTTAGGTCTAGGTACTCATGCCCACCTTTGAGTGCATTTTCGCATGTTGCCTTATATTCAGGTTGAGACCCCCTCCATAGCCCCGTGAGAGTCCTGTAGTGTGAATATACTTATGTAAGGACTATTAGCTATTGTTGAACTGCTTATGATGTATATACGTATCGAGCATCCGCTTGGATTGTAGAAGGTTAGAACTTATTCGTGGGCTTGACCCACTTCTATTTTTCAGGTATACGACAGTTCCGGACTTAGACGTGTTCGTGCTGAGCAGAGGTTTCTATTCACTCTTTCGACGATGTAGGATTCTCTCCATAGTTTATTTTCTAGATTTTTATTTCAGTTGTTTTATTTCAGTCTGGATGTTTATTAGGGGTTCACCAGAGATGGATTCCCGAGTTGTAAACTGGTGGAGTTTTGAAGTTTGGATTGAATGGATTTCAATAATTATATTTTAAGGATTTTATTTTAGTTTCTTTCAGCTTAAACTTCATTTCTTAATTCGATTTGTATTCTATGTTTATTATAAAATATTAATTGTTTGATATTCCCTCGGGGTTTGGGCCCGGGCCTGATTAACCCGTGTCTCGGATCCGAGGGGTATCACAGTTGGTATCAGAGCACTCCAGGTTCAAGTGTCTCTAGGATTTTATCATATAAGACTTCCGCGTAGCGTTCTCTATTATTTAGAGCTTAAGTTTAGGATTCATTGTATTCCTTACGGTTCGTTTAGAAATGGTACTAATGTCTGTTCATTCCGTGTTAACAGATGGTTAACGCTAGGAGGGGACGGAACTTACAAGGGAACAGGCAACATAGGAGAGCTGCACGTAGGCAGCAGGAATGCCTACAGCGTCAGCAAATGGAGGAAGAGCCGCAAAGGGTTAGGTTTCAGGATGATAATAGTCAATTTTATGAGGAGGTTCAGCAAACTCGGATCAGGGAGGAGATCCAGAGTATCCTCCTCACATCAATGATCTCATTGCTCGGGCTATAGAAGCTGGGGTAACAGCTGCAATTCGTAATCAGCCTCAGGTACAGCCGGCATCGCTACCAATACCGGTTATTCAGACTGATACTTGAGAGAAGGCCAGGAGTGCTTTCACAAAGGGGAGCCCACCTGAGTTCATAAGTTCCAGCGATGCGAGAGTACCTCACCAGTGGAAACAGGACATCGAGCGACATCTTCGCTTGGTTCAGTGCACGGAGGTTTAGAAGCAAATGCTTGCTACCTTCAAGCTAGTGGGGGATGCACTGTAATGGTGGGAGTCTGTTACCACCATAGAGGAGAGGATGGCTTTGACTTATGATGAGTTCAGTGCACGCTTTAATGAAAAGTATTTTCCTTATGGAGTCAGGGCAGCCATGAAGACTGAGTTTCTCAATCTGCAACAGGGAAACATGACAGTGGTAGAGTATGAGCAGCAGTCTACACGCTTGTCTCTCTTTGCACCGGAGGAGGTGGATACAGAGGAGAAGAAGCGTAACAGTTTCGTCAAGGGACTGATGTAGTCTATCAAGAGAGCTATTACAGGTAGTCCAGCTTATACTACCTATGCTCAGGTGGTAGACGCCGCTCTATAGCAGTATCAGTTGACCGTGGACATCAGACAGGCCAAGGATGAAAAGCGGGGTGACAGAGACTCTGCTAACCAGTCAGCTGGGAAAGGGAATGGGAACGGACACCGACAGAATGACAAGGGCAGATTCCAGGGACAATAGCCTTGGAAGAAGCACAAGGGTGGTTCAGATGCTCCCAAGGATGTGGCACCTATTCAGCGTCAATAGAATGGGGGACCACAGGCAGGACAGGGTCAGCCATAGGCTAACCGACAAAGGAGGCCATTTGGTACTTTCCTGGGTAATTGTTACACTTGTGGAGAGTATGGTCACACTTCCAGACAGTGTCCTACAGTTAGACAGGGACAGGGACAAAGATAGGGGCAGGGACAGCATGTGCATCAGGGTCAGAGGGCGTCAGTGCCTCTACTAGCTCCACAGGTTCCACGGATTCAGGGACAGACACATCTGGTTTTACCGGCACCGCCGCAGACTCAGAGACAGGCACCACAGCAGTTGCACTATGGCAGGGTGTATAACCCCATGCCACAGGATGTTCAGGCACCTCAGACTGTTGAGGGTAAGTTTCCTATTCATGGTTTACATGGACGTGTTTTATTTAATACCGATGCTACACACTCATTTATAGCTAGGACTTTTGTTGCTTTATCGGGGATGAGGACGAGGGTATGTACTAGACCTCAGGGTATTTCCACACCATTGGGCGATATAGCCATTATACATGAGAGTGATGGGCCTGTGACACTAGATATTGGCAGACTCAGATTTCTAGCCAATCTACTGGTCCTGGACATGCACACTTACGATGTGATACTTGGGATGGATTGGTTGTCTCACTACCATGCCTAAGTTGATTGTTTTGATAGATCTATTATATTTACCATACTTGGTCAGGATATGTATGTAGTAGCTATGCCACGTTCTAAAGGGGGCGGTAGCACCTATTTGTTCCATGTGGAGGAGGAAAAGGAAGAGGGGATTACTGTGTCATTGGATCGCATACCGATTGTACAGGACTTTTTGGATGTTTTTCAAGAGATTTTAGGGTTGCCACCTAGTTGCGAGATCGATTTTGTGATAGACTTAGCTCCAGGCACTGCGCCTATTACTAGGGCACCCTATAGGATGGCACCGGTGGAGATGAGATAGCTGAGGGATCAGATTCAGCAGCTACTCAGTCAGGGTTTCATTCGCAGGAGTACTTCACCCTGGGGAGCACCAGTGTTATTTGTGAAGAAGAATGATGGTTCGTTCCACTTGTGTATAGATTATAGGGAGTTGAACAAGGTTACGATTCGTAACAAGTATCCTTTGCCCAGGATTGATGACTTGTATGATTAGTTAAAGGGAGCCACATACTTCTCCAAGATTGATCTGCGTTTTGGGTATCATCAACTAAGGGTTAGGGAGCAGGATGTTCCTAAGACAGCGTTTCTCATGAGATATGGTTCATATAAGTTTCGTGTCATGCCGTTTGGGACGATTAATGCACTTGCAGTGTTCATGGATTTAATGAACAGAGTTTTTCGAGCTTATTTGGATCAGTTTGTCATTGTCTTTATTGATGATATCTTGATCTATTCTAGGTCTGAGGATGACCATACTAGATATCTTCGCATAGTCTTGCAGACGCTTCGTGAGCACCAGTTATATGCCAAGTTCGAGAAGTGTGAATTTTGGCAGCGGGAAGTGAAGTTTCTGGGTCACGTAGTGTCAGAATGGGAGATAGTGGTTGATCCAGCCAAGGTTTCAGCTGTGGTAGAGTGGGAACAGCCTACTTCACTTACCGAGATTCGGAGTTTTCTCGGTTTGGTAGGATATTATCGTCGGTTCATCCAGGGGTTCTCTAAGATAGCAGGACTATTCACTCATCTGACCAAGAAGGGTGTACAGTTCATGTGGGATGAGCACTGTCAGCGAGCTTCTGATGAGCTGAAAAGGAAGTTGACTTCTGCACCGGTTCTGGCTACTCCACAGAGCAGGATAGAGTATATTGTCTACACGGATGCTTCGTTGCAGGGTCTTAGATGTGTTTTGATGCAAGAGGAGCGACCGATTTCTTATGGATCTCGGAAGCTTAAGCCTCATGAGCTTAATTATGCAACACATGATTTGGAGTTGGCAGCAGCGGTCTTTGCCTTATGTATTTTGAGGCATTATCTGTTGGGTGAGCCCTTCAGGTTATTTAGTGATCACAAGAATCTGCAGTACTTGTTCACTCAGCGGGAGCTGAATATGAGACAGCGCAGGTGGTTGAGTTTGTCAAAAACTATCATTTTTCTATACAATACCATCCAGGGAAAGCGAATGTGGTGGCGGATGCACTCAGTCTTTCTGTTTTATTCACTACTGAGTGGAATGCGTTGAAGAATGTGGATGAGTTGTCGGATACTTTTATGGCTTGCATGGTGGTTACACCTTCCATCATTCGCAAAATTTTACAAGCACAACTCACCGATTAGCAGTGTATCGATAAAGTTGCAGAGATAGCTTCCGGAGAGGTTCCATTCTACTATGTTAGAGCTGATGGAGGTTTGCGGTACAAGGGACGGTTAGTGGTACCTTCTGCTGATGATTTGAGGAAGGATGTGATGACCGAGACTCACCACTCTGAGTTTTTTGTTCATCCAGGAGGTGACAAGATGTATCAGGATATGAAGCGGCAGTTTTGGTGGGCAGGTATGAAGAGGGACATTGCTCTTTTTGTCTCGTGATGTAGTACTTGTCAAATGGTCAAGATTGATCATCAGAGGCCGCCAGGAGCTTTACAGCCACTACCGATACCGGAGTGGAAATGGGAAAGTATTTCGATGGATTTTGTGGAAGGTTTGCCAAATTCCTTCAAGAATCACAATTCCATTTGGGTCATTGTGGATAGATTGACTAAATTGGCTCACTTTTTGCCTATTCGCACTGACTACACTTCGGAGCACTTGGCGAGGCTTTACATTTCAGAAATTGTGAAGCTACATGGTATTCCATTGTCTATTGTATCGGACCGGGATTCGAGCTTTGTGTCTGGATTCTGGAAGAGCTTTCAGCAGGCTTTAGGTACGAGGTTACATCTTAGTACTGCTTATCATCCTCAGATTGACGGACAGACTGAGAGGGTGAATCAGATCATGGATGATATGTTACGGTCGTGTGTTCTTGATTTCAAGGGCCACTGGGAGGATTACTTACCACTTGTCGAGTTTGCTCATAACAATAGTTTTCAGAAGACTATTGGGATGGCACCATTAGAGGCGTTATACGGCCGACCGTGTCGATCGCCTGTTTGTTGGATGGAGGTTGGTGAGAGCAGATTTTTGGGTCCTGAGTTCATCAAGGATACTTCCGAAAAGATAGCTCTTATATGAGATCTCATGCGTACTGCCCAAAGTAGGCAGAAGAGCTATGTGGATCGTCGCACTCGTGCTTTGGAGTTTCGGGTTGGGGATTAGGTTCTTCTCAAAGTATCTCCTATGAAGGGTGTTATGTGCTTTGGGAAGAAAGGGAAGTTGTCACTGCGGTTTGTCGGTCCGTTCATGATTACGGATCGTGTTGAAGCTGTTGCTTATAGGTTGGCACTTCTAGATAACTTGGATCGCGTCCATAATGTATTCTATGTTTCCATGTTGCGGAAATTTCTGCGAAATGAAGATCGGTATCAGCATATCGATGTTGGGGAGATTGAGTTGCAGCCGGATGCAACTTATTTGGAGTCACCGTGTCGTATTGTCGACCGACGGGATCAAATTCTTCGTAATAAGGTTATTCCTTTGGTCCGTGTTCAGTGGAGTCATCACAATGAGGCTGAGTCCACTTGGGAACGGGAGGATGTCATTCGTTCGCAGTTTCCTGAAATATTGGAAGAAGGTAAAAGCGAATTCCGAGGACGGAATTCCTTTTGTTAGGAGGGAAGAATGTAATACCCCTAATTTTAAAAGGATATTTCTAGTATTCTGGTATTTAATTTTTTTTTATTTAATTGTCATTTTATTTGGTTAGTTGGTTACTTGTTTATGGTGTTGATTAAATGGTATATGTTTTGTTTGAATTGTTAATTATTTATTTGTTAATTCTTTGCTTAATTGTTAATTATTTATTTATTAATTCTTTGCTTAATTGTTAATTATTTATTTGTTTTAATTATTTGATTAATTGTTAATTATTAATTATTTGTTAAGGGTTGTTTTATTTATTTATTTATCAAATTCATTGTTATTATTTTTCTTGTACTTATAAACTCACGTAAGTTCATATAGCCGTCACTGTTTTAAACCTATGTTGTTCAATGGGCCGAGTGCATTGTATTAGGGTTTAATTGAGCCTAGGGTTAGAGTGGTTTATAAATACTCATCTAAGGGGTCTGTCTAGGGTTTTAGAATACCTTTACGACACAGTAAGGTTGTGAGAAGTTTTGGAGACGGCTGGGAGGAAACAGAGAGATAAATTAAGGCAAGTTCTAACCTCATCTCTTTCCCTTTTACTCATGTTCTTTGCATGCCTAAGTAGTTCTAGGAAAACATTAAACAGAATTAATTGATTGAATTAATTAACTATGCATGTTCAGAACTCATTATATCTGTATGTATTGAAACTTGATGTAAACTGTTGTTTGGTGTCCAACTGTGTAATTGTTCTTTTAAATTACAATTAATCAATGCATGAAGGAGGTAGATGGGTTTTCTCTGGGTAGGTTTGATCACAAATAAAAGTGTTAAAAGCTGTATTAGAGAGGGACGAAGGTAGTGTAGTCAAACGTAGACGACACAAGCATATAGAGGAGAGGGGGAAAGAGGAGAAGGCTCCATGGAACCATGAAGCCGGTTCTACATAGTTAGGAGCCGGCTCTACCATGGTTGGAGCCGGCTCTAGCATAGGTGGAGGCGACTCCACCTTGTGGGAACTTGCTCTCCTTGTGTTTTTCCAGTTTTTTTTTATTTTTTATTTTATTTTCTGCGAGGTTTGGACTTGTTTTGACATAGATGTGTTTAAGGGCTGTGAATGGGAATTGGGGTTGATGTCTGAGTTTAACTTAGGTCTTCAGAGGGCTTGTTAAAATATATTCAACCAATCAGTATTGTTGTTTAGAACAATATAAAAATTATAAGCAAACTAGTGAACTGTTTTGGAGACTTAGGATCTAAACTGCACAAACTGAGATGTAACAGTTTATTTGGGAATGGAGTTATGTTCTGTTCGTGTTCTATGATGGACTATAAGCATGTAGGACTATTGAATTAATTACATGCCTGTAATGGATGGAAGGGGTGCACTTATATTAACTGTGTTGTTCACTCCTGAACAACGGTGGAGTAGTATAGGATAAGTATGTAAGTTTGTAAAACAAAACTGTCATGTTTACTTGGATTTATTTATAGGTTATATATGTATGGTCTGTATTAACAATCATGGAACTGGGTGGAGTAGTGATAAATAAGCTTGTTAAATAACAAAGGTTTAGTATGCATAATGTGAAACAGTTGATGTTTACAATTGAATGATTGACTGTTGATTGCTCGATATACTATAGAGTTGATAATTACATTTATTATTTGTATGGTCAACTGTGGATGTTGGATTATTGCTGGATAGATTATATAGTTGATAATTGCATTTATTACCTGTGTTGTCAACTGTGGATGATTGGATTACATGCATCGGTATGGGACGGTGGCATGCCTAGGTTTGGATTAGTTCCAAAATATTAAATCCTACCTACACGGAATAAGGGAATGAATATTAAAATAAATCCTACTTATAGTTGAGTTAAAGAAGCTGCATAAGCTGAACGACTACTCGGATTTCTCGTAAGTTATGTTATGTCAAAGAAGCTGCATAAGCTGAATGACTAACTGGACTTTGTATGGATGGGACGGACTTTAAATATATATATTATGGTACTGTGATCTGAGCTTGAGTCTCAGAGTCGTCGGTTAGAGAGCGTATATGCAATAGGATGCGTAGCTGGATATGAGAGGTTGAGGTATACCCTATTAGGTCTAGGTACTCATGCCCACCTTTGGGTGCATTTTCGCATGTTGCCTTTTATTCAGGTTGAGACCCCCTCCATAGTCCTGTGCGAGTCCTGTAGTGTGAATATACTTATGTAAGGACTATTAGCTATTGTTAAACTGTTTAGGATATATATGCGTGTCGAGCATCTGCTTGGATTGTAGAAGGTTATAACTTGTTCGTGGGCCTGACCCACTTTTATTTTTCAGGTACACGACAGTTCCGGACTTAGACGTGTTCGTGCTGAGCAAAGGTTTCTATTCACTCTTCCGACGATGTATGATTTTCTCCATAGTTTATTTCTGGATTTTTATTTCAGTTGTTTTATTTTAGTCCGGATGTTTATTAGGGGTCCGCCATAGATGGATTCCCGAGTTGTAAACTGATGGAGTTTTGGAGTTTGGATTGAATGGATTTCAATAATTATATTTTGAGGATTTTATTTTAGTTTCTTTTAGCTTAAATTTCATTTCTTAATTCGATTTATATTCTGGGTTCATTATAAAATATTAATTGTTTGATATTCCCTCGGGTTTGGGCCCGGGCCTTATCAACCAGTGTCTCGGATCCGAGGGGTATCACAAACTCATCTTTGCCGACGACCACCGGCAAACTCATATTTTCTGGTTAGACAAACCCAAGAAAAGGCTACAAATTTAGTCGCAAAAGCCCAAAAAAATGTGTTTTCGTAGATCATTAAACCAACCCAATAGCAACTGTCCCCAAAATATGTGCTATTCTTTTTATCAATTCCCCTCTAAACACCAACCTCAGTGTTAGGAAACTAATACTAATTAGGCAGTCTTATTTTATAATTAGTATTTAATTAGGGTATCGAATTGAATAAAAACTAAGAACTTTTGTGGCTAATCCCCCAATTCAAAGGATTATTGGTGGTTGATCTCTAATCAACGGATCATTTTAGGGTCTAGAATCCCAACATCTTGTATCAGAGCATTCGATCTGAGACCCCTCAATTTTAATTATTTTCTTTCTTCTCTATTATCTTTACTTCTATTAGTGTTCTCAATATGACTGTCAAGGAACTCGGAGAAAAAGTTGTCGTTCTTACTACTAGTGACACTTTCGCTATTAGGGTGGATGCTCTTGCTACTAGGGTGGACGTGTTGTCTTCTAATTTTGAAGAGTTCATGCATGATAGACAAACCACCACTGCCATTCTTCAACAAATCCAAGAGATGTTGCAGAATAGGCAAGAGCCTCAACCTATTATTGATCATTTTCAACGTAACGATCGTGTTCTCCAAAACGATGTCAACCTTAATCCACCTATACATTGCGATAACAATATTGATTAGTGGGTTGGTCTGATTATTCAAGGTCAGACTCCCTGGATCAAATTTCCAAAATTTGATGGTGTTGATCCTGAAGAGTGGTTGTTTCAAGCTGAACAATATCAGCAACTCAATGGTATTTTAGATGAGCAGATGGTTCCATTAGATGCAGTGCATCTTGAAGGATATGTTATTTCTTGGTATCGTTGGATTAAACAATCCTTTGGTATTTTTAATTGGCAACAATTTTCTTGTGCAATATGTACACGTTTTGGGCCTCGACAACGTATTGACCATTGTGGTTCGCTAGCCAAACTCTCTCAAATGGGCACTGTTCGTGAATTTATTACTGAGTTTGAGCGACTTGCTAATATGGTTCCGGTTTGCATGAGTCGCATCAAGTTAGTTTTTTCCTCTATGGACTTTGTGTTAATATAACAGCTGGTGTTCGTTTGTTTCGTCCGATGAGTTTAACCGAGACATTTGAATTGGCACTCTGTCAGGAAGATGCAATTAGTGCAACCACAACTCATAATGTGCCAGAGTATGTTTGTCAGACATTATTTCGTGATGCCGGCTAGATTTTTCGGCTTGAGGACAAGCCGATGATTCGAGAGGGGTGGAATGTTAGGAAACTAATATCAATTAAGCAGTTTTCTTTTCTAATTAGTATTTAATTATTGTAGGTATTATATTATTTCCTTTTATATTTTGTTAATTCATCTATATAAGAATGTTATTGTAATAGAATTAGGGTGTTGAATTGAATAAAAACTAAGAACTTTGGTGGCTAATCCCTAATTTAAAGGATTATTGGTTACCGATCTCCAATAAATAGGTCATTTTAGGGTCTAGAACCCTAACACCCAGAAACTGAAAACAATTATTTGTCGAATGATTTTCGACCTTTTTGTCATTCTTATCATCATCGGAGTTGGAGGTCAAAAAGAAATAAAAGAGAGGTGGATTGGAGAGAGAGGGGTGGTGGAAACCATGGATGGTGCAGGTGGTTGTGAGGGAAGAAGAATAATTGTTGGGGAGAGAGAGCGATGGCGGTGGCGCCATGGATCGATGGTGGAGGTGGTGGCCATGGATGAAGGGTGAAGGTGGTTGGAAAGAGAGAGAGAGGGGGGAAGGTAGACGTAGGACGTATATCTGTGTATATATATGTGTGTGTATAAATGAAAGAGAGGGACCTATTGTTTTATAAGTGTATTTCTATACAATTTTATTTAATGGTCATAAGGTTATTTTTGTCTTTCTAATTTTTTTTTTCCTAATCACTGTCACGTGACTTGCATAGATGTATATTATTTTGGTCGACTAACGTTTTGCAACAAATGGAATAGTCTAGGGGTTAAATGTCTTTTTTTTTTTTATTATAGTTTAGGGGTTTTTTTTTTTTGGGAGAGAGAAGAAAGCTCACGGGTTTAATACAATTAACCTAATAAATACTCCGTATTTCATTTTCGTCGTTAGGCAGGAGATTGATGCTCCTTCCCTTTGGTAGCTGCAGACGGAAGAAAGAGGACTCTTTGCTTTTGCCGATCGAGATCGTTTTTCGAGATATAGTAAAACCCTGTTTGGGAGACCCATTTCAATTTGTCTGATAATTTGAATGAAAGTAGGGGTTTTGAGCTTCCTGGGTGGTTTAGTTTCAGCAAGATCAATATCAATGGAGGTTGTCAAAATATTAGTCCTAGTATTGACAATAATTTTGAGTAGTATTCTCTTTGTGGAAGTGGAATCCAAGTACATCGCATACAACACTTCACAGGGGATCGTCCCTGACAAAATCAACGTCCATCTGGTCCCTCACTCTCACGATGATGTTGGATGGTTGAAGACTGTTGATCAGTACTATGTTGGGGCCAATAATTCTATTCGGGTACGTCTAGCTCATTATCTATCTAGTATATCATCTCTCTCTTTCTATACACATGCACACATGTATATAGAACCTAACCTAGCAGAGTATTGTTTGTTTTCTTGAATAGGGAGCGTGTGTTCAGAATGTCTTGGATTCTGTAATTTCAGCGTTGCTGGATGATAAGAATCGGAAGTTCATTTATGTTGAAGTGGCAAGATTTTTCTATCCTTATTATCATATATATATATATATATATATATTTGTGTGTTTGTGTATATTTATTATATATATCTTTAGTGTTATCTTCTCCGAGTGTATCTGAGAAGACCAGTGGTTGGTTCTGTTTGAATTTTTTTTAGGCATTCTTCCAGCGATGGTGGAGACAGCAAAGTGAGGCACTTCAAACTAAAGTCAAGGAGCTCGTCAATTCTGGTCAACTTGAATTCATGTAGAACTATTGCATTCTCTTTATTCATTATCAATTTTTTGGTAAAAATTTGTATTTCTGTGAGTGATATATATATATATATATATATATATATATTCTTTGTAGAAATGGGGGTATGTGTATGCATGATGAGGCAACCCCACATTACATCGATCTGATTGACCAGACAACTATGGGACATCAATTTATCAAAGATGAATTCGGTCAGAAACCTAGAGTTGGTTGGCAGATCGATCCTTTTGGACATTCTGCTGTTCAAGCTTACTTGCTTGGTGCAGAGGTATGCCTTGTGAAGTCTGTATATCCTACTTGGTCATTCTTATTTTCCTTTTCCCTATTGGATTATTTTGCGTGCCTTCGTGTGAAAAGGTCGTTACCCAGGGGTAGGCTAGGTACAGGCCTGGATTTTGGCAATATCTGCACAAGGTGGCTGTCCTACCATTTTCACTAACTATCACAAGCTTTTACCATTGCACTGAATATTGCATGTGACAATTCAATTACTTTTGAATTAAGGGCGTCCGCTATAAAATTAGAAGATTGAGAGTTGATAGTCTTTCTATATATCCCATACATTGCATTAGCATTTTACCTTTTGCGGTATCTGAGCTTTAGATTCCATTTGAATTTTTACTTTCTTGCAGCTGGGATTCGACTCTCTCTTTTTTGCCCGGATTGATTACCAAGACAGAGCTAAGAGAAAAGATGAGAAAACTCTTGAGGTTGTGTGGCAAGGTTCTAAATCCCTTCGTTCATCTTCACAGGTTTGGGAATTAAAAACTCGTTTGAATCTCTTTTGAAATTTAAATTTTTGGGCTTGAGAATTTAGTTGTTGCTGTTGTTTCCTCATAACCTCCTCTTTATGATCATGAAATCAATAATGAGGCCAACATGGGATTCGGGAGGCACCCCTTGAAGTAAAAAAAAGAATTTGCATTCCCCTTCTTCAATCAATCCCTATTTTTTCCCCTTCAAAATTCTCACTTTTTTTTTTTTTTTTTTTTTTTTTTCTATTTTCCTCTTCTTTTTCAAATTTATTGATGCAATTTTTGAACTTAATGGTATTTAATGTTTCTGAAATTTCCTTTACTGCTATTGTTTGCAAATTGTGACATGCTGTTTGAATCTTGATTACTGCACTGTACTGCAATTCTATGTTATTTGGTAGAATTTTTATTTATTTATTTTTATCATGTTCAATGTGCCCCCACCGAAATAAATTCCTGGCTTTGTCACTGTATAAAATCTCAATAGATTTTTCATGCTTTAGCTACAATATGTGTAGTACCTGCAACAATCTTCTGATGCTCTCTAGAATGAAATCTAACTGTGCAGATATTTACTAGTATATTCCCCAGGCATTATGATCCTCCTGATGGTTTTACATTTGAAATAAATGATGTATCACCTCCTATTCAGGTAAATTCCTTAAAGATGGGCGTGTTTATTCCATGCCAGAACCTCTATTCACAATTCTCTTTTTTGAAGGATAATCCTCTCCTATTTGACTATAATGTTCAAGAGCGAGTCAATGACTTCGTAGCTGCCGCTGTAGCACAGGTAATATATGGGAAATAGTGTGTCCTGACTTTTCATGTTTCATTTACTCTTTTTATACTTTGTTTTCTTGTGCCTGTCACTTTTAACTATACACAACCAATTTTAAAAGAAAGCTTTGACCAGAAAGTATTAAGATGCTGTTAAAATAATTCCAAATCCCATTCTTTGAAGTTTTTGAAATCAAGTGTTTAAGAGAGTAATGCAGATTGGTGTGAGTGATCATATTTGTAAGAACTTCTGCTTTTCAATTATAGTTACGTACTTGTTTGGTTATGCCATTTCAAGTTTCAGGCAGGGAATCATCTTGACTTACCACAATACATAATGAAGAATTTAATTTTTCTGCCTTAAAATTTTCTAATCTTATGCAGTGTAACACACATTCTGCATTCTTTTTTAGGCTAACGTAACCAGGACAAACCATATAATGTGGACCATGGGGACAGACTTCCGATATCAATACGCAAATTCATGGTTCAGGCAAATGGACAAGTTTATTCATTATGTCAACATGGTATTCATTCTCTATAAGCCTTCCTGAATATGATTGAATTAAAAGACAGATATAAGTATTCCATTTTAGTGCTAAATGTTTCCATGCCCTAGTTTCTTTTTATTCTTTATTTTTGGACTCTAGTTTTGTATAAACTAAATCATCTTGGTTTCGATTACTCTCAGGATGGGCGTGTCAATGCTCTATATTCAACCCCATCCATTTACACTGATGCAAAATATGCAACAAATGAATTGTGGCCAGTCAAAGCTGGTGATTTCTTCCCGTGAGTGTTGTGCAAATATTATTTTTGCAGTGAACTAATCCCCTATGATTGTTATTTTTTTTTTTTGGTCCTGGCAATTAACTCCCCCAATGCACTTGGGGAGACTCGAACCCTCTAACTTCCAGATTGAAAGGAGAGGAAATACCACTAGGCCACAGGCCTTGGTCCCCTACTTATGCCCAATTCTCAGTTTTGCTCAAGGAATTCAATACTGTTTTTCAGGTATGCTGATCGTGAAAATGCATACTGGACGGGTTACTTTACTAGTAGGCCAGCCTTTAAAGGTTATGTCAGGATGATGAGTGCTTACTATCTGGTAAGATTTTGTGGCATCTTGTATTTTGGCCACACACATATATATTTTTCAGAAAGTGTGTTCTTAAAGTGTTGTCTTGTTGGACTGTCAGAACTTTTATGAATAATATTACTTACTTTGTTTCAGGCGGCAAGGCAATTGGAATTCCTTAAAGGTAGGAGAAGCTCGGGGCCAAACACAGATGTTTTGGCTGATGCATTGGCAATTGTTCAACATCATGACGCAGTTAGTGGTACGGAAAGACAGCATGTCGCTGCTGATTATGCAAAGCGACTTTCAATGGGCTATGCACAGGTGTAGATCAGTTTGATATTTTAGGGTACTTTAATATTAGGGAAGGCCAACTTGTGCTCCAACTTTTGTTGTACCAGCACCACCCTGTTATTATACCATATGGATTATTACAGAAAATTGCAGTAGAATTGGTGCTTCTGTTTCTATTTTTTCTGGCATTTGTGTGTTTTAAGCCTAATGTTCTAACATTTTTTAAGTAATATCTTCAGGCTGAGAAGGTGGTAGCGTCATCACTGGCTTTTTTAGCAGAGTCAAGATTAAGTATCAGACGTGAGAATTCAGTCACCAAGTTTCAGCAGGCAATATATAGTAACTAGCATATAGACTAAATTATATTTTATTAGAGTGTTGAGTATTTCACATTCTCATCATGTCTCGATGTGTCTATTTGATTATTTTCTGTTATACATGTGTGTGTTTTGTCACTTGAGCCATTAAAGCGGGCAATCTTTAAACATATAAACCTTAGGAGTTCCATATTGGAGTAAAAAATCTTGCTGAATCCTGATTTGTTAATCTTCTTTTGTCAGTGTCCTCTTCTTAATATAAGCTACTGTCCTCCTTCAGAAGCCGTTTTGTCTAATGGGAAAAGCTTGGTAAGAATAATAATTCATCTCATAATGACTATGATTATGATTATGATTATGATTATGATTATTATTACTATTGTATATTTGTTGCCTTGAAGGTTATAGCTGACATTTTTTTGGAATCCAAATTATATATTCTCTTTTGTAGGTTGTTGTTGTTTACAATCCTTTAGGATGGAAGAGGGAGGAAGTAATTCGAATTCCTGTGAGCACTCGTTCTTTGTGCTATTTAGTCTTCTAAGCGAATCTCATATCTAATTTCATAGAAGTTATGTGATTTATTGACATGTTATTTCTGTAGTAAATGCATTCACCATTTTCAGTATAAAACTTTCCAGCATGGATGAATTCATTTACATAATTTATAGATATTTTTTCCCCCTTTTCAAATCTTAAATAAGCAATGCATATGATTATATGCTTGTTTTTGAGGGACAAAATTGAATCACCACTGGCGTGCTGATTTCAAAGTTGAGACTTGGAAGTTTGTGAATGCACTGATTTCATGGCAACGTTGTAAAGATAAAAATATACAATATCTTCAAAACAATTGAAAATGTTCTGTTTTGATTTTTCCCTGACGTGCAAGAATACAAAAAAAGCTGTATTATCTTTTTTTCTTAGTACTCACACACACATGCCTCCACTGAGGCTCGAACCCCTAACCTCCCTTTGGGAAGTAGGGGCCTGGTACCGCTAGGCCACTAGCCTGTTGGTAAAAGTTGTATTATCAGTCACTGACTTAGACTCATTCATGGTGTGTCTGATACAAGGATAAAAATAATCTGAAGTAACCATTAAAAATTTTCAAATAACAAGAATTACAAATATTTGCACAAAATAAACTAAATGCTATTGCTTAAAGTATAATATTGTTTGAAAGATAGCCTTTCTACAATGTTACATAATAGTTGGATGATATCTGTTTATAATAAAATCCCAATATACATAGGTTATGCAAAGCAAATTAAATAGATAAAAGTTACTCATCATCATCACCATCATCATTATCTTCTCCAAACTTTCCTCAGCATCATTTGCATCATTATTTTTACCCCATCCTCATTCTCATCTCCACTTGCCTCATCACTATCTAATTCTCTTCTACTTGAGCATCCTAATTCTCCTCTTTCTCGTGATGCTTCTCCTCTATGTCATCCCATTCTTCTTTTTTGCAGAGCATTTGGTTGTGTAAGTAAGAACTCTTGACTTATTGGATTTGTGTCTAAAAATTTCTTGGGGATTGTAATCATGCAGCATAAAATTTTGCCCCTTTTCCCCCAATAAATGTTGTAATTTGAAGTAGAAATTAGAAATAATCCAAAAATTCTACATTTTTCGGAAAGATGGCAGATCCAAGTGTGGAACTTGGTTCCAAATTTTTATTATTTAGACATATTATTGATCTACAATTATTAACTGAAAATTAAATAACTTTTTTTTTTTTTATTTTCTTTTATAAAAAGCACTGGAATTTCAATAGTGAAAAAAGAACCATATAGATGTACAAGCGTTCACCTTGATCTAACTTCTAACATCTGTCATGGTATCACGAACATCTAATATGGTTCATTGTTCTGACATAATTTTTCAAAAAATCCATGTCATATGCATAATGAAACTGACAGCACTTTAAACGAAGGCATACTGTTGTGACAGAAGAAGGTTTTGGAAATCCAACCTAAAAGAATTGAAGAAGGATTTAATTGAATGTCTTGATGTAGGGAAGTGAATGAAAGCTTTTGTCTCAGTCGTGTTGAGGAGAAGTGTGCAAATGCGGAGGGAGGACAAGGAGGGAGAGGATAAGGGATGAGAAAAGTGGACGGTGGCCTGTTTGGCCAGCCAAAACATTATCCCAGTTTGACGTGGAATTGCCTTGTGGCAATTTATATTGCAAGTCACAACTGATCTGATGAGACAAGCAGACATTTAGCAAGTCATATATTTTCGGGTTTCAGGGTTGGCTGCTCCTGTCATGAACTTCAATTGGAACATGGAAGTTTTAAAGTAACAATTGAAGATTAACTTCTTTGAAGCAAATGTAGAGGTAATAGTGCTCAACTCAGACTTTATTCTTTATCAACAAGGAACAAAGATATAGTTGGAGGTCTCATTGCTTCTTTTGTGCAGAACACATATGTCTGGATAAGAGTTATGCTATTCCTTTTTGAGTATAAAGGTTCTCATTCTTATTAGCTTCTTTGGTGGGGACCTTGTTTCTTCAATGAATTGAGATTAGCCACTTAGAGAATGACAGTTAGTTTAGATCTTGATAGGAAGCATAGAACGATTTATAGAATAGGAGCTTTTTGGATTTTAGATACAAGGGCAGACATCTCTTATCCTAACTAGAAGAGGAAATGTAGACATCTTTAAGAAATAAAAGGTTGGAGCACCCTGAAGTTTTATGATCATTAAGATTTTCAAAGAAATGCCATTAGTCTTATATTTGGCCTCTTTGGCATCCATTGGGTTATGCCTCGGTCTTCAAGGGAGTTGATTGACATTTGGAGGGGCCAGAGGGTGGGGGCCCATTCTTGTGACTGTTGGAGGGTGACCCCCCTTTGTGTTTGGTGGAGCATTTGGAAAGAGTGAAATAAAAAATCTTTTGATGAGGAGGAAACCTCCATTGGGGCGCTGAAATTTTCTATTATTAGTTCTCTTTTTAGTTGGGTGAAGGGGAGAAATTGTATATCTTTAGATGAGACTCTGGACTTTTTGGGTTCTTTGGGACTTTTTCTCTTGGGATGCGTTCCCATTTTGAACGCTTTCTAATACATTTTATTTATCAAAAAAAAAAAAAAAGATTTTCAAAGAAATGAAATCCCAGCATCTGAAAGATTTGATGGAACTTCAAAGTCAGACAGGGGACCCCATAAAGGAAAGTCAGACAGGGGACCCCATAAAGGGAGTTGGTTCTAAAATGAATAAGGAAAAGAATCTTTGCAAATGTGTGCGCTCTTAAAACCAAATTTACGAGCTTTTTGTAACAATGAGTCTGGTGTGACAAGAGACCAATTTGCAGCAATTTTAAGGCACAACCTATAATTTGCAATGCTGAGATTGGTACTGGTTTAATTTTCTTTAGGCATAACAATTGGTTGACAAGTTTTTAAACTAAGTTTAAGTACATTTCGTTACCCGAAACTCTTTTATTTAAGATGCGTATACTTAGAAATGCCCTAGTGATAAGAAGCGGAGCCTTTTGCCTTAGACCATGGAGTTATAACATAAATAGAACAGAAACTGCCTTTCTGACTGCATTTATAGGAATTTGATGTTCACGTCAGTGTTTTCTTATAGCTTTTGTGTTTTGTTCTTGTATTATAACTGTATCACTGGTTCTACTATTCTTTATCATCTTAAAGTAGGCTTCACTCAATCTTTTTTATTTTTTCCCATGTAATGATAATCATTTACATGCATGCCGACTCACTTCATTCTTGTGATTTATTCTAGGTCCAATGATCTTTCAAATTGGTCAAGACTGTCTAGTTGTTGCTACATTGAATTTGCTAATTAGTGATATATGTGCTGGTCTAACATCCTTTTAACCCTCATAATCCCAATTGCTACTGGTCATATAGAGTGACTTGTTAAGAGGCCGTGATTTGGATAAATAAAAATCGTGTACAAAGTCCAAACATCAGACCCTACCTACCAAGGCTTTCTTTTGTTGGTGAGTTGATTTGCATAATTAATTGAGAATCAAAACTTGCTACAGGTTTCCACTGAGGGGATAGTTGTTCTGGATTCTGGTGGTAGAGTAATTGAATCTCAGCTTCTTCCTCTCTCAAATGCTTCTTTGAGCATCAGAAACTACCATGTCAAAGCATATCTGGGTAGTTACCCCGGTGACAAGCTCAAATATTGGCTTGCATTCTCAGCATCTGTACCACCTCTTGGATTCACTACTTACATTGTCTCAAGTGCAAAACGGACAGGTTAACCATAAGCTCAAGTGTCTAATGCCTTGTTTCCATAAAGCTAAACAAACAGTAAATTATATCTCCATGTTACTAATACAAAACAAAATATTATCTTCTTCTTTTTTTTTTTTTAATTATTATTATTTTATTCTTTATAATTAGGTACTGGTTCAACTATATCAGCAGTATATAGTTCAGAAGCAAATAAGGATACTACCGTGGAAGTTGGCCAAGGAAATCTAAAACTAATTTACAGTAACGATGAGGGAAGGCTTATTCATTACATAAATAGCAGAAATTTGGTATGTTGTGTTTGTGATGATTTAATTCCATTGTATGCCATCATATTTGCTTCTTGTGTTTCCTTCTCTGTGGAATTTAATTTTCTTTCTGATAATTATAACAAGAATAAGCTTATCCGTTGATTATCTTTTGTTAACGGAAAACTTTGATTTGTTTATGTTTTTTTTTTTTTTTTTTCTCTCTCTCTCTCTCTCTCTCTCTAAAGATGTTCTTTTATCCAATGTTGGAATCAATAATTACAACTTTCTAAATATTACTCCCTCTATCCCATATTTAATGTCCCTTTTGGGGAGTAGAAGTTTTAAAGAGGACATGTAATTATTACATTGGCTCCTTTGAAAATTTCTAAGTTACCCTTTGAAGTTTGAAAATATATATCAAGTTTGAAATTTTTTAAAACTTCAAGGGTATTTTATGGAAAGATGTGAATTATGTTGTTTGAACCTTTTTAAGTGGACAAGTATTTTGGGACAACCCAAAAGGAAAGATAGACAACTAAATTGGGACGGAGGGAGTATATGATAGCTAGTGACAGAAACAATATAGGCATTGAAAAATATCGAATGCCAGAACTTGAAATTGTAACTTTCTAAATATTGTATGATAGCTAGTGATGGAAACTGTATAGGTATGAAAAGATACACAATTTCATCAAATAAAGGGGGATATATTGGCATGGCATTGTTAGGGTGCGTAATTTTTCTATTTTTGTTTATTACTGAAGGTTACAGCTTCTGCAGAGCAATCATACAGTTACTATTCTGGATATAATGGAACTGATAAAGATCCTCAGGTATTTTATCTTCCTTGGCCTAATAAAATGCACATTATTGCATTGTTCTGTTTGCTATTGGTAATCATTGTGATGTTTTTGCTAATTGTTGAAGGCCTCTGGGGCATATGTCTTCCGTCCAAATGGTACATTCCCCATAAAATCTGAAGGCCAGGTAATCATTCTGTGCCATGTGCTTGACCTACATATTGTGATGATAAATGGAGCACTGTCACTATAAGTTAATTACTTGTTACAATATGTTTCTGACAGAAAATGGAGTTGATTCTTTGTTCCAGGTTTCCTTAACTGTTATGCAGGGTCCAGTAATGGATGAAGTACATCAGCATATCAATTCGTGGATATATCAGGTAGTTTACTTCTCAGTTGATATATAATTCTCTTTCGTGGAGTTGTGCTATTCCTTATTATCCAGACATGCATGGTACTTCTTGGTGGAATTTATTCATAGGAAGGTGCTTTTGGAGAAAACATTGATATTAAATGGTTGAAATCGATCTTCTGGAATCATGTCAAGTTCAATCTTACTAAAATGTGTAGATGATAAACCATCTGCTGTACTGGAAATTGTTTTTTGTGCTTCATACTTTCCATAACACAACAGCATGCATGCAGATCACCAGGGTATACAAGGGAAAGGAACATGCTGAAGTTGAGTTTAATGTAAATTTCTCCCTTCATATTGATTATTATAGCAAATGTTATGATTTTTAAAGGTGGGAGCTTGATTTGCTGACTTCATGTGTTTAATTTTAGATTGGACCTATACCTGTGGACGACAGAGTGGGGAAGGAAATAACAACTCAGATCACAACAGTCATGAAGACCAACAAAACATTCTATACGGATTCTAATGGACGGGACTTCATTAAAAGGGTATGTCTATGCTTGATACATTTCATTTTCACAATTAACTTAGAAATGAGCAGGGACTTTTGAATATTTATCTTCTATGTCGCCATATTACAGGCAATATGTCTCAATTTCTTCTCTTTATATATATGTGTGTGTCTCTGTGTCTGTGTATGTATTAATGCAGATACATACTTGACCAACATTTTACTTGCAGATACTAACTAATGTTCCTGGGTGGTTGAATTTTAAGGTACTGATCTGTTTTGCCATTACAGTTTGATTGAAAATGTTGTTTGCAGATTCGGGATTACAGAGCAGACTGGGATCTGCAGGTGAATCAACCAGTTGCTGGAAATTATTACCCTGTATGTCTTTGTAGATGAAATACCGCAAATCTATGTCCTACTTGCTTTTTCCACCCTCATTCCTCAGAATTGCCTTGATAAGTTTCTGGATTATATTTGGTCTCCATATTATTAGTTGGGAACAGATGCCATTACAAAAATGAATTTCTTGCTATTATTTTATATCTACTGTTTCGGTCTTAGCAACTTTAAATAGAAGACTCTCTTTAACCAAAAAGAAAGAGAACTAATGTTTTGGTTCAGATCTTCTGTTAATTGGTAGACCTTGCCACTTGGTGATAACTTCTTGATAGCATATGCTTCTTGCAGATTATGTGTTTGAAACCCGTTTGATTTGTATTCATTTATGCAGAAATAAATGAATAATTTGATAGTTACTTTACTTAAAATTCCATTTATATTTTTTTCCTTTCTGCTTTCAGATTAATCTTGGAATCTATGTGGAGGATGAAAGCATGGAACTCTCAGTTTTGGTGGATCGTTCAGTTGGTGGATCCAGTTTGGTGGATGGTCAAGTAGAGCTGATGCTCCATAGGTTTGTTTTTACCTATCATTTCTTAGTTCTTTTGTTAGTTTATATGTTCAGTTCTATTTTGATTATTGAAATAATACTAATTAGGATGCATTACATTGCCAGTGTCACTAATATATTTCTCTTTTATTAAATAGGAGGCTGCTTCGTGATGACTCTAGAGGCGTTGGTGAGGCACTAAATGAAGAAGTTTGTGTCCTTGATGAGTGCAAAGGTTTAACGGTAAGCATATCTCCAAATCATTTCAAAGTTTATATGTGATAGAAATCATCAGTTTATTTTGAAGATGGCATATACTGTTTAGCTAGGAACCTAATATGCCCAAAGCTTTCCAGCGGTGGTGGTGGTTCAAAGCATTTACTTCCAGGCTGCTACTTTTGTACCAAATAGTTAATACTGTGAATTTATTAAGCCATTAGACTCTTTTCTGATTCTTCTGAATAACAGACACATCTGTTTTTCTTTTCTGATGGAGCTCCCTTGGTTGCTTGGACACCGCATAATGATTACCGTACAATTTCCTTTTAACAATTATGTTGGGCTTGCATGAAACTACAAATTTTCTCTAGGATACCTGTTGTCTAAGCCAAGTTGATTTCAGCACTGGTGCCCAGGCTCTAACAGAGACACATTTGGCTTGAAAAAGGGATGTAGGAAAGACGGGGATGGAAGAGATGTCTTACATTTTAATTCCAAAGAACCAAATCCCCCTCCACCCTCTCCATCTTGTGTTTGCTTATGTTATCCTTAATCTCTAAAATCAACTATCTCTTATTGAAAAAGTATTGACCTTCCTCAAATAAAATGAAGTTCCATCCGGAACCTCTTAAAAGCAAAAGTATAATGACATTGTTAATTTCCCACTTCTAGTATCAATTTTTTTTTTTTTTTGATAAGTAATAATTGAAATAAAAAGGTGTTCAAGAGGGGAACGCATCCCTTATACAAAAGTGGAACTAGGGATTAAGACCCCAAAGAAGCCAAAAAAATAATTAAATCTTCGGAAGAAGAACAAGACTTCCTCTTCACGTAACTGAAAAGAGAGCGTATGATATGAAGTTTCAGAATCGCCGTGGACGATTCTTTTCCTTCGAACATTCTACTATTCTTCTCATTCCAAATGCACCACTAGATACAATGTGGTACAACTCTCCAATAATTGCGAACATAGCTACTCACACGGCTTCCTCTCCAAATGCGAATCAAATCCTTAGGATAACGAGGCATAACCCAACGCATACCAAACAGACAAAAGATAAGATTCCAACAATCCTTCGCCATAGGACAATGCATGAGAATGTGAGCAACTGACTCACCATCTTGTTTGCAAAGGCAACACCAGTTAACAAGACAATTGCCCCTTTTCCTTAGATTATCAATCGTAAGGATCTTACCCCATACAGCGGTCCAAACAAAGAATGCCACCCTAGTTGGAGCCATAAAATGCCAAATAGTTTTCCATGGAAAATCAACGATATTGAAATCAGAAAGACATAAGAATAAGGATCGAACTTCGAAGCGACCATGGGAAGAGGGAATCCATGTCATGTCATCACTACCTCTGCCAATTGCCTCCTATCGATACAACAAATTGCCTCCTGTCGATACAACAAATCCAGGAAAACACTTACCTCGTCCACCTCCCAATCCTGAAGAGAGCGCCGAAAGTGCATGTCCCACGCAATCCCTCTGCTATCAAGTCGATAACAGTTGGCTACGTAGGCATGTCTATCAACTACAATACTGTATAACCTGGGAAATAAAAAAGATAAAGGCCGGTCTCCACACCGAATATCCTCCCAAAAGCGTACACATCTGCCATCACGAACTTTGAATCTGATATGAGTAGAAAAAGCGTCCCATCCCTTCCTAATGAATTTCCACGCCCCAACTCCTCCCACGAGAGAAACCGGACGAGTAGACCAACCACCACTCTCTTCCCCGTATCGGCATGAAACAAGCCTTCGCCAAGGGCGATGTCTTTCCCTTCCGTACCTCCACAGCCATTTTCCCAGAAGAGCTTGGTTAAAGGGGACCAGTCTTCTAATACCAAGACCACCAAACTTCATTGGCTTGCAGACTTGTTCCCAATTGACGAGGTGATACTTAAATTCATCTCCTCTTCCACCCCAAAGGAAATCCCTTTGAATTTTTTCAATCCTATTAGCAACAGAGTATGGAATTTGGAACATAGATAAAAAATAAGTGGGAAGGCTCGATAAAGTGCTCTCTATAAGTGTAACTTTTCCCCCCTTAGACAAGTATTGCTTTTTCCATCATGCTAATCTGTTCGCATACCTATCAATTATAGGGTCCCAACTCCCCACCGTTATAGAGGAAACCCCTAAAGGCAAGCCCAAATACGGAATTGGAAAAGAACTCACCATACACCCAAGGACTTTTGCTAAAGATGAAATATCCTAAACATCTCCAACCGGAACAAGAACACTTTTAGCCACATTAACCTTCAGACTAGAGACGGCCTGAAAACAAGCCAAGATGTACCTCAAATATCTAAGCTGAGACACATTAGCATCACAAAAAACCAAGGTGTCATCTGCAAAAAGTAAATGAGAGACCTCCATTTGATGGACAGGATCGCTTCCCACCATAAAGCCCTTAATAAGGTCAAGATCCTCTGCCCTTCGCATAAGTCTGCTTAATCCCTCCATAACAATAAGAAAGAGGAAAGATGACAGGGGATCTCCTTGTCTTAAACCCCGAGAACACCCAAAGAAACCAACAGGAGACCCATTCACAAGAATAGAGAATTTGACAGACGAAAGGCATGTCTCTATCCATTTCCTCCATTTACTTCCAAACCCCATTCTCTGAAGCAAATAAAGCAGGAAATTTCAATTCACATGATTGTACGCTTTCTCAATGTCAAGTTTACACAAGACTCCGGGAACACCACTTCTCAATCTAGAGTCCACACATTCGTCTGCAATAAGAACTGAATCAAGAATTTGCCTTCCTCCAACAAAAGCATTCTGGGAGTCCAATATAATCCCATCCATCACTCCCCTCAACCTAAGAGCAAGGACCTTAGCCATAAGCTTGTAGATACAACCTACTAAGCTGATAGGACGAAAGTCTTTAATATCAGAAATACCTCCCTTCTTAGGGATAAGGGCAATGAAAGTTGCATTTAGCGACTTCTCAAAGGCACCAGTAGAATAAAACTCTTGAAAAGTGCCCATCACATCGTTTTTCACAACTGCCCAACTTTCCATAAGAAGCCGCATAGTGAACCTATCTGGCCCTGGAGCTTTGTCCCCATTACAACTAGATAAAGCCTCTAGAACTTCTTCTTCTGTAAATGGAATCTCAAGCCCTTCCTTATCGATCTCAGAAATGGCCTCAAAATGAAGACCATCAAGTTTAGGTCTCCAAGCAAGCGGTTCGGTATAAAGCTTCTGATAAAAAGAAGCAATCCCATTTCGCACATCTTCCTCCCTCCACATTTCCACACCTTCCACCCAAATACGTCTTATATGATTACTTCTTCTATAAGCGTAAGCGAGTCTGTGAAATTTTTTTGTATTACGATCTCCCTCTTTAAGCCAAAGAGCCCGGGATTTTTGTCCCCTAGATATCTCCTCCATACTCAGCAAGAGCTTCCTGACAATAAGCTCTTCTAGAACGTAAAAACTCCACATCCCCACCTGCCTTTTCTAAGTGATCAATCTCATAAAAATTAGTAAGGACTCTATTCTTCCTCCATTCAAGATTCCCCAAAACGTCTTTATTCCACTTCTTAATATCGTATTTGAGAGCCTTCAACTTTGAAGTTAACATGAAGCTAGATAAGCCTATGACAACTACTCCCTCCCACCAAGACTGAACTTTCCTTTGGAAGTCCTCCGCTCTTAGCCACATATTCTCAAATCAAAACGGAGACCTTTGAGAACATAAACCTCCACAATCTAAAACCAAAGGAACATGATCAGATATGACCCGTGCTAAAACTGCTTGAACGACATCCGAGAATTTCTCTTCCCACTCCCCAGAAATCAAAAAACGATCCAGCCTTGAAAAAGTGACTGGTTCCCTGCCATTTGACCATTTATAGGCTGCGCCTTCTATTGGTAAATCAATGAGAAGATGCTTGTCAATGAAATCAGAAAACTGATCCATTTCAGAAGACTTCCTTCCTCTTGTGGACCTCTCTAATGGGAATCTAACAGAATTGAAATCCCCACCCAAACACCAAGGAAGAGACCACATTTCTTGAGCATGTCAATATCAACAACTGGTCCATATTCCCCAGTGAAAACCCAACTGAAATTGTCCTCTTCCAATTTGAACTTGCAAGACACTGAGAATCTCCCCACCCACACATCCAACCGAGATAACCATCTACTATCCCACATAACTAAGATACCGCCCGAAGTACCTATAGCATTCAAGACCTCCCATTCTACAAGCCTTCCTCCCCATAAACTCCTAACCACCCCATCCGAAATGGATGCCAACTTTGTTTCTTGCAAACAAACAACCTGGCCCCCCACTTTCTCAAAGCAACCTTTACCACCCTCCTTTTATTCGGGTCGTTGAGACCATGAACATTCCAAGAAATAATTCAAAGCTTCACTAAAAACCAAATAAGATGATCTCCCCTCCTCCTTTCGCCAAGCTCTGACTCCTAGTCCTTCCCCTCTCCATCACCACCCCTTTCTTTCCATCATAATTGACTTTAGAGATAAGATTCTTGATCACCTGTGCCCCTTTCCAGGACGATAAGGGCATCGGGTTCACTACCTCTTTAGTCACAGCTACCTCTCTGCCTTCCACTATTGCTTGAAGAATGGAAAGTGTATGGTTACTCTTCCCCTTTGAAGAAATACCTAGCAACTCATTAGCAGCCCCTATGTTTTCAATCATCCAGTCCTTACCCAAGTCAACACTTGTTTCTGAACAACCAAGTCTCTCAATTGCCAAAGGTTCCTCCTCTATCACTTCAAAGAAATCATTATCCATCCAGGGTACAAACTCGTTGGAACAGACTTCTTGGATAGAAACCAAATCTGTGACGGCCCTAGTTTTTCAAGCCAGTGCGTCCTGTGATAAACCGAAGCTTGACCCGATAACGGATCCGAATGCGGAAGCGAAAACAGAAATCAAGTCTTTAGAGATACTATGTATCTCTGAGACGCCAAAGTGACCTTCCATGAGGCCACAAAATTCAACAAGAATGACTCGGAAGGAAAAGATCAGAAAAAGACCAAATAAGCCCCCAAGGGCAAAATAGTTTTTTACATGGAACGTCTCTAGAAATGTACATCATCCCTAAGACACAAGCGTGACTTCCCATGAACTCACGGAACTCGAAAGAAAGCAAAGCGAAAGCAATTTAAAAAGGAAAACGGAAAAGTTTAGCCCCAAGGGCAAAATGGTAATTTCTGAAAATATTTGGGTGCTGTCGAGCACACCAATGGATAGACAACGAAAAGCTAATCAAGTTAAGACTCAAAAATCGCTTGATTCGGAATCCAGATGAAGAAGTTATGGCCTAACGACAAAAAACGAACAATTAAAAGCCCTAGGGGCAAACTGGTAATTTTTCAGAAAGATCCAAGTGTAGCCGAGTACACCGTTGGATAGACGATGAAAAATTAAGCAAGTTTGGCTAAAAAATCCGCCCACAGGGTCATCACAATCCACCCCCCTCAGAGACCCGACGTCCCCATTGGCACACTTTCGGCTGAGTCGGGCTCTGATACAATTTGTAATGACCCACTCTACAACATGGTATGATATTGTCTACTTTGGGCCTGAGCCCGCACGGTTTTGCTTTTGGGCTTTTGCCCAAAAAAGCCTCATACCAATTAGAGTGACACACCTACATATAAGCACTTCATCTTTTCCTTACTCAGGCGATGTGGGATTGTGCACTCGTAACTCGCCAGTGTGGTAGTCTGCCAGTGTCTTGCACCCGCCCACGGCACACCGGCCCATAGGGTCATCACACGATCAAAATGAGGATTTGAATGGCGTTGATGACGGGTGTTATGCGCACGCCTCGGAGGTCTGCCTTCCCCACTCGCAGCCGGCGCGTTGGCAAACGCTCCTCTCTTTCCTTGAGTACTCAGTTGAGTCTTCAAATACCGATGACGTCCACCATTGAACTCTCCATCAGACATAAGGAGGGAAGCCTCACCAACCCCATAATAGGATTTTGGAAGGATGCAAGGTGAGGTTTCCTCAATCAAATTGATTTTAAAGGCCACTTGTTGGTCTTCTACAAAAACATACTCCAGCACATCACAATCATCTACAAAACAAAATCTGCGCTGCAATTAATTAAAAATTCGTAGAAAATTCATTTTAAATCGAAATGGAGCAAACGAAAATGATTTGAAAACTAGATTCAATGTGAAACACAGCTGAGCAACTCACGGAGGCTGAAAATTTTCCAATTAAATCAGACTTGAGAAGTAAATCAGCAGTACATAGTTCGAAGAAAATCTGGGCATCAGATACCTCTGAATTGGGCAAAATAAATTTTTTTTGAAAGTGGACTTATGAAAGAATAAATCTGGAAGTTTTGGTAATGATTCGGTGTCAAGAAGTTGGTCAAATAATCCATTAAAAACCTGTTTTCCAACTGCGATTTAAAGATGGACAGCATAAAAATATCTGCTGGTCTAAAAATTACAAAATTTTACGGAGCAATACTAGATGCATAAAGGAAACTGTGGTAAAATTTTGAAAGCATTTGGAGCTCTACAACCCCTTATAAAATTTTCGTGATAAAGGAAGACTTGAAGATAATTTGAAAAGAAAACTGCAAAAGGAGTATAGCCCAACCTAGAACAGCCACCAATTGCCAACACCCCTCACCAATTTCAGCCCACAGTAGCACACATTTAAAGTCACCCTTTACAAAATATAACCTCAGTCCATACATATAGAACAATCTGACTTTAATTACAACATGTTCATCATATAACCTTTTTACAAACATTTCATCAAACATTTAATATACAAAACTAGATTGTCTCCTATTACATAATTTCCAGCAACTCCAGTTGTTCTCCAATAATCATAAAAACCTGCAATGATGGTAGGGTGTGACTTGAAGTCCCAGTACGAAGAACAGTAACATGTGTTTATATGAAATTTCGTAGGGTACAAGAGCAAGCCACGAAAATTGAAGATGTAGACAATAACAACATAATCATGTACAAAGATTTGTGATAAGTCATCAATTAGGAACAGGGAACCCATGAAATAAAATGAGATTTCCGAGACCTAGAATTATAGAGCAATTCAAGAAGACAAGTATACGAGAATCACATGAAAGGACATCTATGGCATCATCAAGAGGATTTAAACACACAATAACCATATAAACAAATGGTACAGCAAACCCTACCTTTTGAATTCATGATAAATTGGATGATGATGAAATGGAGATGAACATGGACATGAGAAGAGCATGGATATGGAAGCATTAGCTTGATGGTGGATATGGCTCGGCCAGCCCATTCTTTCCTCTTCCCTTTTCTTTTTCTTCCTTTCATTCCTCAATCTCAGCCGCCCTCTCTCTATCCTCTATCTATGTGTGTGTGTAATGAAATATGAGTGTTAAGATAGAAGTAATGTATTGGGGCAAAACGTGTCCTTGTTAGTTGTGGATTGCATAAAGAGAACAGGTGTAAGGCATAGAAAATAAACATGTCCTATGATAGTATATGGTGTGAACAGGTGTTCCCAAGTAAGGCCTTGAAGTGTATCTATACTTGCATGGTGAGAACAGTTGTCATGGTGATTTCCCCATGGGCTGCCAGACATAAATCTATTTACCCTAAGTCTTCCAAATTCTAAAACAAACACCACAATTCAAATAATTATATAAGTCTCCCGAGATAATATCCCATAAGTCTATAATAATTATTCTTTTAACAACTCATATCTCCAATAATAGAGTAAAGAGTCCCAATTAATATGACATGGTTTCCAATAGCTCAAAATCAACCATTAATCTTGATTAAAAGCCTAATGAAAATATGGGGTATTATAATAGCGCTGACGGGAAAACGAGTGAACAGCTCCCGCCTGTTCAGCTTATCTTGAACCTGCAGATTCTATGGAGTCCACAGGTTGTTATAATAAGAGAGGGCAATGGGCCCATTTTTGAACATGGTGTCCAGGGGAGTCACCATGACATCATTTCCTTGGGCGTCCATCTTAAAGAACTTTGGACTCCAGGCACTGACAGGCACATCAGATCCTTCAGGATCAGTTGCCTGAGCCTGATCGGATGGACCAGAGCCAGAGGCAGATCCAGCCCATCGGAGTCTTCTCCTAGGAGTGCCCTCCCCTTGATTAGCAACAAGTCTCTTCCCAAGAGACGTGTTCTGCGTAGATGTTTAAGCCTCAGGAGGCTGTTGTGCCCCAGCATCGTGTTGGGTTTGAGCGCCTTGATTGGTTTGAGCATCTGCAGGATGCTTACCAAAGGAAGGAAGCTGAAGTCGGGCTGTGTGTATAGATTCAAAGGCGATGTTGTTAAGGTGTTCAGGAGTTAGCAGAGAAGAGCTGAACGGGATGCCATTCCAAACGTTAAACTTCAAGTATCTGAGTCTGCCCAGACAAAACGAATAATCTAAGAGATCAAAAGGTATACCCAGAAATTGGCAAATAAACCTGCAGAAGTGAGGAAGACATGTTTCAGATACACATTCATACTTATGCTTTTTATAAGAGGGATACAAAGAAAGAGCACATTTCCCGAATTTGGTGGGGATAATGACAGAGTGGGCAACTTTCCAATTCCCCTTTACCACAACCATCTTATTCCTCCAGCCCTTTTGGGATTCAGGGTTACCCTTACAAAAAGGACGACCGGGGATAGGAAAGAAATGGTACTGGAAATCGGTTCTTCCCGAACGATCCATGTAACGAGTCTTTGCAATTTTGTAGCAGAAGAAAAGATCGATTATAGAAAGATCTAAGTTATTACTAAAGGTTCAAGGCCAACAGAACAGAAATAATTCTAAAGAAATTTGGGTTTATTTGCATAGGGGCAAGATTTGTCTTATTCAGTGCAAGATGATATAAAGCGTGTAAGGGAAATCTGAGCACCTCTAAATAAGAAGCGAAGAAGATCATCTCATCCGCAGCAAGACCCTCACCCACTTCATAATCGGCATTTGTGGGGTAAGGTCTAAGTTGGACATCAACAGGGATTTGACAATGCCTACACAAGGCATCTATGTCGATGGACATGGTAAAGGAGAACTCGAAAACCCAGAAAAAGAAAATAAAGCAAAGGATCGAACCAAGGAAAAGAACACAACTGACCTCGCTGGAAGAGACAGAATCGCACTGGAAAATTTGCCGGAAAGGAGAGATCATCGAAAGAGTAATTGACATTTGCAACTCAAAGGAAAGTACAGAGGCAGCAGAAGGAAAAGAAGTGAAAGGAAAGAAAAGTATGTAAGGACAAGGGAGGATACGCGCCGCACCAAATACTTCGTAAACATGAATTAGCCATCAATACATACATGGCCCAAAGACACAATTGAACACAACTGTCCCCCATTAATGAGAGACAGTTGTAGGGGCAAGATGAAGGGGCAAATTCATCTTAGCCTAGTTGCAAGCCCAACCCCTCTGACCGGTCCAGGAAAGAAATCGGGACCGAAGGTAGGCCGTCCAAGTCCACGTCAGAAGCCCAACAAATTAAGCCCAAATCAGGAGGGCCCATGGAGTCCAAGATGTGGGAGCCAAGAAGGGAAATTAGGGTAAAAAAAGAGGTTCTATAAATAGAGGAGGGAGAGAAAATAGAAAGGCGACTTTTTGTACCTACAGCCTGTATGCTAATTGAAAATTTTGGTATGCATCTAAAATAACATAAACTAAATTTGAACCACACCCATTATTCTCTCTTGTGATGCCTTCCCACCATGTCCATGTCACAAAATCCGTTTGTGGAAGACTGTTGAAGCAACTGAGCTCTGAATTTTCTGCCACTTTCCATCCCAACGACCAACTTAATTTTTTCTTCAGTTAAACCACCTTCTTTGGGAGATGGTCTGTGGCAACAGAGGCGGGTGTACCCTCCCCTGCCCCCGCAACCGTTTAAAAATCCCGCCTCCATCCCCATCCAAAACCGCAAAAACGGGGGGACTTTCCACCCCATCCCCGCAACCGTTTAACATTTTTACCCCTGCAGGTACCCGCCCCGCCCCGTTTAAGACCATAATTTATTTATTCTTGAAATAAATTTACTCTTTTTTTTTCCCCTCATCTTTAGTTCTTCACCATTGCAACTTTTCTTCTAATCAAATTCATTTGTTACTTTAATATTGTTAGGGTACTTAATATATATACTAATGAAATAAGGTTACTTAAGTAATTTGTCGATCTAAACAGGGCGGGGCGTGCCGACCTCCCCCCGCCCCCGTACCAAACCCGCGTGGGTTTTTATTACATGAAACCATCCCGGCCCAAATAAGCTAAACGGTTCCCCAAAACCGCCAAAAACGGGGTGGGGTGGGGTGGGGTGGGGCGGGGCGGGGCGGGGCGGGTAACCGTGGGGGCGGGTCAAATTGCCAGCCCTATGTGTGGCGTTTTGAAAAATATAGAGACAAAGGTGGAGTTTTGGAGAGCTTTGGAGCAAATGTCGAGAAAGTTTTGAGAGAGAAGTGATTTCATTCTTGGAATAGATAACATGCATTTTGGGGGTTGCTGAATTTGAATTGGGGAGAGAGTGAAATTATAGGGTTTTGGTATATAGGGAAGAGGGAGGGGGGGGGGGGGGGGGGGGGGGGGTGTTGGGGGCCGTGGATTCATGAAATTGCTCATGTCACAGAAGACTTATATCAATCTTCCAAATACTTATGAGTTTCAGATTAGATATGAGCAAAAGCATGAGAATCAAATCCATTTAATACCCCAGATTTAAGGTAACAGAACTGCAAGCAGATGACATGTAAAGTTGTAAACAACAGACAACGGTTGTGTTTACTGTGCCTGATTTTCAATGGGTAATCCTGACACTACCGGAGTGGTTTAGATGGACATTGATAAACTTTCAAGGAGATTTTGAACAACCAACCTGGTAAATGTTTTGTATAAATTTGAAGACATTTTGAAGGCCCATTCGTATAGTTGGGAAGATTAAAGTCAGATTTGTAGAGATATATATATATATATATATATATATATATATATGTTGTTGGGATTTTTATGCCTAGCATATCGAATTCTTAATTGGATTGGAAAGACATTATGTTCCTTGCTAATCTGAAATGATATTTATGCTTTATAAAATTGGTGAATGCAAATGTTTCGATTCATTATGGAATTGAATGTGTCCACTTGATTGCAAGAGATATTTATATGTATGTGATGACGATCAATACAAGAGTATAAATAGCAATCATAAAAAGTTCATGGTAGGTAATTAAGGATGGACTCTTAATTAACCAAGACTTGAACCAAATCCGCGATGGGTAAATATATATTGCGAGAGCCGTCGTATGCAATTGCTCCCCGTCACTGTCATGACATTTGACTCTTAAGCATGAGAGAAGTATAGAATCTTTTATTGAATAGTAATTACTTTGATTTGTTCGGCGGAACCTCTAAGATCCTTTGATCGGTACTTTGGGTAATTATGTAATTAATAGTTAGAGGGTTATATTCTCAATACTTGCATCCATGCTACTTTTATTTATTTTATATTGATTATGGTTGATCACAAAGTAAATTCAAAGGCCTTCGTGTGTTTTAGACAAAAACAATTTAATGTATTTATTTACTAAAGGGTTAAGTGCAAAAAACCCCCCTTGTTATATAAAAAATGTGTAAGAAGCACCCATATTAAAGTGCATATAACTCCTTGTATTATTCATCTTTTAAGCAATTTACCCCCTATTGAATAGATTCGTTGAAAAAGAGCAGTTGGTGAGTCATTTTTTTAAAAAAATAATCCAAAAGTGCCCTTTTTGTGTGACAAGAATGCCCCTACTAATTTTGTATATATTTGAACACTAAATGGGCTTGTTTGGATGTGCTTCAAGATGTGTCCAAGGAAAACTCTCTCTGTGTTGCCATAATCTATCTCTAAAAAATATATATATCTCTCTAAAATATCTCACCGCCGATATTCGCTCTCTAACTTAAATTTTTTTCTCTAAAATATCTTTTTGTGGCCGCTGGTATTATCTCTCTTTCTATTTTTTTTTCTCTCTAAAATTTCTCTTCGCTACTAATAGTATCTCATCTCTAAATGATAGATGGACTATATTTTCTTGTAAATGATGAGCCTCCCTTAATTATATATTTACATATATAATAATAATAATTAAATAAATGAGTCTATTTTGACACAAATTGTTATCAGATGAACTTAGGATTTTTGTCAAAATTAAAATTTTGATTTAGTTATTCTTCCGCTAGACACAAACTTAAGCAACACTTTTTTGAAAATTGTTTATTTTAATTTTATGTTATTAATGTCGATATTTTTATCATATCATATTCTTCATAATAAACAAGCGCAAGGCTTTAACATCACGCGAGCCAAACTTTTTGAGTTTACTATTAACTTTTCAAGTACAGTTTCTCAAAAATCATTAATAAGTAGGATAAAATGCAGTTTAAAAAAATTATTATTGATAAGTGAGATAGAGGTGTAGTTAGTGACGTAGGTCTATAGTTTTTTTATTTTTAGCAACTATATATATATATATATATATATATATATATATATATATATATATATTCTTGAATGTATTGAAAGGATGATGGTTGAATTTTGTAAAAGATAACTAAACGCCCACATTCCAATTTTGTTTTAAATATTGGGACACTGATTTATAATATATTGTTATGTTATCACTTTAAGGATAATTTTGACTTTTTATTTATTTATTTTATTTTTTTATAAGTAAAATTTTATAAAAGAGCGCTCAAAAGGGGAGCTAATCCCAAAGAAATACACAAGGCCAAAAAACTCCTCAAGCCTTCAAATAGGCAAAAAAAACAACAATCTCCTCTACAAATCTATAATAAGCATAGAAATAGGCTTCTCCTTTCCATCGAAATATCTCCAATTTCTCTTAAGCTAAATGCACCACCAAATACAAAGAGGCGTAGCCCTTTAAGCATCCCGAACAATAGCCCCAACTGAAAAACCTCTATAAGCCTCAATCAACCCTTTAGAGGATCGAGGCATTACGCAACAAATCCTAAATAACCTAAGCATCAAAACCTAACAGTCCTTAGCCATACTGCAATGTAAAAGAAGGTGATCCACTGTCTTCTCATCACGCAGGCACAAGTAACAGCGATTAACCACCACTTGATTCCTCCTCAAATTATCCTGGGTTAAAATCCTACTCAAAATAGAAGTTCAGGCAAAGAAAGCCACCTTGAGAGGAGCCTTGGAGCGCCAAATAGACTTCCAAGGGAAATAGCCTCCAGAACCAACCGTGAGACACCTAAAGAAGGACCGAACTTCAAAGTGGCCCTGAGAGTTAGGGTCCTAAAGCCAACAATCAGAATCCCCATCCACAATCACCTGACAGTATAACAACTCCAAAAAATGAGTGACCTCCTCAATCTCTCAGTCCTGAAAGTGCCTACTGAACTGAACATCCCAAGACAGTCTCCCGTTATCAAGATGATAACAGTTAACCACCATGGCCTGCCTATCAGAAGCAATCCTGTAAAGCCGTGGGAAAACGAGAGCAAGAGGAAGCTCCCCACACCAAGGGTCTTCCCAAAACCTGATCCTCCTACCATCCCTGATCCGAAAACGAACATGTTTGGAAAACTCATCCCATCCCTTCCGAATGAACCTCCAGACCCCCACCCCCTAGGACCACGCACCTCCAGAGAGCTCCACCCACCGCTACTCTCCCCAAACCTATTCGCGACTATCCTCCTCCACAACCAATGCCTTTCCACCCCAAATCTCCATAACCATTTCCCAAGGAGAGCCTTATTGAAGGGCGCCAACCTCCTAATCCCTAAACCTCCATTCCGGATCGGACTACAAACCTGGTCCCAACAATCCACATGAAACTTGAACTCCTCTCCTCTTCCCTCCCATAAAAAATTGTGCTGCAACCTCTCAATTCTCTCAGCCACAGAAACAGGAATCTGAAAGAGAGAGATAGAATAAGTGGGAAGGCATGAAATGCTGCTCTTAATCAAAGTGACTCGCCCCGCCCCCCCTTGGAAAAGTACTACTTGTTCTAACCCGCCAACCTCTTCTTAAATCTATCCACAACCGGATCCCAGCTCCTAACACACCTCTAAGGAACCCCCAGGGGCAAACCTAAGTAAGAGATGGGAAAAGAGCCAGTGTGACATCATCCAAGAATTTGAGCAAACATCTCAATCTCTGGGACCTCCCCAACCGGCACCAACAAGCTCTTACCAACATTCACCTTAAGGCAGAGACAACTTGGAACCAAATCAAAACGCGTTTCAAATACCTTAGCTGTGACGCATTCGCATCACAAAGCACTAAAGTATCATTAGCAAATATCAAATGGGAGATCTCCAACTGACTAGCAGCATCCCTTCCCACTCTGAAACCTCTCAAAAAACCTAACTCAACAGCCCTCTTCATCAATCTATTTAGAGCCTCCATCACCAAAAGGAACAAGAAAGGAGAAAGCGGATCCCCTTGTCTGTCTCAATCCCCTCAAACTAGAGAAGAATCCCGTCGGAGCTCCATTCACAAGTACCGAGAAGCGAGCACTAGAAATACAAAAAAGAATCCATCTCCTCCAACGCACTCCAAACCCTATCCTCTGATGACCTCCCACAAAAGCATTCTGAGAGTCAGAAATAACGCCGTCCAAAACCTTCCTCAATCTAGAAGCCAGGACTTTCGCAATCAACTAGTAAATACACCCCACCAAACTAATAGGGCGAAAATCTCTGATATCTAGCACCCCTCCTTTTTTTGGAATGAGAGCAATGAAGGTGGCATTCAAACTCTTCTCAAAAGAGCCCCCAGTATGGAAAGCATGAAAAGTGTCCATTACCTCCTCTCGAACTAGCTCCCAGCACTCCAAAAGGAATCTCATGGAAAAACCATCTGGACTTGGGGCTTTATCCCTGTTACAGCTCCTCAAAGCAATCAATACTTCCTCTTCAGAAAAAGGCTCCTCCAGAATAGAGCACTCCTCACTCGAGATAGCATCAAAATGAAGCCCTGCAAGCAAGGGTCTCCACCCAGCAGATTCTGTGAACAGCATCGAATAGAAATCAGCAATACCCTTGCAAATATCCTCCTCCTTACACGACACCTCCCCATCCACCCGGATCATCCCAATGTAATTGCCTTTCTATGAGCATTGGCTAGTCTATGGAAAAACTTCGTGTTGTTATCGCCCTCCATGACAGCAATCTCAGTGAACTCCACTTGACATTCCACCCTCTTACCTCTCAAGGAATCCACCAAGTTGCCCTGGCTCTCCATCCGATCAATAACAACAATCTCAGAAAGAACCCAATTCTTCTAACAAACCAGATTCCCGATGACCTCTTTGTTCCAAACTTTTAAATCATTCTTCAAGAGGCGCAGCTTACCTACAAGAGAATGACTTGGGTTGCCAACCATTCCATACCCCTCCCACCAGGATCGAACCCTCTCCAGAAATCCCTCAGCTCGAAGCCACATATTCTCAAATCTGAAGGGATCTTTGACTACACATCCCACAACAATCCAACATCAACGGAACATGGTTAGAAATAGGGCGAGCCAAAGTGGCTTGGACAACATTAGAAAACTTCTCCTCCCAATCACTTGACACAAGGAATCTGTCAAATCGAGAAAGTGTAGGAGGAGAGCGGCCACTAGACCAAGTGAAAGGACCACCAACTAAAGACAGGTTAAACAATCCTTAGGCATCAATGAACTCCGAAAAAGACTCCATGTTTGTCGTCCACCTACCCCTCGTCGACCTTTCAAAAGGAGATCGAAGAACATTGAAATCCCCTCCAATACACCAAGACAAAGACCATCTCCTTTGAACCTCTCCCAGCTCACCCCAAAGCAAATGGCTCACACTATCCTCTGTAGGACCATAGACACCAGAAAAAACCCAACGAAATCCATCCTCCACCAAGGAGAGAACACAAGAAGCAGAGAAAACCCCAACCTGAGAGTCAACCAAAGAAACCCATCGGTTATCCCACATAATAAGAATACCACCCGAGAAACCAATCGCATCCAACGCAATCCACTCCACAAATCTCCCCCCCACCCACCATAAAGTTCTAACAACCAAGTCCGTCATCGATGCAATCTTGGTTTCCTACAGACACATAACATGACCACCACCATTGCGAATAACCGACTTCACAACTTTTCTCCTAACCGAGTCATTGAGACCCTGGACATTCCATGAAAGAATTCGTAGCTTCATAGGGAAACAAATGAGTTTGCAGTCTCTCTCTTTCTCCCACTGTCCCTCTCCCTGGACCCTTACTCCTCTTTTCATACGTGACAAAAGCCGTGGGACTCTGCACCCCCCTTTCCATTCACCCCATTCACCCCAACCTGAACACATCCTCTACAAAAACCTTTCAATCTGTTGAGAATTAAGAACATCAAGGAACAAACCTGTCGCCTCCTCTATCCTGCCCTCGAAAGAAACACCCAAAAGAGACCCCACCTCAACTCCCTTTTTCTCACCCAATCCTCCTCCACATCATCCACACCTTCAACAACACCAGCCCCATCCTTAAACTCCCTTTCCGGCCTCACAACAGCCAAAGGAACAGCAAAATCAAAATCTGGTTCACCTCCATTCCACTGAACCAGCCCCAGCTCCCCATTAAAAGAGGACCCTGATAAACCCTCCCCATCCCCAAGGACAGAAGAAGGTGAGCAACAGTCCAACGGAGTCCCAAAATTATGATAAAGTAAGGTTAATTTAGTAATTTTACCACCAAAATTATGATTTGTCCTTATTTGCACAAATTGAAAACAGTAAGGGGGGTTTTCGAACAAGAGGGGGGAAATTGCACATTTTGCATATTATGAGGGGTCTTTTTGCACTTGACCCTTTATTAAATTATTATTTTTGTCACACAAATGATTATTGTGATCAAGGGGGGAAATAAACAAGGAACCAAAATAAATATATTAATTAAGCGGTCAGATTGATGACTTTAATTATCCGATAGCTAATTATGCATAGAGGGGTCAAAGTGTAACATTGACTTAGTGGTTATTACTATTTGATTGGAGGTCAATTAATTTCTTTTAGTGGAGTATAGATTAATTTATGAATTAATTAAATTAGGTCCATGGTAGTTAGACCTGGTCAATTATTAATTCATTGGAGCCAAGAAAATAGTAAGCCCAAAGGATTCTCACCAATAGCCCAACTCGATATTGGACGCCCATGAGATTGGAGTTATCACTTTTATTTGTAGAGATTGAGAATTGTTATTTCCACTCCGTGTGTCTATAAATTCATGTATGCCATGTGTTATTAGTAAGCCTTTTGGGCACCATTAGAGTGTGAAACCAAATACTTTCTCTCTCTATAATTAGGGTTTGAGTGTACTCATCTTCTAGGAGCTCCCACAAGCTAAGCATCCAAGGTCATTCACGGACGCATATTGGTGATTCCTAAAGGCAAGTCCACCTACAAGGAAGAAGGAGACCTAAGGAGTGGAGATCAAGTTTCTATAAGTGAGAACATTCACTTTTGAGGAGAATTGTGAGTTTTACTTAAACCTCTATGTGAGTATTCTATCACTTTTGTGAAGGGTATCATCTTCTTCTTGCGTTAAAATTGCTTCTAGACATGAATCAAGGTCCAAAGATGAAAAACCCTGTAAAAGTTTTCTAAAAACTCCATTTCCCCGACATATGTATATATGTATGATATTGCTAAGTACGTTATATATATATATATATACACATATATATACTAACACGCCTCATGGCAATGGAGTTGGTGGTGGGTGGAGAGAGAGAAGGGTAGTTTTGTTTGTAAAAATAAGCTTTTTTATTTTTTTTGGGGGGGGGGGGTGGGCATCACAAGGTTAATAGCGGCTTCTCATATGGTCAATGGGCATTGCGTTCTGTACATGCCAAATTTTGGATGGAACTAACGGTTTTTTGGACGGAGAGGGGTATTTGTAACAAGTGATCTAACATCAAATTAGGGAAAACCTCAACGGAGGTCAGTGTATTACACTTTAAAATAATACAACTTCATATAGTATGTTTTCCTAGAAGTGTAAAAAAAGTTACATTCTATTATACTATGCTTTCCCGGGAGTGTGGAAAAAAGGTACTTTCTATTTTGACGTGGGAAGCCCCCATATGATTTTAATTTGCTTATGAAGCGGTGCAACATTTAATATTTGCAGGTCCAAGGAAAATATTATCTCAGAATCGATCCTCTAGGTGAAGGTGCCAAGTGGCGTCGCACACTTGGCCAAGAGATATATTCTCCACTTCTTTTAGCATTCATGGAACAGGTAAAAGTACCTTCAAGTTTAAAAAATTATGTGGTTCCGTGACACTTTGCTGATTAGTTTTTCTTCTTTTTCGCAGGATGAAAACAATTGGACGAATTCCCATGTGCCAATATTTTCGGGGATTGATCCTTCCTATAGTTTACCCGACAACATTGCAATTTTAACCCTCCAGGTAAATTAATAGCATGAAATTTTTTTTTTCGAAAAAAAAAAAATTGTAATAAACAGTGGCATATTTATCCTTCAACTAAAGCCGTAATATATATAATTAACATATAAGAAGATCTAAGATACGATTATTTATAAACAATATTTCATTACCCATTAAATTCATGCAAAATCTAGCCATTTATGTCATAGATATGCATAGAATGGAGAATAATAACAATTTTGCTTTATGTCTAGTCAAGTAAAATGTAAATGTGTGTAAAATTAGAGCAAAAAAGTGATCTAGTATCTCCTATCAAAATTTTCTTTTAAAGAATAAGAACCATCTATTATCAAAACAAACATCTTGAAAAATTTTCTTTCAATTAGTTTAATCACGACTAATGTAAATCAAGAACATGACATAATATACATCAAGTAGAGAGCATCCAAGTCATATAAATGTTAACTTGCTCATAGCAATGAGGTTTTATAGATTTAAACAAACACATGTGGAGAAGCCCGAGTCATTCGTCAACTTAACTTGAACATTTGATGACACCTTAAATAAACAATGAACATGATTATACAATACCCTCAAGACTGAGCATAAGCATATGAATGCTATTTCATCATCATCATCATCATTATTTCTTTTATATTACAAGTCATCTCACAGGTTGGTACCCATACAATGTTTAGAAATTTTGTGAAGTGCCCATGCTTTAAAAAGATATTTTTTTTGGAGTACCATATTACAATTTTCTTAAAACTAAGTACCTATAAGTACACCTACTATAAAATAAGGTTTTGAAAAATTTTAGCTCATTGTTCTGCCCTGGACCATGATCTATTTTGGGGGACCATGTTGTAATTATGTTAAAACTATTTACCTGTAAGCTGACCTATAAAATAGGATTTTAATTTTTTGGGGGAAAGCCGTGGCGTCCAATCTCTTAACAGTTCTGCCCCTGGGGAACGCCACAAGCCATTTTGCAGATTAAATTCCTGTACTGGGCGTAGATAGAGCTCCATGCAGATGGCTGGTAGATTTGTTCTAACTTAGTTTACTACTCCAGATGAAAAAATGTTCCTTTCATTAATATTGCAGGAACTTGAAAGTGGAAAAGTACTCCTTCGGTTGGCTCACCTATACGAGGTATCAACTTCTTTCTTTCTTTGTGTATTTTCTATTCAAAAAGTGCAGGTCTTGTTTGAGTGCATATCGACTGAGTAGTTCTTGGAACTCTGTATGGTAATCTAAAGTACCAATTCCCTAGGAAAATAATAATTTGTAAAAGAAATGCATATTGTGATGAAGTAATTGACATTTTCTAGACCTTAATTATTAGTGATCTCGCTTTTCTTCTTGAAGAATCCAACGTTTGTAGAGAATACCCAGGTTTGTGTGCTTGCTTTTTTTCTTTTTCGGTTTTTCGTTCAGTCTCTCTGTTACTTTTGGTAATTAATTACATTCAGTGTCTCATATTCTTAAAATTTTTTGTTTACTTCTCAACCCGAAAAGAAATTCATGATTTCTCTAGTATAAAGTTTTCATAGATTTCCTTTGCAAATTATTATGGAGGCAGTAAATTTTGAAATAATTATGCAAGCTTGAAAATGGTGGAAGTCCACTGCTAATCCATGCTGTAGATAGGGTTGCAAATAAGCCAAGCCGAGCCGAGCTTTAGGTTGCTTGGGCTAAGCTCGCCTAGATGAAAGAAGTGCTCGGGCGAGCTTCGTCTAGCCAAGCTTGTCTCGGCACTTTTTGGACAAGCTCGAGCTCGGCTCGTTTTTGTGTTTATATATATATATATATATATATGTATATATATACACTGACTGTATCTAACCTAGTTGGGAGGTAAAAAATTGCTCCTCCTCCTTCAATCGCAGCTTCCAATCTCACCCATTGATCTATGACCTTCATCCTTCCTTTTGCCAGCTTCAAATCTCAACCAGAAGAATCAATCACCAATTCCATTAGCAATCAGAGTAGAGAGAGCGAGAAAAATAACATGTTGCAGATGGAGTTTAGGGATTTCCATTGCAGAGTAGTTGCCTAAGGAAGGGTGTTGTCGCAGCGGCTGTGAAATTTGTTGTCGGAGTTCAAATTGGTTGCCAAGCATAATGAAGGGTGGTGGTGTTGCAACTATCTGGACTTAGATGTACCTATGTAAGAACTTAATCTAATGGCTGAGATTAAGTATGACTATGAGTTGGGCTAATGGGCTCAGTAAGAAGACTTAATATATATATACACAGTTAAGATGGGCTTTTTACCATTAAAATATTAATTGGCCCTTTGAATTATAAGGGACCTGGACTAAATAGAATAATTTAAATAAAATGGGCCTTGTGTAAACGAGCCTGTTTGCGAGCCTAACGAGCCGAGCTCAACATTGTTCAAGCTCGGCTCGTTAAGTACGAACCGAGAACAGCTTTGATGAACTGTCCAACTGCTGCCTCAAAACCTTTAAATGGAACTTGTTACATCTGTTTGAAGTTATTTTATGCATCTAGCTGGATTGCCGTCAGATGGTGGTGTTCCTTATCCATTGCTAATGAGTTTTCATGTTGCTACTTTATCAGCTTTGATTCTTTTTTACTTAATTTCATAATGATACCATTAATCTAATTTCACGCTCTTATGTTCGTAATGATACCATTAATCTTATGGGTGTTCCATATGTGGCAAAGATCGGAGAGGACAAAGAGTATTCTGTAATGACTAGTGTGGAACTGAAAAAACTGTTTCCAGACAAGGAGGTAAAAACTATATATTAAAATTCCTAGATGCTCTCCTCATTGATAGCCACGTATGAGATTTGTTTTATTGCCAAATACTTTTCAGATCCGCAAGGTGACAGAGATGAATTTATCAGCTAACCAAGAGAGAGCCGAAATGGAGAAGAAGAGACTAATTTGGAAAGTAGAAGGCTCTTCAGAAGAACCCAAGGTATTGAGGGGAGGACCTGTTGATCCTGCAAAACTTGTGGTTGAACTTGCCCCGATGGAAATCCGCACCTTCTTTATTGACTTGGATCATATCAAAATGTTTGGTTCCTGAAACAGCAAATCTCGGTTTGCTGTTGCAATGTCTTTGTATCTTCATGCTTATTTGAGCATCCTCCTGTCTTGCAAGTTTGTAACCCCATCAACTGAGAGATGCAAGTCATATTTCATACTAAACCTTTTCTTTTTATGTTTTTGTTTTTGTTTGTTGAAGGGAAAAGCTATAATTGAGTATTAATTTACCGAGGGGGAGGGGACTGTTCTCAATGAGTAAGCCTCTAAGCGGTTGGATTGAGAAGCTGTGAGGGTGTCCTTTTAGATCCTAACGGCTTAGGAAATTTTAAAATGATTACTGGTATGAATGTTGCGAAGAATGTGTGAAAGTGAAAATGCAATAAATGATAAAATTATAAATGAACTTATTAGTAAGACGGTTAGATTAGCACCGATAGAAAATAAAATAAAAAATTATTAATTAAGATGGTTATGCACAAAGAAAATCAGACGGTTAGAGAGTTTGGATAAATTTAGTAACGCTGTGGTATCACAAGATTTTATTTCTTGCATGTATTATTTTTTTTTAACCGAGCGTTCCGCATCACAAGAGTCTATGACTTTGGATAGAGTAGAATAACAGGAAAACAAGACACGGATAACTTATCCCAAGCGGTAGGGAAATAACCAATAAAAAATTTGTTGGGTTGAATTTTGGTTTTTATTATTTGTTATCTTCATTAAAAATTATTTTCAAAAAATTAAACCAAACCCACGGAACACTTTGTGTAAATTTCTCCGACGTTTTTGGAGTTTGTCCAAATTGTGACGAATGAAATTATTTCGAAAAATGTATTCAACTTGAATTTTACATAATCATCTTGACGTCAATCTTCAGAAATAGCCTTGCATGATGTAAAATTACTTTAATGCCCAGAGGTCCTTGGTCAATTAAATAATAACAGTGACAGCATGACCACGGTGACATTCGGTGGGAGATGAGGGAGTGTTTGGTTGGGAATGGGAGGGATTGGTATTTAATTGAAGATCTGATAGATTGTATCGAAGATGTTATTGTTTTGTTTGGCCAAACGAAACGAAATTGCTTATCTGAACTAAACCTTCCTTCCTATTCCTGCCTCAAAAGTCCCTTGGCGAAATTTTGATGTCCATCTTGCCCTCCTCGCAAAATCAAGCTTCAACATCGTCGTCTTCATCGTCCAAGTCTCCTTCTCAAAACCCTAATTCCGATAATGGACTCCTCATCTTTCGACAACTGCAACTCTCCTCTGACTCCCTTCCCCAACAAACTCAAACCATGCAGATCTCTAATTCTCCATCGTCTGTTGATTTGTCCCACAACATTACAGGTAGGTGATACTTGATTTTTTTCTAGGGTCTTTTATTTTTTCCTTCTTGTTTTGCTTGATTTGATTTGTGAATGAAAAACCCTAAAAAAATTTAAAACGAAAGATTGTGATTAATTTGGTGGGGGTTCGTCCTTTATTCTCCTTCCTTACAGTTCCTCGACATTTTGAGTGATGTAAATCTAAAAGCTCTTGCTTTTTCGAAATTTTTTTTTTTTGGGTCTAAATTAGGAGACTAATTTCAGCAGCACTTGGAAATCAATAAAAAGATTTTCAAATATATGGGATTCTTGAGGTTTATAATTGGGGAATTCTAGTTGAATGGTCTTTGTATATGCAACATGTCGAGGTAATAATATGCGGGAAATTTTAGTTTGTTTCGGGGGTAATGGTCTGCTTACTGAGGTTTTGTGCTACTTATTGTTACTGAAGTGAATACATACATATTACCCTTATGAAGTAATACGTATGTATTACTCCATTCCACCCATTCTGGTGGATATTAATGTAACTTTGCTTTACAGGACCGATGGCTTCAACTGCGAAAGATTCTGGTGGATCTTCCAAAAAGGTATATTTGATGCTTGCTTCTTGTTATTTTGAGGATTATATATACACGTGTAATGCATATTTACAATGTCCTTGTTGCAAAAACCATCAGTATGAAAAGTGACGCATGTTGTGTCTGGTTTAATACACTATTTTATGTACTTAGACAGGATTGTTTCTGTATTTAATTTCATCAGCTGATGATGCTTTTTTTTCCCCTTTTAGGTGAATGAATCTGTCAAACCCAATTGTAAGAGAAGCTTGGCTCACCAAAACAGTGGCACAAAGCCTTCTGTTGGCCGAGGAGGGACTGGATCTGCCCAACGTAGTGAGGAACTGTTCGGAACCATTGCTCCCTCACAAAGTCAACAGACTTCTGGGTCTAGCTGTTGTCAAGGGCGCACTATGCATTCAGCCGGCAGAAAGACACAGATTGTGAACGGTAATCATTTGCTTAATTTTCGTTATGACCCTATTTCTCGTCCACAACCAAGGGCTCCTCCTCCAAGAAGACAGCAGAAGAGAAAGCCTTACAACAAAGATTTGTTCCTTCAAGCAAATTATAAATTTGTTATGTTGCATTCTGGAAACTATGCACCTGATTCAATGGATCCAGATAAAACGTTACAGTGGGAGGATATTGTCTGTGTCAAGTACTCCACCCCGTTTCCGGTACAGTGTCCAATATGTTTGGAAGATCCACTTTGTCCACAGATAACTTCATGTGGTCACATTTTTTGCTTCCCATGTATTCTCCAGTACTTTTTAATGGGCGAAGAGGATCGTAAACTTGAAGGCTGGAAAAAGTGTCCCTTGTGTTTTATGATGACATCTTCAAAGGATCTGTACACCATCTATATTGAGAATGTTAAACAGCATTGCATAGGTGATGTTGTAGACTTTATACTTTTAACCCGCCAAAAAGATTCATTTACGTTATCTTTGAAAAACAAACAAGAGATGGATGCCAATGAGGAAATGAATGATTCCTTTTCCAAGTTTACTTTTACAACAGATGTGGACCTGTCAGTTAGAAAAGCCATATCAGACCTTGATAGTTGGTTAGCTAGAGCGGATTCAGGGCTTGTGGATGACCTAGAGAAACTTCCATATATTTGTGCTGCAATGGAACAATTAGAGCAGAGGAAGAAGTATTGGAATGAGCATGGTGTTGATAATGGCAATAAGGAGTGTAAATATGGTGATTGTCAGACAAGATCTCATGTATATCCACCATCCGCAAATGCTACTAATGCTGATCATGAAGCGCCTGACTTCCTTTGGGGAACACTCTCTACTAATGTCAATGACAAATTAAAGTGTTTAGGGAGCCCAATTACAAATAAGTTAGATGGAGAGCCTTCTTTGGATAAAACTGCATATGTTGTTGAAGCATCAGAAGACCAGGATGGAGTTTTATCTTCTTCATACGATGATAGCAAGAATATGCAAAGCAATTCCAGTGGTTTTAGGGATAGAAAGGACAGGGATTCATACAATTTCTACCAGGTAATAGAATTTGAGATAGTTGTTTGTTTGTTTGTTGTTGTTTTTTTTTTTTTTTTTTTTTTTTTAACCTCTTCTAGTATTTTTCTAATGGATTCAGCTGTGGAAGAAAGGGATGTTATCAATTTAGGAACTCAGTCAGATGAATTTTTTTTCAAGTTATTGGTCATTGTATGTGTACATAAATGGTATCCAGTGAGACCTCGCTTTTTTATAAAATTTATATACATGCATATTGTTTAACTTGTTTTGGTTCCAAAGAATCCAACACTTCTAAAAATGACATTGATAGTAACGCTCCCAATAATTTAAAAATGAAATTCTTCATTGTGGACAGGTGCTCAATGCTTCTTGACACTCGTCAATATGTGATGAGAGACTTGGATGTTAGAATATGTCCTTTTTTTTTTTTTTTTGGTATGGATGAAAGTATAATTATAAATAAAACTAAATTAAAAGGTTTGTATATAATTTATTAAGAAGTTTTATCATGGTTAAATTGTAAAGAGCAAAATTTGTTGGAAGGTGCTAGAAGGGTTAATTAAAAAGTGGCTATGGAAGGGGGAAGGAGGCACCACTTGTATATACATCATATAGATGTAGGTATCTATATACTTAGGTACACACAAACACACATGCAGTGCCTTCGTTGTGTCATTGTATATGGATCATGGGGCGACTATTGAAACAGAGTTAATCGTTGTAAAGCTTATCTTTTGCAGTATGATGCCAAATAAAAAATTACATCTTCATTTGTCTTATTTTTTGTCGTTTTTGTGCCCTGTGCTTAAGATTTATTTTGACAGCATGTTTTTGTTGTGTTGTATCTGTGTTTTGTATTCATGCCTTTGCTTGATAGGGATGCAGTGCCATTAATTAGATTTGCAACCAAAAAATAAAAGGAATTTATATACATCAGGACTCTGGACTAAAGTCTCTAGTCATATTTGTCCTCCTTTTTTTTTTGTCTTTTCCCCAGAATAAGGTGATTGTGGACATTAGTTAGTTCTGGAATGAATATAACAAGGCCCTGGGAAGGGAGGACTTGAGACAGACCTAGAGTTTGGAGTTTTACAAAGTGACTGCTCTAAGGCTCGAACCCACACAAATGGCACTAATGTTTCATTGAACTAGGCAATGGCATGACTGGGAGGTGACTGTAATGATCCAGTTAATTTAAAAGCACCCTTGTCGCATCTGTGTCTTGATCGGGAGCCAAGACAATTCAGTCATGGAACGAAGTTTGAAAGAAAAAAAAAAAAGAAAGCAAAATATATAGCAAATGGTGCAAGTATTCAAGTGTAAGAAATTTATTACATAAATGGACTCTTCCACTTGTGAAAGCATTGGATTATTAGTTAGGATAAATAAGACACTTTGACAACTGTGACATGCTTTGTTAATTATCAAAATGAGATTGCTCACTTGCAATTTGTTGATTTCACGAACACCATTTCAATGGTGGTAATGAGAGACAGAAGCTTTTTGGATAGTATTGGTGACCGACATTCAGCCATTCACCATAATTTGTTATGGATAATTTTTTTAGTTACGTGAATTATCTTAAGCTGGTAGTTGTTTATGTCCTGTGGGTGCCTCTAGAAGCGCCAATATTCTCATCCTATAGTTTATGTATGGTACAATCGAGTTATTTATGCTCTATTTATTTGGCTATTTCAGGCAGTTGATGGTCAGCACCTCATCCTTCATCCGTTGAACATGAAGTGTCTTCTACGCCATTATGGGAGCTATGAGATGCTTCCACACAGGTTTGAGACTAACTAAAAGTTTAACACAATATATACTCTTAATATAAGAATTAGAGCGTTGCCTGTTTGCAGATGCTTTGTCTTGTACGATGTAGAATTTTATTAATTGTTATGCAGGGCATAAATGGAATTGGTAGATTTTGTTATTTGTGTTAAAACATATTTTGTTTATGCAGAGTTTTGAATTGTATAGAAAATTCGTAAGTTATACTAGTAAAATGTTTATTTTTTTGTTTCGTTTTAAGTGATTGTTGCAAAGAATCAATTATTACGAGGTTTTTTTTAGAAAAATACAAAAAGAAAGGAAGGGTTGAACAACTGTTGCCAGAAGGGTTTTGTTAAATTGTGTTTTAGATGTAGATCTTTTGATTTTGAATCACTATTATAAAGAAAGGGAAGAAGTTGAGTCGCAGTTACTGAGCGATAGAAGAGTTTATATCACATCTGCATAGAGATGTCACAAGAAAAGAGGATTGATTGTAGCTTGAGGAGTGGGAGAGAAGCAGCAGTCAATGGATTCCACATACGCGTCAGATCTCTCTCTTGCTTGTCTGTTCTATGTTTCACAGATGCTTCAATGACTGAAGCATAGATGTCTTGGAAGTAGGCATGGATTTCATCCACGTTTTCCCCCCTCACTGTCTTATGTTTTCCCCCCTCAATGGAAAGTTGTCAAATTTGTTTATGTCTTGCCCTTGCCTAAATCATATTGAAACTTCAACAATCAGAGCAGAGTTGTTTGGCTATGGCTGACATTGATCATCAACATGGATTTTGCTGCTTTCCCTTCTCCCACTCGGTGATGGACCCAAAAAATTGTATGAGAAGGGACGGACTTTAACAAGAAGAATATCTAGTGGGTATTATCAAAAATTGAGTGGGAACGTTTTTTAGATTTAAACAAAAATTATAGGTAATTTTGTAAATAAAAAAAAAACCAGTCGGGGCGGCTGCCCCCACTGGGCCCTTGCCAGGTTTATCCGATTCGACCCTTTTACCTCCTACTTCTTACTATCTGTCTATATTATCTATGAGTTACTCCAATTAAGTTTTGTGTCTGATTTATTTGGCTCATTTTGAATTTGATACCTTGCTGATTTCTTTATAGAACTACTAGGTTTTTTAATCTAACTGTTGATTGCTGTGATCTACTGAGAGTGGGCATACAAAGGTTGTAAGTGCACAGATCTTCTAATGCATTGAGCTTTTGCCTATGCATATGTCTTACTTTGATTTTTATGAATTTACTTGTAATCTTCCTTGTAGGAGATATTGTCCATGTCACTTCTCCTATTGATTAAGATACTGTCATGGAAAAGTTTTAGAGTAGTTATCTCCGTGTTATGTAGTGCTCTTGTTAATTGTTATGCTTGTTTATAACTGTGTGCTAGTATCATATTGGACTTTTATGCCATGTTAGAAAACAATAAATTACCATAACATGTTGGCTTTTGCATGGTATTTCCGTTACTCTTGAAATATTGGTTGCAAAACAATTTCTTATTTTGTTCGATATTTTTTTGAAGAAATATTTCTTTGTTATTTTCTACAATAACCATCATCTCTCTCCATATTAACTACTGTCCATGAAATGCAGAATTAGTGGAAAGATTTTGCAGTTGGAGACAGTGACTCAATCAGAGGCCATGCGGAGGCGCTATCGTTACCTAAGCCATTTTTCTTTGACAACAACATTTCAGGTACCTGTTCTATATGGGAACCTGTGGAATCTGGTGTGGTTTCTTCATTATATCTGATCACTTATTTCCATATTCTTCAGCTTTGTGAAATTGGTCTCAGCGAGATATTGCCTCCTGATGCCTTTTCTCCATTTATGGATGAAATAAAAAATCGGGAAAAGCAGAGGAAGCGGGTTGCCAGAAAGGTATGTTATTTTTAATAATTTGTATATTTTGCTTTTTTTTTTTTTTTTTTTTAGTTTAAATTCATATTGCAGAGGTAGAGAAAAAAACATACTTCTTCTGTTCATTTTTTCTGCTTTGCTTCTTGGTCATTCAAATTCTAATTAATGATTGGTTGGGATGTGCTAGGAATACTTGTTAAAATATTTATGTTTTATGTGTACATTGTAGGTGTTTAATGGCCAAAAATATATCAAGAGCTCCTAAGACATTGTGGTTACAAAAGTTTGGTAGTTCATGTCTTTAGACATCTTCTGAGATTGGATATCACATTTGACTCCTTAGCAGCATTTCTTTTCTTTCTTTCTTTAGGACACTGGTTTATGCATTAAACCTTCACGGTTGTGCAAGAACTGCTCCTGGTACTGGTACGATGCCATTGGACATGTATATTGGATTTGGAAATGCATTTCTACTTTCTGCCAAATCAAGTTCCTTTTCATGCTGAAATATTTACGGACCTCTTGGCTCCAGATTTTACCACATGCTTAGTTCGCATAAAGTGGGGAATTGATATTGGTCAGTTATAGGTATTTGTGCCACACTAGATTTTATGTATCCAACACGATCTACATGCAAAACAATTGTAATACAACTATCCTTCAGTTGCCTGAACTCCATTGTAGCTTATCTAGTATTGAAGACTTGTTTTACATGACCTCGTGTGTTGGCACTCGAGTGCCTATGTCGACACAATGTATGGGACACAACTGCTTGCTCACCACGTTCAGTCTTGTTATTATCAGACACAATGTATGCCTTTTGCTGCAGGTGTACCTGTGATGAAAAAAATAAAAATAAAAATAAAAATAAAAAAAGGTCTATGTTCTCATGAAAATTATTTCAATTTTTAAATTTAGTGTTCACATTAAGATTATCCTCGTCCCTTCTGTAATTCATTGTGAATGAAACACTTCAGATCCGGCAATAAGTTTCATGTGCATGGACATACACTTTACTGTATAAATATAATTGTGCCTGGCATTTCTTGATACTTGGAAAGTGTGTTCTATATTGCAAAATTTTCTCAGTTTTTCATATCAGGGTGTGCAACTAATGCATTAATGCTTAAGGAACTGTTTAGATTCCTCATGATATTTTTATTTCCAGGAACGGGAGGAGAAGATCAAGGCTGAAGTTGCTGCCACACATTGTGTCCCGGTACCATTTAATTTTGCACAGTCCTCTCATGATGATCCCCCAACTTTCTCTGTGGATGACTTTGAAGGTAATGTTATGCTTCTCCTGGATGTCAGTCGAGTGTAACTGCATGAACTTTAAGGATTATATTCGGAGTAACTTTTGATGTTAATAATGTTCAAATCGAAGGAGTTTTAGTTGTACTTCTTAAAGAGGAAATCAATTGAATTTAGAACTTGTGCTGAACATGAAGTTTTGCATGGCATGGTAGGGATTAGTTCTATTATATGTGTGGTGGTTTCATTATGTTGAATTTACCAGGAATTACTAATTTCTAAAGACGAGCATCTAAATGACGCTGATGTGATCGATTTGTCAATTTTTAGTGTATTGGGTGTTAATGGTTCCTAAATTGAACTAATGCTAGGTTTGGTGTGAAGGAATGAAATGAAATGGAATGTCCATTCCTTTGTTTGGTATGCAATTTAAAGTGGGAATGGCCATTCCATTCCCAAATAATTTTTTTTTTTTAAATTCAAGTTCCCAAAAAACCATCATGCTTCAAGTCCAAAAACCACCTTCCCACCACAACCACCGCCGACTTTCACCATCACCACCACCACCACCTTCATTGTCTTCCACCACTGTCATTGCCATCACCACCATTGTTGCAACCTTCAACCAACGCACCGCCGCCACCTCCACTGCCTTCCACCACTATCACCATTACCACACCATTATCGCCGCCTTCACCATCACCATCACCGCCACCTTCCACCACGTCCACCATCGTCATTGCCACCACCACCACCGTAGCTATCTTCCACCACCATCACACTGTTGCCGCCTCCATTGCCCTCCACCGGCACCTCTACCACTACCGCCACCGACCTCCACCACCACCACCACCACCACCACCTCCACCTCCACCACTATCAGCACCTCCATCGCCACCAACTTCAATCACCACCACCACCGTCGCCGCCATCTCCACCTCCACCACTATCAACACCTCCAACGCCATCTCCACCAACTTCCATCACCACCACCACCACCGCCTCCACCTCCACCGCCATTGACTTTCACCACCTTGCACCACCGCCAGCTCCGCCTCTGCCTCTACCGCCACCAAATTCCATCACCACCGCCACCTCTACCTCCACCTCCACCACTATCGCCACCGTCACCGCCACTGCCACTTCCATCACCGCCACCACCTTCCGCCACCGACTTGCGCCACCACCACCACCACCTTCCGCCACCGACTTCCATCAACACCACCACCTCCCACCGAAATCCACTGCTGTCTTCCACTGTCACCTCCACTACCTTTCACCACCGCCACCTTCCACCACCCACACCATTGTCGTATTCCATCACCACTATGCCACCGCCACTGCCACCGCCACCGCCACTACCTTCCACCATCATAACCTACAACAATGACGCCTTCCACCATCACCACTATTGTTGCCTTCTACCAACGCCCTGCTCCCTCTTGCCTTCCAACACTACCATCTACACCACTACTGTTTTCCACCTCCACTACCATAGCCACCACCATCAACCATTACCACCATTTTTTAATGTCATTTTGTCAATTAAAATTATTTGTCACTAACAGGGGTATTTTGGAAAATTCAATTTGAAATTCATTATTTTCAAAATTTTGCATTAGTCCATTCCTATAGATTTCATATTGGCAACTAAACAATAGAATGAGAATGACCATTCTATTCCATTCACATTTGCATTCCATTTCATTCCTGCACACCAAACACAACATAAGTTCAACCCAGGGGACCGTTGAAAACTCAAAATGCCTTCTACTCTTTGTTTCTTTACATGTTACTCGAACTGCTGACAATATAAGTTGACAATTTTTATTTGTATTAATTCATTGATAGATTATTATATTATTTCTTTGCACATTTTAAGCTTTGGGAAGTTGCCCTGTAACATCATCAAGTCCTCCAACTGTTGGAGAAAGGAAACTGTTCTCAAACATTGCAAGGCTTGGTTTCGCTGCTGGGCATGATTCTCCAGCTTTGAAAGTTGAGGAAGCTCATTTGCTTCCTATAATTCGTGGTGCAAGTGATTCTTCTAATGTAACCGGTAGTCTCTTGTGCCATCATTTATTCTTCTTTACTGCTTGAGATTGAAATGAGTAATGTTTTCATTTTTCTCTGTAAGTTGCTTGATTTTTGTTTCATTTACTGGAATGCGTATTTGTAGGAATGAGAAACGCAGGCACGCCATCATTTGCCAATATAATATCCAGAGCAAAATCTGTTGAAGGTGAAGATGTATCAAAGATGAATGAGGTTGGAAAGAAGGGGAAAAAATCAAGTCGAGTACTCCTGTCAACGGCTGGTGGTCGGCGCTACTGAAAACTTCAGGTCGAACGCCCTTGAATGGAGCCTGTTTGACCGTTTAGATGGCGTCAGTGAATGAATTCATATATGATCTCTGTAATTGGATAGGGAACTCTGGTGGCTAATATATTCTGTATACTCTTTTCCTATTTGTAACTGAGCTGTTTATAAAGTAATGGGACAATAAGTACACTTATGGGTGGTGCGTGTGTTTTTTTTTTTTTTTCAAGTGAAATAAGAGAAGCATAAACCAGTGGTACATTTGTTTTGTGGTGGTTGGATGGAATTAATTCAGTCTCGCCCAGAGTACCGGAAGATAGATAAGAAAAAACATTTAAGGGTATGTCCTGATGCCTGATTGACAATATGTGAATCCGTACATAAAAGTTGTTAAAATGAAAGCGTGCTTGATCTAAATTGCTGCTGGTGGTCATATAACTTCCCAAATCTTTGTAGTCATCGGTCATAATTGGGTTGATATTTATTGCTAGTACGTACCCTTCCACGTCAAAATGTCTCTTAGTATCCTGTTCAAGTATGGATGGAATCCCGTTGCTGTTCCATTATGCTTTAAACATTCTAGGCCGAGTACTGGTGTGGTGGCTTGTTATAAATCTTTTAAGGCCGAGTAAGAAAGGATGAGAGTAACAATTTTGCATTTTATTCTCTAAGGCCGCTTTCTAAAAAGAAGAGCTGAGATGGGGTTGTCAATGTTGGTAAAGTCTAGACTACTGGATAGGGCGCCGATATATAAAGAGGGAAAGACTGCCCAAAATATGTTATAGGAGATATCACGAGGGAAAGAAGCCAAATAAGTGGATATGTAGAGGTTAGAAGCTTTACCCCAAAGGGCTAGGAGACCTTTCCTTGGAGTAGTGCCAGTAACTTGCTACCGTACTCATCCATTTCTTATTGCTGCGAAGACCATGGTGCCAAAATATGGTCATGGTTGATGCGAAACTACAGGAACTTATGTAGCAAGGGAATTCCACCATTTCAGCTCATTAGCTACAACACAGCCATGGGTCAATTTTTTATTACATAATTCATGATAAAGAAATATCCTTATCCTTTTTGAAGTAGTTGCACTCGCTCACTCGAACCCCAATAAGAACTTTCCTTTAAAACTTTTTAGAGTTAAAATTGCATACCAAATTTGAGAGGCAATGCATTGGGTTCTAAGTGCAACGAGCCTTCTGGGATACCATGTTTTTCGATACCTGGAACAGTGAAAGCCACTATTCGGTGAGAAAAACTAAGCATCTCAGTTCTTGGAACGGTGCGGACCAACTCAAATTCATTGGACAATTGCCTACGAAAAAATGTCATGCAACCTGACAGTGGTACTAAGCTGGCTGTTTTGAGCTCAGAATCCTTGTCGATCAAATCTGAAATGATTTCAACAATTTCACATCGGTAGTGAGTAAAGTCCGATTGCTTCCATCTGCTATTCCAGTTCCTGTACATTGCCCAAACTTCACCTTTCTTGGGATATATCTTGTAGAAAGACTTGTTTGCACTTGGGTCACAGTCAATCAAATGTGAGAAGTGAGTTATACTTAAATTGAGAGTAGTTGTACTAGCTCTAAATAACCCAACAACAAAAGGTAGGTTCTCTTCAACCCAATAGATTTCATCATCAAGCATGGGATGAGGGTCCAAGAACGTCACACAAGCTTCATTATCTGAAATTAGGTTGTTCACTACAACGTAGCGACGAGGCATAGAATCAGGACCATCATATACAGCCCATATTTGTTCTGAAGCAACATGTTCTGCTGACCATCTGAATTTTATTGATGATTCTGGTGTATGTGGGGAAAATAGGGGACAGTGGGTTAAGGAAGAATACTCACTAGAAATTCCATTTTCTGATGTTTCTTCCTGGGCCATGTTTTTCAGAGCATCAGGAATGGCGGCCAAGGGGTCCAGCTCATTTCCAGTAGATATTTCAGCACTATGAACAACCTCCTCCTCCTCCAACTCTCTACCTGGGGCTGGAATCGCATATTGATGTGTATGAAATTGAAATTGAAATTGTTGTAGTGGGCAGCACACATGATGATGGATACCATTACCATCCAATGTCTCACAAGTAGCTCCTCCTTTACATATAGGTGCTGAACTATATTCTCTCTGAAATGAAATTTGACCCAAATCATCAAAGCTTTTCTGGAAAATCACAGCAGATTCATAAGCACCCAAACTTGTAGCCCTTTCCAAATCAAAAAGTGGGCGCTTCTCTGGATGTGAAAGCACAGAAAAGGCATCCTGGATGATTTTCAAAGCAGATGCAGTGCCAGGGAAGCAGTTGTTAATGGGAGGTTGTTGTAAAAGAGCAGTGATTCTACGATACTGATGTTGTATTTGGGTTTCCCTGGCTGTAGGATTGACTTGAAGAACCTGGTACCAGTCCGTACCATAATCTGACAACTTATTATTAAAGTCTGCAGTGCATAGTATGTCACAGACGCAGATCATCTCAGATATGTTGTTAACAAGAGCTGGAAAATGATGTTGCACTTTCAGCAACTTATCTCTAGCACCCACATAATCATTTCTTCTAATCATCTTCTTAACAATTTCTATTTCTATTTCTTGAAGACCCGTTTCCTCCTCGTTGTAATCCATAACTAAACTGTAACTGTCAATTATAGATATAATTAATTCCATGATCCGTTTCTGTACGTATTCCATATCATACAACAGCACTCACAATATACATTATACATCATATACATACAGGGTGTGTGTAGTGTAGTGTGTGTATATATATATATAAACACTAGAATGGCCTGGTCCTGCCCTACTAATTAAGAACAGTAGTATTCTTGGGTGTAATTTTGTCTGTCACTAGAGATTGAATGAATCAAGGCATAATTACAACATGTAATGCACAAATTAAGCATAATACACCAATATATTGGAATAATGTGGTATGAATGTCCTACAAAGACCGAGGAGGGGGATGATTACTCTAAAAAATCGAACCGATTACAAACTCATAAAATTACGTACCTAATCGTTTAAAATCAAGCCCTAAAATGAAAATGCAGTTGAGTTAGGGGTGGTAACTCACTTGTTATCTGGCAGCTACCACTTTCTTTGCTTCTTCAGATTCGAGTTTGTTCCACTTCAACACCAACACCAACACCAACACCAACACCAACACCAACACAAGCTAGCCCATGACGTCTTTAGAGGGTAGGTGGGTGGGAGGGAGAACAAGAACCAATTTTCACTTCGCTTCTCGCGGAAAAGCAAAAGTACCCATACCAAGAGTCCCTTCTTTTTTAGCTTAAGCATTCACCGTCCATTTGTATTTTGGGATACACTACAACTCACTCGCGATGGAAAAGTACCGACTAGAAAGAAATATATATACATATATATAGGTGTGCTATAAAATTTTTATAACATAAAAAAAATAAAATAAAATAAAATAAAAAAATCCACACTTCTAAGTTCTAACAAATAATAAACATTTATTCAGTATAGTCTTTTATTACAAAATTCTCACCACTACTTTTACAAATTTCGCTCTCTCAATTGCCAATATTTTATAAGGGTCAAGTACAAAAAATACTCTAAAGTAAGTTTACAGTGCCTATCCACCAATTTAAACTATAAAGTGACTAAATTATCCTTACTAAACTATTTTATAAAATATATAAAAATAAATATTGCAAAATGACTGAAAAGGAGATGCCCCTCACGAGCAAAAAAACCTCTAAAGTTTTAATTTTGTGCAAATAGGTCCTTCTGACAAATTTAAACCCTAAGTTGACTAAATTACCCTTACTAAATAATTTTATAAAATATATAAAAATAAATAATTTTGTAAAATGACCGCAAAGGACACTATTGGAGGACACTGATAATGGACAAGTAAAGATAAAAATAGAAAATATAAATATAAATACAAATATAAAAGAAAAGTAAAGATAAAAATAGAAAATAAAAAATGAAAATAAAGTGCAAACTAACGAAAACAAATTTGCTCCAAACTCTGAAAACCATTGCAGGCTGATATTGGGATTTTTTTCCCCCCTCTTTTTTTTATTTTAATAGTGTTGATACGAAAAAAATTAAAATAAAGAAAAAAAATTAATAGAAAACAAAAACTGAAATCTCAAAAAATTCAAATCCTTGTTTTACAAATTCTCAAAGTTAAAAATAAAAAATGTTTAAGGATATATATAGAGAAAAAATTTTTTTAAAAAAAGATAAGGTAATGTGCACATAACACCCCTGTATTATGATATTAGTAGCGTATATACACCCTTAGACATTTTCGAAATGGTAAAAGGGCAAAATGGGTATTACAATACTAATTTATGTCAAATTTCTGATTGAAGGGTATTTTTGCACAATATGAAACGATTAGGGGTGTTTTTTGTACACTTTTTCATATATGGGATAAAAGTGTTACGCATAATATACTTTAAGGGTGTTTTTTATACTTAGTCCCATTTTATAACTAATATTTATGGATAATACTTCAATTCTGCCCCATCAGGACAAATTTTGTCCTACATACTATCGTGTCCCAATAAGAGGTTGACACCTATTTTAAATATAAAAAAAATACAAAACAAGGATTATACTCATTTTTTTAGGGTTAAACCCAACATGTCTATTGTTTTTCCTCTCTTTAGTCCCATCTATGTATCTGTCATCCACATCTTTCTTCTCTCTTAGCTCCGGCCACCAATCATTCCAAATTCTAATATTAAAACACAACTAATACCTTTCATGCATTACATTTATGTGTTATCTTAAAAAGTGAATCAAATTATCGTTATGTATTAAATATAGAGTCAAATGCAGGAAACACCCTTAAAGTATGTTTACAGTGCATTTCACACACTTCACGTGTAAAAAATACTCCTAAAGTTTTAATTTAGTGCAAATAGATCTCTTTGACAAATTTAAACCCCAAGTTGACTAAATTACCAACCATTTTATAAAAAATATAAAAGTAAATAATTTTGTAAAATGATAAAAAATGACACTATTAGAGGACGCTCCTCACATGCAAAAAACACATCTAAAATTTCAATTTTGTGCAAATAGGTCCCGGCCTCTGACAAATTAAAACCCTAAACTAAATTACCCTTACTAAACCATTTTATAAAATATATAAATTTGTAAAATGACCGAAAATGACACTATTTAAAATGACCGAAAATGACACTATTGGAGAACGCAGACAATGGACAAGTAAAGATAAAAATAGAAAATAAAAATAAAAGTATAAAACTATAAAAGAAAGTAAAGATAAAACTATAAAATAAAAAATGAAAATAAAGGGCAAACTAAAGAAAACAAATCTGCTCAAAACTCCGAAAACTAGTGCACATTGATATTGAGACTTTTTTACCCTTTTTTTTTTTTTTTGGTTTAACAATGTTGGTAACAAAAAAAATAAAATAAAAAATAAAAAAATAGTAGAAAACAGTAAACTAAAATCTTATAAAATTAAAATCCTTATTATACTAATTCTCAAAGTTTCAAAAAAAAAAAAAAAAAAAAAAAATTGAGATATATATTGAGAAAAAAGTTTCAAAAATATATATACAAGGTAATGTGTATATAACACCCCTATATTATGAGATTACTAGCATATATATACCCCTTGACATTTTTGGAAGAGTAAAAGGACAAAATGGACATTACAATACTAATTTATGTTAGATTTCTGATTGAGGTCCATTCAAAATTCTTTGTTTTATTACAGGTACATTATTCTTTGAATTGCATTAATTATGTTGATTTTTTTAAAATTATGTATTATTCTTTGAATTGCATTAATAATGTGAATTTATTTTATTTTTTTGTGTTTGCTTAATTATGTCATGTCACCATTTATTTTTTTAAAAAAATATCTTAATTTATTTAGATTGATCTGTTTTGCAACACGGTTCAAAATTCTTTATTTTATTACCGGTGGATTATAATTTCTTTCAATTTTGGTAATAATTTCTTTGAATTGCGTTGATTTTTTCTTTTTCACGACTCCATTTATTTTTTAAAAAATATCTTAATTTATTTTGATTGATCTATTTTGTAGTATGATTCAAAATTATTTGATTTATTACTGGTACATTATTATTTGAATTGCATTAATCATGTTGATTTATTTTTTTATATTTTTTTAATATGTTTTATTCTTTGAATTGTTAATTTATTTTTATTTTTTATTTTTTATTTTTCTGTGTTTATTTAATCATGTCATGTCAGCATTTATTAACTAAATAAATAAATTTTGTAATATTATATATTTCCTTGGCTATAAATTTTTAAATATATACATAAGGTAAAGTGCAAAAAAACCCCCTGAACTTTCAGGCATTTGCACAAAACCCCCCTGATTTAATAAGTGTCTCTCTAAACTATTAAAAAGTTGCAGTTGAGGACAACAGTGAAATTTCTGGTACTGGAAAAAAAAAAAAAAAAAAAAAAAAAAAAAAAAAGATTACTAAATTATCCTTTACTGAAACTACGTCATTTTGGTGCTTTATAAACTTGTGATGCTGATGTGTCAAAACAAAATTTTGACAACCAATAAGAATTGGACAGCTCATCGTTTATCACAAAACAACATCCCACACTTTGTGTGGAACACATATTCCCCACTTCATTTTAGTACTCCTCCTTCCATGCTCATGGCCGCCACCAACCCTCTCCCACAAATTCTTCTTCCCCAACCTCCACGGTTCCCAGCCACCCCAACCCTCTCCATTTTCCTTCTTCTCACAACACCCCGCTAACTTAAGAACCAAACCTTAGGAGCCATAAAAATGAGTTTTGCCGTAACTTTTCTCTCTCTAACCTTATTCTCTCTTCTAGCCGTCACGGCACTAACGATCTCAGGCTTCTGATTTTGCACTTCCAATCGCACCTCCAATCGCCCCGAACCCTCCTCGGTGCCAACAAACTTTCTCTCTCCACTTTACCCAACCAGTCTATTACAGCGAAGAAAACAATCAAATCATCTACCTTATCTTTGCACCAACCAGTAGTTGATTTACATGGTGGTAGCTGATGACGGCCTGGACCACATTGCGAGGGATGTATTCTCAGTGCTGCTGATGTATCAGTAGATCTAGAGCGGGAATGAGATTGCTGATCAGAAATTAATTGAAGTAAACAAAGAAATCTTTGTAATGCATACAAATTATATGATTTCTGGATTTCTATGGTGAAACGAGAGGGAGATAGAGGCGTCCGACTCTTTTCCACATTCAATTGTTCAAACAAAGATGGCAATTTGGTAGGGATAGGATTTGAACTTTCCACGACTGATTTGGGGTTCAATTTGGGGGAAAAAAAAAAATTATAACGTATCATCAATTTGGAAAATTTTGTTTTATGGTCTCCACATTCAATTATTCCAAACGTTCCAAATAGAGAAGGCGATTTGGTAGGGATAGGATTTCAACATTCGATGATTGATTGGGGTTTCAATTTGGTGATCTCGCAATTTGAAAAAAAAAAAAAAAATGAGGAAAGTATCGCCAAATTTGGAAATTTTGTTTTATTTATACATTTAACAAGGTAATAAGGTAGCAAGGGTAGCTTTGTCATTTTAAAATTACATCCTAATGTTCACGGGCCAATTTAGCCGGAGGAACCAAACAGAAGCTTGCCGGTGGGTAATTTTTGCAACAATTTTAATCGTTTAGGGGGTTAATTGTAAAAATAAAAGTTCAGGGGGGTTTTTGTAGGAAGAGAGAGTAAAGTTCAAAGAGTTTTTACACTTTACCCTATACACATATTATACAAATAATTATAACCCCTTAAACTTGAGGTTTTACTTTTAAATTTTAACCTTGACAACACATTCTGCTTCGTAAATATTTAAAATTTTAATTACTCAAAAGAGTTACTAATCAAATATTTAAAAAAGTAAATTTATTTTAATAATTTTTATATAAACATTTTAATTAAAATTATAAAATAACAATGCACTTGTGTTTTACTAATATAAATATGTTATGTGTGTGTGTGGGGGAGGGGGGGTCCAATTTTGGCGTGAGAAGGAAGATTGTAAGAATGGCTTACAAGGGAAGCCTCAGTGTATGCCTATAAATAGGCTTCTCTGTATACAACAGATGGTGAAAAAATAAAAAACAAACAGTTTTTTTTTTTTTTCTCTCTCTCTCTCTATCTTTACAACTTTCTCTCTTATCTCTTTCTTTGTTCTTTGTATTAATATTTACTTTAATTTATATTTATTACACATTATCAGCACGAGCTCTACCCATCTGAGATTTGAAGAAGAAACTTTCTCTCCCTCTTTCTATCCCAACTATATATCTATTTTGTGATATTAGTTTTGATAGATTGTTGGGTTAGTTTGCTTTATCGAAGAAAATAGTATTTCTGACTCCAAAGGGTAAGAAAATTTTAATTATGGATTATTATTCATAAAATAAATTTGTTCACTTAGATGATATATATGTATACACTATGGTTGATTCTACCACCTTTATTATTTAATAATCTACTAAGTATGGTCGGTCTTACCACCTTTATTATTTAATAATTTATGGCCGTTTTTACTGCCTTTATTGATTAATAATTTATTCACTATAACTAGTTTTACCACCTTTGTTATTTAAATAATTCATATTATGTTATTATTTCATTTAATGTCATTTTATTTATTTATATACTATTCTAAATTATATTTTTATATTGTTACGTCTAGTTATTATGAAAATATCAAACTTGACAAAGCTGCAATTCGTGGCCTTGGATATTTCTGGCAAAAATTATTTATCTTGGATTCTGGATGCTCAAATCCATTTAGATGCCATGGGCCTTCGAAACACAATTAAAGAAGGGAATGATGCATCATTACAAGATAAAGCGAAAGCAATGATTTTCCTTCGGCGTCATATTAGTGAGGAGCTAAAAACTGAATAACTCACTGAAAGAGATCCACTGTGTTTGTGGAACAATTTGAAAGAAAGATATGATCATCAAAAAATAGTTATCCTCCCAAAGCCTCGAGCTGATTGGCAGCAACTGCGGTTGCAAGATTTTAAAACTGTGACTGAATATAACTCTACCCTATTTAAAATCAGCTCTACACTGAAATTGTGTAATGATACCATTACTGATGAACTTTTGTTGGAAAAAACACGCCTCGAATGTGCTCTTACAACAACAATATCGAGAGCGTAGATTTAAAAAATATTCAGAAATAATATCATGTTTACTTGTGGCAGAGCAAAATAATTGAGCTTTTGTTAAGAAACCACCAGTCTCGTCCAACTGGATCGACACCGATCCCTGAAACATATGTTGCCTCATCCCATGGTCGTGGACGTGGTCGTGGTGGTAGAAATGGCTATAATAATGAATATGGTCGTGGTAAAAATAACCACCACAATAATGAATATGGTCGTGGTAGAAATCCTTCTTATTACCGTGAAGGATATCAATCTCACATTTTCGCAATCAGAGATCCACACCATATCCTCAAAAGAGAGATTATAATGAAATAAAGCAAGTAAAAGGGAAGGATGTGGCTCAATCTCTCAAGGCACATGATAATACTTGTTATCGGTGTGGCATGACAGGGTATTGGTAAAGCATTTGTCGTACACCTAAGCATCTGGCTGAACTTTACTAAGCCTCAATGAAAGAAAAGGGAAAACAAAAGAAAATGAATTTTATTGATCATGATGAGCCAGTTGACATCACAAATCTGGAAATGAATTTCATTAATCATGATGAGCCAATTGACATCACAAATCTGGATGTATCAAATTTTTTTGAAGACCGTGATGGAAAGATGGACTTCCTGATTGGTGATGGAAATGTCCATACCAATTAATTCTATTTACTTTTCATGTTCAGTCTACTATGTTTTTGTTTTCCTTGTATTAAAGTTTCTATTTTCTAGTTTATATTAAAGTTTTTTTTGTTATAAATGTTTCTTTTCTGATAAAGAAATTTGCATGAATAAGAATGGATCAGACCAATTCCAAAATAAATGGTGAAGACATATGTCTTGCAGATAGTGGAACAACACATACAATCCTTCGAGTTCAAAAATATTTTTCTCACCTAACTCTGACAGACGCTAGTGTCAGTACAATATCAAGTCCCACCGACTTGATTGAAGGCTCCGGACAAGCCAACATCATTTTACCACATGGAACAAGATTACAAATCAATGATGCCTTATATTGTACAAGATCTCGGAGAAATTTGTTGAGTTTTAAAGACTTGCGTCGTAATGGGTATCATATTGAGACCGCAAATGAAAGAAATGTGAAATATCTCTACATTACCTCTATTACCTCATGCAAGAAGCAGATATTAAAAAGACTCCCTGTTTTCTCTTCTGGGTTATACTATACAACCATTAGGACAATTGAGTCCAATGTTGTGATACATAAAAAATCTTGTGACCCAAAACTTTTTATGCTTTGGCATGATCGACTTGGTTACCCAGGGAGTACAATAATGCGTCGAATTATTGAAAATTCACATGGACACTCGCTAAAAGGATCAAAAAATCATCTTACCAAATAATCATTTATGCACCGCCTGCTCACAAGGTAAGTTGATTATCAGACCATCCCCTTCAAAAGTCATTGTTGAATCTCTCCTATTTTTACAACGAATTCACGGGGATATATGTGGGCCAATTCATCCACCTTGTGGACCATTTCGCTATTTTATGGTTTTAATTGATACTTCAACACGATGATCACATGTTTGTCTGCTTTCTACTCGTAATATTGCATTTGCTAGACTTCTTGCCCAAATCATCAAATTACGGGCACATTTTCCTGGTTACCTAATTAAAACAATCTGTCTTGATAATGTCGCTGAATTTTCTTCTCAAACTTTTGATGATTATTGCATGTCAGTTGGAATTAATGTTGAACATCCTGTTGCACACACTCATACTCAAAATTATACGGCTGAATCTTTTATTAAAAGACTTCAGTTAATTGGTCGTCCTTTACTTATGCGAACAAAATTATTTGTTTCTGCCTAGGGTCATGCCATATTACATGCTACATCATTAGTTCGTATACGACAAACTGCTTATCATAAGTACTCACCATTGGAAATTGTTTTTGGTCAACAACCAAATATTTCTCACATATGAGTTTTTGGTTGTGCTATATATGTTTTAATTGCACCACCCCAACACACTAAAATGGGTCCTCAACGTAGACTTGGAATTTATATTGGTTTTGATTCTCCATTTATTATTAGATATCTTGAACCCCTGACGGGTGATGTCTTTAAAGCACGATTTGCTGACTGTCATTTTTGATAAGACTGTTTTCCCACCATTAGGGAAAGAAAAGGCACAACAGTAACGTGATCTTACTTGGAATGCCCTAGAATTGTCTCATTTTGATCCTCGTACAAATCAATGTGAACGAGAAGTTCAGAGGATCATTCACTTGGAAAATGTTGCAAATCAATTACCTGATGCATTTACTGATACAAAGAAAGTGATAAAATCACATATACCAGCTGCAAATGTTCCAGCACAAATTGCTGTCCCTGAGGGACCTAATCTCAGTAATGCAGCAAATGCATCTAAAACATGCCTGAAGCGTGGTAGACCAGTCGGTGCAAAAGATATTGTTCCTCGTAAGAGAAAATCACAAAGAAAGCTGGCACTCCTGAAGAGGCCACAAAAGGAGCAACAGATATTATTGATCAATCTGAGATAATAGTCTTTGATAAGGCAGAGGCTCTTGATGAGTCTCAAGTACCTAAAAATGATGAAATAATAAATATTGATGAGGAAAAGGCAACAGATGATGATATGACCCTTGATGAGGCACATGCCCTTGAGGAAGCAAAGGTACCTGAAAATGATGAGATCTCACTTCATTATGAAACGAGATGGAATGGAAATGAAATTGTTCTCGACATCATATTCTCATATGTCGTTGCTCTTGATATTGATAATAAGGATCCGGAACCTCAAAACGTCGAAGAATGTCGACGAAGAAATGATTGGCCAAAATGGAAAGAAGGGATACAAGCAGAGCTAAATTCATTAGCCAAAGGTGAAGTATTTAGACGAGTAGTCCAGACACTTGAGGGTGTTAATCCTATTGGGTACAAATGAGTGTTTGTACGAAAGCGTAATGAGAAAAATGAAATCGTGAGATACAAAGCTCGACTGGTAGCTCAAGGTTTCTCATAAAGACCTGGTATTGATCATTAGGAAACATACTCCCCTGTGATTGATGCACCCACATTTAGATTCATAATACATTTGGCAGTCACTGAAAGATTGCATATACATCTCATGGACGTGGTTACAACATATTTATATGGATCACTAGATAGTGGTATTTATATGAAAATTCCGGAAGGATTTAAAATGCCTAAAACAAAATCACTTAGTATGTACTCGATAAAATTACAACGATCTTTATATGGATTGAAGCAATCTAGATGAATGTGATACAATTGCCTTAGCGATTACTTACTCAAAGAAGGGTATGTAAATAATCATATTTGTCCATGCATTTTTATTAACAAATTAGAATCTGGTTTTGTTATTGTTGCAGTATATGTTGATGATCTGAATCTTGTGGGAACATTAGATGAGATCGAAAAGACGGCTACTTATTTAAAGAAAGAATTTGAAATGAAGGATCTCGGAAAGACAAAATTCTGTCTTGGACTGTAGGTTGAACATTTTTCGAGCGATATTCTCATCCATCAATCAACATATACAGAAAAGATTCTGAAACGTTTTCATATGGATAAAGCCTATCCATTGAGATCTCCAATGGTTGTCCGATCACTTGACATCAAGAAAGATCATTTTCGTCCTCGAGAGGATGATGAAGAACTCCTTGGTCCTGAAGTGTCCTATCTCAGTGCGATTGATACTCTTTTATATCTTGTAAATTGCACAAGACCTGACATAATTTTTTCAGTTAATTTATTAGCACGGTACAGTTCTGCACCAACTCGCAGACATTGGAATGGAATCAAACACATATTGAGATATCTTCGTGGCACAACTGATATGGGATTGTTTTATTCAAAAGTATCAAGTTCTCAATTAGTTGGATATGCAGATGCCGGCTATCTCTCTGACCCACATAGAGCTTATTCACAAACAAGATATGTGTTTACCTATGACGGCACTGCTATATTATGGCGATCTATGAAACAGACAATGATTACCACTTCTTCAAATCATTCTGAGATACTCGCAATTCATGAGGCAAGCAGGGAATGTTTTTGGTTGAGCTCAATAATCCAACATATTCAAACAACATGTGGTTTCTCACCAATAAAAGAAAGCCCAACAATATTATATGAAGATAATGCAGCATACATTGCACAGATGAAGAAGGGTATATTAAAAGTGACAGGTCCAAGCACATCTCACCAAAATTCTTTTATGCACATGAATTCCAGAAAAAGGGTGATATTGATATTCAGAAGATGCGTTCATGTGAAAATTTAGCAGATCTATTAATTAAAACGCTTCCAACTACAACATTCAAGAAGTTGGTGCACAACATTGGAATGCGTCAACTAAAAGATCTTCAGTGTTAAACTAATGAGGGGGAGCAATTGATCAAAGAGATATTTACATGCTGTACTCTTTTTCCTTCGTCCAGGTTTTGTCCCACTGGGTTTTCCTAGCAAGGTTTTAATGAAGCAGTTTTTAATTTATGCAATATCATTTTCAGATACATAAAGAATACTATGCTCTTTTTCCTTCGCTAGGGTTTTATCCTACTAAATTTTTCTTAGCAAGATTTTAACGAGGCATATTATTAATATAGTATTGTAGATCCCAAGAAAGAGTGTTATATATAGGTACGCGCATGTGTGTGGAGTTCACAATAAAATAAATGATGACACCAATTTTGCCGTGAGATGGAAGATTCTAAGAACGGCTTAAAGATTTACAACTTTCCCTCTTATCTCTTTCTTTATTCTTTGTATTAATATTTACTTTAATATTATATTTATTACAAAATAAAACTAAACCGACATTTTACAAGCACGTAGACGGTCGTAGCATGTGCGCTGTAGACGCGCAGCACGTGCGCTAGTTCAATTTCCGATCTTAATCGCCGACTCGGATCGGTGGGGACTCAGATTTACTCTCCGACTGTCTATCTGTGATTTGAGCGGTGCGGATCGGATCAGATCAGAGGAACATGAGGAGAGCTCTGAAGGCATCATCAGCCAAGAGACCAGCACTGCTTCACCTACTCTGCGCTGCCGCCATTTTCTCTCTCATCGTTTTCGCCATACAGTCCTCTCTCTTCACAGGTTAGTTACTTAGTTATCGCCTGTTTCTTCTACTACTTTTTTTTCCTAAATGGAGGAAAATTTTCTGTTAAATGAAACAATATAATACCAGGGAGAACCGAGTGCATACCCTCACACAAAAGCACAAAAAATAATAATAATAATAATAATAATAATAAAATAAAACAGATGACAGAAGCCAAATCCTAGAAGGGGAAATTGCTAGCTAGAAGAAAAGGTAGTGACATCTTGGAGGCTGATTCCCAATATATCCATGACATCCCAAAGAATATTCATAGCCAATGTAGATGGGTCTTTTGATTTATCATTGTACAATATATCATTCCTCTCTATCCAGAGAGAATACAGTGTGGCAGAGAAGAGCAGCTTGATCATCTTGTTCTTTGTTGACGTACCCCTGCAATTTTGGTTAATCACCCATGCCATCTCTTGAATAGTTTGAACCTTCGTAATTGACCAATGACAGTAAGAAGCCAAGCTCGACCATACTTTCCAAATGACAGTAAGACGCCAAGCTCGACCATACTTTCCAAGCAAAGTCACAACTGCAGAACACATGATTTACATCTTCACTACTCTTATAACACAGGCTGCACCTGGACACAAGCGTAAAGCCTTTCTGTAGGAGATAATTGTTGGTGAGGATCGAATTCTGTAACACCAAAACTGAATGTGTTGACCATCTGGGACGGCCCCCATTCCAGCAAACAGCATGCCAAAAGACTTCTTGATTTTTGGTTCTACAAACATCCCAAGCCGATTTGAAATTGAATTGATTGGCAGACCATCCAAACTTGTCCTCACCCCCATGAATTTTGTGTTGCCGAAGTAGTTGAAGCACCCCATTTGTGATAGAATCAAACTTTGATTCATCCCAATGATTTGCAACAATAAACTCTTTTAATCTGATCTGCTTATTTCTGGAGATGTGATTAAGAGTTCTGTGATCAAAAATTTCTGCCAATAATTTTCCGTCACACCAAGGATCAAGAAACATGTTAATATCCTTCCCATCATCAATTCTAAATTTACAGCTGGGTTTGATGAAATCTCTAGCTGCAACAATGCTTTTCCAGACCGATGAATGTGTCATTCTAGGAACCACATGCCAATAGGAAGCCTTACCTTTGCTCATATAACAATTCTTGCACCAAGCCACCCAAATCCTGTCCTTAGAGAGCAGAAAACCCCAAGCAAGCATGCATAGCATTATCCACATCTCTGATTCGCCTAAAGACCCAAGCCTCCTTCTGATTTGGGTGCAGCCAATTTCTTCCACTTCAATCCATGCATTTTGGGGCTGTTATCATTGTGACCCCAGATGATATTAATTACAGCAGCGGGGAGAGAATACATAGAAGTCCAGTAGAGGATTAAAGGAATGATAGCAGCCCTGCACAACTCCACTCTGCCAGACATTGAGATGTTGAACCCTTTCCACCAAGTAGTGGTTGCCATAACCTTGTCAATAAGTTTTGCACAATCTGTTCTTCGCAACAATTTACAGAAATGGGAAGACCGAGGTAGATGAAAGGGAGCTTACCCACTTTGCAGCCAAGAGACCTGATTATTGCTTGCTTCCTTTTAACTGATCTGGACAAGAATATCTCTGAATTCTCTTTATTCACTTGGAGCTGTTTCTTCTACTTCTCCCCCACCCATTTCCAAAACCCTATTTCTCATTTACTCTCTGTATAATTACAGGTAACCAGAAACTCAATATCAACAGAGGGGAAGTTCGGATCTTATCTGATTTTCAATCAACCGTTCAGCAATGCGTGGTTAGCTTTCCGCCTCTCCCTAATCTCTCAATAAATTACATATATAGATATGGATCATCAATTTATTTTTATTTTTTATTTTTAAATTTGTATTGATTTCTGAGGTAGAAATGTTATGCAATGGAGTTGCAGTAGCTTATTTTTGTTATACTTTGTTTGTTTGTTTAGAAATGTTAACCATGACTTGCCCTCATCTAATCTTATACCAAAGCCTCATTTACTTTTGGACTTAGTTGAGTTTTTAGAATCAACAGTTTGTTAACAATTATAATTAGATCATTGGTTCTAGCATACTAAAATGTACACTATGCAGATTAATGCATGTTCCAGGATTTTGCATAGTGACTTCCAGTCATATATCGGAGTGCACTTTTAATGAATTTTGATATAACATATATTTGTTGGGTGGCAGCAGACGCGAACAAAGAACATGCATTATCATTTAACAAAATCAAAATACAAGTGATTCACTCAAACTCTGGGCTACATCCACAGATGAAGATATTCCACTATAATGATGAGGAGATATTACAATTTGTAGAGAATTACCAACACCGGAACAACATGTACACTCACTCTCATCTAGAGTTTTCTCTATGTAATATGGCTCCCAGGGCAGAGGCAGAGATACTTGAGTCTAACACCATCTACTGCAAGACACTCTTTCGTCGCAAGACACTTGCCTTCAGTGTCCACTCTACCAAACCTAACTCTCTCCACCCATCATCAACTCACACACAATTTCCTCATGAGACTGCCCTTACGGGCTACATGTCTCTCCACCCTCAACCCTCAACCTAGGTATTTACAGTGTTGTTAAAGGAGTGCCTAGGCTTGAGGTGCATGTCTAGCGCCTGTTGTCATCCTAGGCTCTTCCTTTGGATGGAATATGCAGTGCCCATATTTTACAATATACATTTCCCTATTATACCTAATACATCTTATTTGGAGCCAGCAGAGCCCCTATGGAGCTTGACCCTTACTTCCAGGGGATTAGCTTTAAAGGTACTAACCCACCAGCCGCTCACTCCCTTTGGTGACAATAAGAGGAAGCTCTTTGAAACCATAAGAAAGTCCTCCTTTGTGATGTTAAACAAAACTGAGCAAATTTGTGACAGGGAAATTGGAAGCTTTAAAGATGGTGTTAGACCACTCGTAAGAGAACGGTCGACGCCTATCAGGCATTGCTATTTAAGGGACAAAAAATGCTCTGTAGTAGGGCCCAGGGCTGCAAATGAGCCCAGCCTAGCCGAGCTTTAGGCTGTTCGGGCTCGACTCGCCTAGGTCAGAGAGGTGCTCGGGCTCGGGCGAACTTGGACTAGCAAGGCTCGAGCTTGGCTCGGCAATTCTTTGATGAGCCCGGGCTCGGCTTGGATCGGGCTCGTGTGTATCATGTATATATCGTCGTCGTCTCCCACTCTGTCACCCATCTTCTCTGATTATCAAATGAATAAACTGCTCAACACAAAAAAAAAAAAATCACCACCAATCTCCTTCGAATTGACTTCCAAGTTCATCTATTAATCACCCATCTTCTTCGCAAAGTTCGGATTCATCAAGAGAATATAGAGAGAGAGGGAGAAAGAGAACACCAACCTGTCGCCAAGGATGGTGCAACGGAGGATTGCCGTAGAAGAGTTCTGGTTGCAGAAGCGTGGTTGTGCCTGTACTTTAGGGTTTCATCTAATCATTTTAACATAATATACATCCAATGGCTGAGATCAATAATCAGTTGGGCTAGTGGGCTATTTAACTTAATGGACTCTATTTGTCAATGGGCTTCTAATTACTAATTAACTAACTGCACCAATTAAACAAACATGAATTTGGGCTAGTATATATGGATTAAACTTTTTAATATTATTATTATTTAAACGAGCCTACTCACGAGCTCACGAGCCGAGCTTAACATTGCTCAAGCTCGGCTCATTTACTAAACGAGCTTGAAAAATGAGTTCGAGCTCGGCTCGTTAACTAAACAAACAAGCCCGAACCGAACTTTTAACAAGCCGAGCCCGAGCTGTTCATGAATAACTAGGTTCATTTGCAGCCCTACTAGGGCTAAACTTGATTAGGTTTGGGTCTCGTGCTTGCGCTTAGTAGGATCCCCATATTCTATACTTCTTGTAGTCGCTCTTGCCTTTTCTCTCAATCTCTTGGAATTCTTTTGATTCCAATGGTGGGGGTGCTTTCCTTACCTGCACAACAAGAAGCTCACTTCGTCGCAAGGAAGCCACCAACTCTAGTTCAACTTAGGGGGAGAAAGGAGCGAGTTCCACAAGAGTACTTTGAGATATTGTGTCGATATCTAAGAAGTACCAATATCAGACTAATACGCCTACTCTACCTTTTACTTTACGAATAGATCGTAGTTCGTCCTTGTGGCGTGAAGGCGAATGAAAGAAAAGATGATATAACAACAGATACGTGAATCAGTGCAGTCTCTATTGGTTGATCAAGTGTTACCTTAATGAAAAGGTTAGTACGAACCCACATTCATGGATCCCACTAGCTCCTCAATCCCCTACAAAGCGCTTTATTGGGAGATTTTGGCGAGACCGAGATAGGCTTTCACACTGTTTCTGTCAATTCTCAGATCTATACACCTACGGAATCGAAAGAGGCACAAAGAAAAGAAAGAAAATCCAGAGAGAGAGAGGAAGCATACGCTCCCATCTCAAGAGACAGGGAGATATTCTTTCGCTTTATATGATAGTTCGTTTTTTATAGGGAAGGTAATGTTGACACTGTTTAAGCCCCTACCTTGGCCCTATGGGTGGCCCCTTCTAAGTGCGGAACGGAAACTAAACGAAGCTAACTCCTATGCTGACCTTTCTGGCTAACTTTCAAGACGATCAGGAAATAGGGCAATCAAGGCCAAGAACTCAAAGGGATTCATGAAGGTTATTTTAATGACCTAAGCGATTCCAACGGTATGTTCTGGGTTTGCTTAGTAGAGCTACCGGCCGAACGGAAGTGACTTGATGGGAGGGTGAAGCCCGTGTGCCAGACCTAGTTTGATCATTGATCAGGCAAATGGCACAATATCTCAAAAAAGAATAAAATCGGGGGTCCTGAAGTGGTAAGAAAGGCAACTAAGGAATAGAAAGAAAGGAAATAGGTAAATAGAGGTCAGACGAAACCCCGTATGTGGGACCTGGCCCAATTGATAGAGATTTGGCTAGCTATTGATCATTGCATTTTCTCTGGTCGGTAGTCTCACCCCTTGCTTGAATGCGCGGAAGGTACTTGAGATCATCTTTCTCATCTACAAGAGCACAGGACTCTCCAGAGTAAAGGAAATAAAGGTCAACATTAAAACTATGCAACCTTACTCGCTGCCCCAGGAGTTGCTGACCCTGTTTCATAAACCACTCGAATGGGGGAACCCGCTGAGGTGAACCGTGCTTACGACCTAGGTGGGGATGCCGCGCCCCCCTAAATATGCTTTGGGTTTTCCAAAGTCATGGCATGGGTGGAGGGGTTGAGAATGGAGTCACCTCGCTGTTTATCATATTCCTGCTCTGCTGCTCCCTAATAACGTAGCATTGCCTTGTTAAACCGGGCCCTCTTCACTCACTGAGATTGATGAGGGAGCGAGGGAGTTGTTTCCTAAAATAGAGTAACAGAATATGAGTACGGGGCAATACTACATAAGAGATTATTTTCTTTCGTAGTTGTTGCTATAAGGCTACCAATTCTTTTTTCTTGGACTTTGAGTGTGAAAAGAAGAAAGCCGAGTACGAAGCACTCATTTAAGTCCTATTATTTTAGACATGGGAGCCTTTCACCGCGCAGGTTCAAGGTGATTCTTTCCTCATTTTGAACCAACTCACAGGAAAATAAAGAAAAATTTGAGAGTTAGACTCTTAGAGCATTCCGCTGTCCATCTCACAGCTGATTGGAAAGGTTCGATCGAGTCGAACTCATACATTGCCCTTTTTTCTCCCATCTGACTTGCGGGTAAATGAACTAGCGGCCGGAACTAGCCAATTCATATAGAGCAGAGCTTTCTAGCCCGTCCAACTCACTGCTCAAAATCAAGATATTCTTTGTGAAATTGAAGTTTCATCCATACATCCGAATAGATTCCCCGCGTACAGAGGCGGGAGAGCTGTTTCTAATTTCACGTCCTTAGTTGTAGAATTCTGTGAGATTGCGTTCACAGGTTCCATTTCTGGACGCTACTGGTGGTGTGGGGTCCGGCTATGGTATGGATAGATACCCTTTGTGCGATATCCTCTCAAACATCTTCGTTCCATTAAGGGTTGAACATAGATTTGTGCAAAAAAAAATGTTGACGAATATGAGTGAGCCAGAGGGAGAATCGGGTCGTTCAATTCGTCTCAGGCAGTGTGAACCTTCTACTTAGGGTTTAGGGTGGAAGAGGGACTAAGTAAGGATCAACCCCTCCGGCTTCAAGTTCCGTTTCTTCACTACTTCTTCGTGCTAATGACTTCTTGTGGAACTCTAGTTTCCACTTCCTTAAGTGCAAGTTCAGAATTGAATAGATGAATTTCCTCTTCAAAGAAAGATCAAGTATCAGGGTCAACCACACACACCGTACTAGTGAAGGAATCTGGCCAGATTCCTTCACTATGAAAACCTTGCCACCTATTCTAACATGGGCGGGGAGGCCTTTCGAGTTGGAGACCGGGTAAGAGCTTTCAAGATATGCATCTCAATCCATCGTTAGGAACCTGCCATTGCCATTGTGGGTCTGCATAAAACGCCGGGTTCATTGGCTTTATCAGCCAAAAGAGGGGAAGACCAGACATTTGACTTTGACTAGAAATATGCCCTGGTCCGTGACCTCCTTCTTCTAATGGTTGCCCTAGGAAGGGTGGCACCCGAAGATCCTAAGTTGGAGCCTTGAGCCAAAGCCATTGACATTTGAAACTCCTCTATTCCCAACTAACTCGGAGATTGAGTGAAAGGGGCATGCCAACCACAATAGAAAGTGTAAGTCATCCAGTAGCTACAATCATCTTTTGTTGCACAAGATTACCCATTGAGAAAAATCCTTGACTTTCGGACACAAACTAGTGAAGAAGCGGCGCAAAGGGCTTCCCCAGGGATCCGTCTCCTATTTATGGTGTGGTGAGAAAGAAAGTCCTTATCTCTCTGGTTTGTCTACTATCTTTTGAGGCCTCTATTTATAATGATTTATAATGGCGGGTTTGACTATGAATAGAAAGGGTCTGGAACAGGCTTCGCTTATGAAGTGAATGAGTGGTTACGGGCTTGTCCAAGGAAAGGAGGGCCTTTCAAAGAATATCCATTTTTTCTTCAACAGCTCTCACTTTGAAGCCGTCATAATTTGTATATTCCTTCATTCTTCAATAGACCAGTTCAGTTGAAAGCTCTGAATCGCCATAAACTGTTAAGGGGTTTCAATGCCCATTCGGAATACTGATCTTACTAGAGCAGTACTGTGGTTGGAGTGACATCCTAATCATCTGTGTAAGGCGACCCAAATTTATATGTCAATTTGTTCAAAGCTCAACTCTAGTGGAGATGGTTCTGTAGCTCACTAATTCATCTGAGTTCTTTGTGTGAACTGGATGATGATGTTGATCTCAGGGTGTAGGTGTATAGTTGGCTGTTGGATCTGATGTTTACCAAGCGCACAAATTGGTTGCACCTCGTCCTATTTGTTAGGCGCGCCTCACTTTTTTTTTAAAAATGATTATTCTATTTCTTAAACCAAAAAGGTACTTCTGGCAACTTAATAACCTAATATAAAGGCCTAAGCGTATGAGAGAAGGAACTTTTGTTCAAAAGAATAAATAAATAAGAAAGCCAAAGAGTCAAAGTGTCAACCGAACATAGAAAGAGTGAGACTGTGAGACCAACGATGAAACCCTAGTTGTAGAGACGAACGACGAAGGCATGTCAGTTCTTTCTTCTTCTTCTCTCTCTTCTCCTCTCTTTTCATATTTGTTTACTTCTCTCCGCGTCTAGTTCTCTTCTCTCTCTGTCCTTTTTTTTTTTTTTAATTCTTTTTGGGCTCTGTTTTTTCTTCTTTAACACTTTATCTCTCTTCTTATCTACTTCTCTATCTTCATATACTTCTTTTGTCTTTGCGTCTTTTTTTCCTGGCTCTGTTTTTTTTTCCCTTCCTTTTCTTGTTAATAGTTATTATTTTTTCTTTTTGGTTAATAGATTTATTTCTTTTTGCTCTCTGTTTTGCCTTTTAAAAAAACAAATTTTGTTTTGCCTTTCAAGAAAACAAATTTGTGCTCTGTTTTATGGTTCTTGAATGCTTATATGGTTGATGGATATAATTTTTTATATTTGATAATAATTTTAGAATATTGATATGACTTATGAGATAAGGATGTTTTTATGGTAGTTTTAAATTTCAATTGTGTGCCTCACTTCACTCGGGCGTGAGCCTCGTCGTGCGTCTAGGCTCCAATGGACCTCTAGCGCCTTGAGCCTTTAATAACACTGGGTATTTATAGAGCCAATACTCAATTCCTTATTGGACAAAGATTACAATTCTTTGAAGCACAAGACTTCTTTATCAAGAAATTACCTAATAAAACACACCTTTAGAATTGAAACCTAATTAAACTAGCACTTGAGACATAATTACTAAGAATTTCCAGCTTGGCTCAAATTCTATCATGCCAATCAGTGCTTCCCACAGCATTGATCAAGACAATTCGTTGCAGCTTCAATCTTGCACCCAAACCGGATTACCACCATTCCTATAGCCCAATCTGATTTAAGGTTTTTCACCAAGGACTCAGTTCCTCTTTGCTATTCAAAATGCATGTCTGGATGTCATAATCCTCTTGCAAAATTCTAATTGTCCCCATAGTACGCTACTCGATGAGTCAAACCTCAAAGGCTCCATCTTGACTACTGGATCTCCATGCCATGTAACGTAACCATCACGATTTTCTAACTATCATGATCAAACAAGTTGATTGATTGACTCCACCTGCCACTGAAACCCGTGTAACACCTGTTGAGATGCATTGTGTTTTTTGGATCTTCTTCAAATTAAACCTAATCCTCCACCCATCAACTCACTCACAACTCCTTCACGAGGCCAGGGACGGATCTATCTACAAGTCAGTGGGGGCAATTGCCCCCACTGAATTTTTTTACTTTTAGTAATATAGCCCACTATTTTATTTATTTTGATATATATACTTATAAAATTACACAACCGCCCCCACTAAAATTACTAAAAAATTACACTATCGCCCCCTCTCACACAATTTCCTGGCTCCGTCCCTGCACGAGGCTGCCCTTACGGGCTACATGTCTCTCCACTCATAACTTTCAAGCCTCAACCTAGGTATCTATTTATAGAGTCAAAACCTAATTCCTTGTTGGACAAGGAATGTCTACCAAGAAATTACCTAATAAAACACCTCTTAAATAGACACCTAAGTAAACTAGAATTTGAGACATAAATCCTAACACCTATATGTGTGTGTGTGTGTGTATCATATGTAGGTATGGGTTTGGTCTTCTTTAGTCCTTACTAACCTTGAAAATGTATGTAGGCAAGCAGAGGGCTTGGACTCACTGCACATATTATTGATCACTGCAAATTGATTCTTAAGTTCCCCGAAGGCACTAACAGCACCTGGGTCTGCCTCTTCGTTTTATTCTCTCTCTCCCCACCTCTCTTCTGGATGCATTTTAATTTGATATCTGATATTTGGTCTTCACTTGCAGTACAATGAGCAGTTTAAGATCTATGAACCTTTAGAGTACAAGTATGATGTTTGCGAGGCAATTCTATTGTGGGAGCAGGTTGGTTATAATGGTCGTGCCTTGCACTAGTTGCTATTCAAGGACATAATTTAAACTCAGATTTCTTGAAATGCAGTATCGTAACATGACTACAGTATTGACGAGAGAATATCTAGATGCTCGGCCAGATGGGTGGTTAGACTATGCTGCCAAAAGGATAGCACAATTGTATGATCTTCGGACATCCTGCATTTCTTAACCTGTTCGTGGCATTTCTTACTTAGTTTGAGTTCAAATTTAGTGAAGAGAATACTTCTAAATAGCAAGTTTTCCTCACTTCATTATTTATTCCTTTCATGGTTGTAGGGGTGCAGACAAATGCTACAATCGGTCTCTTTGCGAGGAGCACCTTAATTTAATTTTACCAGCAAAGCCACCCTTCCACCCTCGTCAGTTTAAGACATGTGCTGTTGTTGGGAATTCAGGAGACCTTTTAAAGACACAATTTGGGAAAGAGATCGATAGTCATGATGCAGTTATACGAGATAATGAGGCGCCCGTTACTAAGGTAAAGTAGCGGCATGTGTGTGTGAGTACCAACTAAGAAAAAAAAAAAAACGTAACACTTTGATTGTCGGTTGTTTTTTTTTTTTTTTTTTTTTTTTTGGTCTTCGCTAGAACTTTTATTGTTATTTTGGGGATGAATTTACCCAGTTAATCTACCTGTCAAGCAAAAAAAATTATTGTAATTGGTGTCCATTGTCCAGTAACACAGTAATTTTTCCATCAATTAGAACGATTGTCTTGCATCTAGCAAGTAACGGTCGTACTAATTTTCTCTTTATTTTTCTTACTTCATCTGAGTGATTATGAGTATTGACATTGTGTACTTGCTTTATTTGGGAGATGATTGTCAAGTTGTTATGAAACCACTAATTTATTTTGCTGTTATGAGTGCCTTTTAGAAATATGCCAAGTATGTTGGGCTGAAGAGAGATTTCCGCCTGGTAGTAAGGGGTGCTGCACGTAACATGGTTACCATTCTCAATGGATCATGTAAGTACAAGTTACTGCTAATAATACAAAGTTGATTCTTCCTCCCCCACTCCCCCCCCTCCTTTTTTTTTTTTTCTTCTAAAAATTGTTTTTGCCATTTTATCTTTATTACATTTCATTGATATAGAGCTTAGGTGCATCTATGTATGAGTTCAATAATATCATGGGAGGATATGAGATGCTTTATGGCTAATTATCCACAGCAATCAAATGTGAGCATTATACTCCTTTGGCAGTGTCCTAATCAGTTTCTTCGTTGTGGCTCTCCTTCATTTTTATTTGGAAGAATTTTTACTAGAGCCTTTTGCAAGACTACATCTTAGTAAGGAGACCTTTTGCAAGACTAGATCTTAGTAAGGATGTCCCGAGTTTACTCAGTTGATGATAGGCCAAAAAACCCACTGAACTATCAAAATGTTCTAAATCAGGACAAAATGTAAAATCTCCATTAACAGGAATGCAGAATTACCAAAATACCTTCCCTTTTATCATACCCGTTCTATTATGTGGGAGCAGATTATTATTTATGAAGGTGCTTTTAGTGCCTTCAGGGAACTTAAGAATCAATTTGCAATGATCGATAATATGTGCAATGAGTCCAAGCCCTTTGTGCTATTCTGAGGGATTACAGTTGGCTGTGGGAGGAGATGGTGGGGGCACAGTGGTGAGGATGGAGGTCATGTGGGAGGAGATGGAGAGGAGAGAAAATTAAGATAGTGGTGGTGGTGGGAGTAAATAATAATAATAAAAAAAAAAAAAAAAAAGAAAGAAAAAAACCGAACGAAGAAGAAGAAAAGTAGAATGAGAGAACTTTGATTGGAAAAAAATTACAATTTGATTGAAGAAGGGGGAATGCAAAATGTTTTGAAGGGGATCAAAGAATTTTTTTTTTCCAGAGGTTTAATCCAGTAGTGATTTGTGCAAACCCTTGGCGGTCTCAGAGAAATTTACTGAAAGGAAAAATTAAAGGAGATCATATGTAAAAATTTAGTAGTTTAGGGATTTTTTTTCTTTTCAATTTTCCCTATATGATTAATGAAAGCCACAGGTTGAACTGTTTGTTTTAGGTTGCTTCATGCAATAGTAGAACAATGTTTTTGCTATATGTTCTAGCTCTATTTTTCACCTTCCCCTAAATGAAATTTTCTTTCATTTCTCATGTCCTCTAATTAAGATAAAAGTTATTTTATTTATATTTATTTATTTATTTTATTGTCATGAGAGAGATTCATATGTATCAATACTTACTATATCTTTTCTTGTGCAGCTGATGAGGTGCTTATTATCAAAAGTGTAACCCACAGAGATTTTAATGCAATGATAAAGGTAAAAGTGTAAGAGATTGCATCTCAGAGGAGCAATGTACTTATTAGTTTTCACTAGATAATCAAGTGAAGGTCTAAGAGATAAATTAAGCCATAATGATGGCCTATCTGAAACATAGAGACCAGAACCAGATTCTTACGGTCATTAGGTATTTGCCATAGGAGCATAGCACAGTGGGTGTGTGAGTTATTTTCCAACAAAAATAAATAAATATTAAAAAAATTATGCAAGACCTAGGGTATTTTCTATATTCTGTATTTATTTGGCATATGGTTGTACTTGGGTGCAACGTTATTCTTCCAATATATTAATATATTTGATACCTGTAATGCCCTATTGGACGTTGAAAACGACACGAGTGCGTCCATGTAGCGGAAATGAGAATGTTATGTTGGATGATAGGAGTAACTCGAAAAGAATCAAAAGATAAGATTAATAATGAACGTGTGGGGGAAACACCAATTGTAGTGCCTATAAATGATAAAATTAGAGAAAGTAGACTTAGGTGGTATGGTCATTTTCATCGTAGCCCGATGATGCACCAGTTAGAAGAGGAAGAATGGTTTGTCTAGAAGGTAAGCGACAGCGAGGCCGACCAAAACTTAAATGGGAAGAACCAAAGAAGTAATTAAAAATGATTCAAAAATATTGGATTTAAGAGAAGACATGATATATAGTAGAAAAGAATGGAAGAGAGAATTCATGTAGCCGACCCATCTATATGGGATAAAGGCAAGGAGTATGATAGAAGTAATTAAAATTGATTCAAAAAAATTAGATTTAAGAGAAGACATGATATATAGTAGAAAAGAATGGAAGAGAGAATTCATGTAGCCGACCCATCTATATGGGATAAAGGCAAGGAGTATGATAATGATGATACCTGCATCACCCATTCTTCAGGTTTGCATACTTTTCTGGGTACTTCGTTCATGTAGAGAATAAAATCACTAAATCTAAAAGAAGAGTTCTCTCTTGTTGAACAATATACATACTTTTGAGTTGTGAGCTGAATGAAGCTTTTTGTAATCCAGAAAATGGAACCCAAAAACAAATTAAGTAATTAAATAAAAAGAAGCCGAAAAGGTTGCCATTTTCCATCATTTTTTTGAAAGTGCAGATTAGTTATTAATATAGTATCTGTACTAATCAAAAAAAAAAGTTATTAATATAGTATCTGTACAACCTTGTGCCGCAAAAAACAACAGTAATTGGGGGCTTTTGAATATGATTCCAGCATTGTCTACTTCTAAATTCCAAATGGTGCCTTTTGATGGTTGAATTTGTTGCATGAAGCATCGAATCAAACTTTTTGAAGGCATGACTAACATCTTGTATCTATATTGCAGAGTATCCCGAATCCGGTTTACCTCTTCCAAGGTATTGTGCTACGCCGAGGTGCTAAAGGAACTGGAATGAAATCCATAGAACTGGCACTGTCTATGTGTGACATTGTTGACATATACGGTTTCACTGTAGATCCTGGCTATACTGAATGGTTAGTTCAATTCTGAATAGAATTTTTATCTACAGGCACCATATCTATGTTCAGGACTTTGATACTCTCTCTCTTCTCTCTCTGTGCACCAACCCACATGCGCTAACTGTTGTCATGACCTTCTCTAGGACCCGATACTTCTCCACACCGAGGAAGGGGCACAATCCACTTCAAGGAAGGGCATATTACCAACTCCTCGAATGCCTTGGTGTATGTATTATACACATATTGACATATATTTGGTTTTTAGAAGTTTGTGTTCACAACGTAATATCATGTATTATATTTGCCAAATGCATGGCCACATGTTTAATCTAAGTGTTGTTACCTTTTAGGTTATCAGGATTCATTCTCCCATGAGAGCTAAGAGGAAGCAAGACTGGTCAGATGTGCCAAGTCGAGAAATGATAAGCAGAGCTCATGCAGCAGCATTGCGCTTGAAGAGGAGTCAAACTGGTCAAGTTGATGGGTTGAGACAGTTCGGTAGCTGTAAGGTGTGGGGCAATGTGGGTCCCAATGGCAGTGGTCCCATCTCTGGATCTCCAGACATGAGTGATGTCAGGAAGTCTTCAAATTACAGCAAGTGGGAAATCACTCCCTTTGAGAGTCTTAGAGGGGAAGCACAGGATCACTATATTCAAATGGAAGGCGTCAATCTGTACAAAATGGATGGCAATAAATTGGATGATCTGGTATGCGTGAGACATTCCTCAAAATCCGTGGTATAAGCAAAAAGCTTTTCGGTTTATGAACATGTCAATTGGTTGAGATCACACAATCAGGATGGATGGATGGATGTTAACTTCTGTTAGTGCTGCCACTCCTTTTACCTTTGAAGCACACACAGGGATGTGACGTGGGCCAGGTATGCATCGCGCTAGTGGCAGTGGCCTGTTTGCATTCAACCCAAACAGTAAAAGCGGCAAGGAATTCTGTGTGTAAGATTTCTATGTGGGTGGTTAGAAGATGAAGGCAATGGAAATTTGGAGAAAGCCATTATAGTTGTGTTTGAATTTTTTGTTGGAATTAAAATATGTTACTGCAATCAACAATGTTGAGTATTTTGGGTGAACTCTAATTTAGCATATACTATACTTGGCCAAAATTAATTATTTTGAAATGTATCCTAGTACATGTTTAAACATGATTGTATGTTGGTCAATTTATATTGACGTGTATCTACCTCGACCTTTATCACCATTTTAGGTGTGGTAGCTGAATGCAAATCTTCTCTTTTCAATATATTTCCTAGACTAACTAGTAGTACGGACTTACTCTTGTATGAATATTGCCAGGTGATTGCAACTGGGTTCCTTGCAATTACAAGCCATTGCAGGCGCTCATCAGTCATATATATATATATATATATATATATATATATATATATATATATATTATTTTATTGGCGTTACGTGCAAAACCTTCGATCTTTTTCTAAATATGGATAAAGTGGGTGCGGTGCACTCTGGTGGCGTGGCTACCTCTACATCCAGTTTTTATTTTCCTTTTTTTTTTTTTTGAGTTGCATTCGATGGTTGTGTTTGTACCACAATTGTAGCCCATTACTAAGACTGAAATGTGGCCGATTACTATGTAATCAGCCTACAAACAATGGAAGATTTTTAGGCACTGTGGGTCTGAGTCTCAAAATTTTGAGAGACCTGGATGAACTTTCAAACATAGACTCTTTATAACGTTTCACACGTGTACAAAATTTATAAGAGTGCGTTGAGATGATAAATAACTCATAAAGTATATTAATGTTAAAAACACAAAACAAAATTCGGCACTGGTGCTTTATAAAAGAGCACGGTCCAGTTTACATAAAAAAAACCTAAAAGAAATATTTAACATAACTTAGTCACAAAAATCAAAATTTAGCTTCATATCAAAGTAAATGTGATCGTTTTACATTTTGTGCTGCAAAATTATAAATTAAAAAAATAAAAAAATAAAATTCTTTTCTTAGTACTCACACACACATACCTCAATGGAAGTTTGAATCCCTGATCTCTCTTTGGAAAGTAAAGGTCTGATACCGTTAGGCCACTGGCCCGTTGGTGGCTGCAAAAATATCAATTAAAGCTGCAAAATTAAGTTTAATTGATAATTTTGGAGCACTTTAATAGCTGCAAAATTATCAAATAAAGTGTTTCGATCAAGTTTCTCCAATATATCTTTTTCAATAGATATCATGGCCAATCCATTCAATCTCTCTTATGACATTGTCGACCGTAGGTAAGATTTGATCAACTTCAACTTTGACAATTTTCTTTCAGCAGATGCAAATGTAATTGGAATAGTCAATAATACTCTATATGTAATCCAAGCATTCGAAAAATAATAACTTAACCTTTATATAAAATCAAATACTTCAATGGTCTTTTTTGTTCTTCTTGGTAAAAATTCTCTTAAGAGTTATAACTCTGAAAATAATTCTATCTCATCAATATAAAAAGCCATGTCATATTTTAGTAGATCTGACAAGATTATTTTGAAAAATGTGACAGTTGATTTTGAACCCAGAACTTTAGGTAAGGAGCGCAAGACTGAAATTTTGTAATAATTTGGGGGGTAACACCCGAGGCCAAAAATAATAATATAATAATAAAATAAATCACCTTGTGAATTTAAATATAAAAAATTCTTTTTTTCTTTTCTTTTAAATGCAGGGGATAGAAACAAGGTATATGTATAACATATATAAATTGATATTATAAGTGTGTTTATAGTCATAAATATATATTTTTTAAAAGTTATTTATTGCCATAAATTTACATCATATATAAGTATATATTGTCTTTTAATTATGGCCTGAATGTCATTCATATATTATTATATTTGGACTATGATCCTAAATTTGAGAACCCCAGAAGGTTGTGAGGTGTAAACTTTAGAAGTTGGAAGTTGGAGAAAATGGTGGACCGTTATTGGCAGTTACTAGACTGTTAGTAATAGAAAAGAAAATGACTTGTTACCAGGTTGTAGGAGAATATGGCCCATTTATTGGCTATTAACAGTTACAATGTAAAAGAAATTGCTCATTTAAAATTCTATAAATAGTAAAAGTGAAGGCATTTGAACCCCTCCTCTCCTGACAATACATCAACATCGTTACTTTATTTATCTTTTTCATTTCATGTCATGACTTTACATTTCTTAGTGTAATCTTGCGCTTTTAATTTAGGGTTATGTGCAATGACTACTCCTGAGATTTATTGTAAGGACATTTATATATAACTTGGCCTATTTTTGGATAATGACATCCCTTAAGTTTGATAAAGTTAATAAAAAAAAAATCATGACAATAGTGAATTGACTTTATTACCCTTGAACACATTAAATTATCAATTTAAGCAATACAACAAATTTTGATTGACTTAAATACCCTTGGATCAAATATGTTTAAATGGATTATCGGGTAAAACCCATCCAAAAAATCCAATTTTTCTCTCTCCTCACTCTCTTCTTCTCTTTCCCCTCTCAAACCCTAACCTAAACAGAAAGAAATCCTCTCCATTCGCATCTCACTGGAACCTATCCAGTGCTGGGCCCTTCGGCTGATGTGGCAAAGGTGGTAAAATGGGTAGTTACTGTAGTTTTTATGTACATACTTATTTATATAATACATCGTACCTGTAGTTTTGCTTATACCCTTTCTGTACCCTTTCTTTACATAATACATGATACCTGTATTTGATTTTCAAGTTAAAATTCCCCCCAAAACCAAAATTAAGGTTGCCCCCAAAACTGATACTGATATATATATACAGATTCTGAAATATGCCTCTACTCTGTAAACCAAGAACTCTCTTCTCAAACATCTAAACTGAACTTTAAGGGAAAGAGAAACCGAGAAAGAAGGCAACCAAGACATTAGACACATAAAGATAAAGATTTTTGAAGAGAAATTCCCTGTTCAGAAGCTCCGTTCGGAAAAATCACTATACATTCTGGCGAGAAGTTGAAGTTGCGATCATCCTTCCGACGAGAAGCTGAAGTTGCGATCATCCCTTCCGATGAGAAGCTGAAGCTGCGATCATCCAGTCCAGCAAGAAGTTGAAGGTCCAATCATCCATTCCGGTGAGAAGCTGAAGCTCCGATCATCCAGTCCGGCGAGAAGCTGAAGCTCTGATCATTATAAGTATTAGGTTATTATTTTTAAATTTCTTGTAACTTTATTCACAATAATATATCAAACCGGTATTGATTATTGGTAATCCAAAAATCTGAAGGTTGGGTTGTTAGTCCTGATGAGCATGAATTCATCTTATTTTCAAGCAACCTGAGAATTGGAAAGCTTGTTCTTATGCGTATTTTATATTCCTATTTATTTGTTTTAGCCTTGTTCTCTATTTCTGACTGAACCCTATTAGTCATCAGTGAAAAAAAAAAATTAGGATTGTATATGCATATACCAGATTTTGAAGCTTGTTGTTGTGCATATGATATGTCCATATTTATCTGTTTTAACCTTTGTGAAATAACTTTATTTATGAATGAACTCTATTAGTCATCAATTATAATAAAAGTTTAGGATTGTATATGCATATACCATTTTGAAGCTTATTCTTGTGCTAATGTTATGTCCATATTTATCTGTTTTAGTCTTGTTCAATCCTAAACTTTACAGAATATTACTTTTCAGTTTGAATAAAATTGTAGAATAGTTTTTGTATATCCCAAATATTGAAAGATGTGATGTATTTATGAAAGCGTTGACATATGTTATAGAAAAGTTATGCTGTGAAGGTCAAAATATGTATTGTACCAATTATTTTCATATGAAGTGTACAGTTGAAGTATGTTAGATGTATTGGATCTGCCAACATATGCCACATATTATAAAACGGTTGCATTAATGGTAATGCATTATAGTAGTGTAGAAGTCAATTATATGTGCGTATGTTAGGTTTTCCACCAATTGTGTTCATATCTAGTGTACAGTTGCCGTATTTGAGATGTATTTGATCTACTAACATATGACACATGTTAGGAAATGGTTGCATGAATGGTAAAGTATTATAGCAATGTAGAAGTAAATTTTTATGTGGATATATTAGGTGAAAGATGTGATATTGTATTTATAAAACTGTTGACATATGTTATAAAAAAATTGTGTTGTGAAGGTAAAATTATGTTTGCCACTAATTATTTGCATATGTAATTTAAACTTGAATTATGTTAGATGTATTTGTTATGGCAACATATGCCACATGTTAGAAAAAAGTTGCATTAATGGTAATTCATTATAGTAATATACAAGTAAATTTTTAATTGATATGTTGGGTCAAATATGTGATATATTTATTAACTTGTTGACATATGTTATATAAAAGTTATGGTGAGAAAGTCAAATTATGTTTGACACCAATTATTTTGATATCTAATGTACAGTTAAAGTTTGTTATATGAATTTGATCTGTTAATATATGGCATACGCTAGAAAATAGTTACATGAATGGTAAAGTATTATACTAGTGTAGAATTAAATTTTATGTGAATATGTTAGGTGAAAGATATAATGTTGTATTTATGAAACTGTTGGCATATGTTATAAAAAAGCTGTGATGTGAAGGTCAAATTATATTTGCCACCAATTGTTTGCATATCTAATTAAAACTTGAATTATCTTAAATGTATTTATTATGACAACATATGCCACATATTAGAAAAAAGTTGCATTAATGGTAATTCATTATAGTAGTGTACAAGTAAATTTTTAATGGATATGTTAAGTCAAATATGTGATGTTGTATTTATTAACTTGTTGATATATGTTATATAAAAGTTGTGGTGAGAAAGTCAAATTATATTTGATACCAATTGTTTTGATATCTAATGTACAGTTGAAGTTTGTTATATGAATTTGATCTGTTAATATATGGCACATGTTAGAAAATGGTTGCATGAATGGTAAAGCATTATATTAATGTAGAAGTAAATTTTATCTGAATATGTTAGGTGACAGATATGATGTTGTATTTATGAAACTGTTGGCATATGTTATAAAAAAAGTTGTGATGTGAAGGTTAAATTATGTCTGCCATCAATTGTTTGCATATCTAATTTAAACTTGAATTATGTTAGATGTATTTGTTATGGCAATATATTCCACATGTTAGAAAAAAGTTACATTAATGGTAATTCATTATAGTAGTGTACAAGTAAACTTTTAATAGACATGTTAGGTCAAATATATGATTTTGTATTTATAAACTTGTTGACATGTGTTATATAAAAGTTGTGGTGAGAAAGTCAAATTATGTTTGACACCAATTGTTTTTATATCTAAAGTGCAGTTGAAGTATGTTATATGCATTTGATCTGGCAACATATGCAACCTGTTAGAAAATGGATGCATGAATGGTAATGCATTATAGTAGTGTAGTATTGGATTTGATGTGGATATATTAGGTGAAATATGTGATGTTGTATTTATAAAATTGGTGACATATGTTATAGAAAGGTTGTACTGTGAGTGTAAAATTATATTTGCCACCAATTGTTTGCATATCTTGTGTATACTTGAATTATGTTACATTATTTGTTATGGCAATATATGCCACATGTTACAAAGTTCTTGGCTGAATGTTAATGCATTATAGTAGTGTACAACTAAATTTTCTATGGATATGTTAGGTAAAATATGTGATGTTGTATTTATAAAACTGGTGATATATGTTATAGAAAGGTTGTGCTGTGAATGTAAAATTATATTTGCCACCAATTGTTTGCATATCTTGTGTACACTTGAAGTATGTTACATTTATTTGTTATGGCAACATATGCCACATGTTATAAAGTTTTTGTTTGAATATTAATGCATTATAATAGTGTACAACTAAATTTTTTGTGGATATGTTATTTTAAATATGTGATGCTGTATTTATGAAACTGGTGACATATGTTATAGAAAGGTTGTGCTATGAATGTAAAATTATATTTGCCACCAATTCTTTGCATATCTAGTGTACACTTGAAATATGTTAGATATATTTGATCTGCCAACATATGGTACATGTTAGAAAGTGCTTGCATGAATGGTAATGCATTATAATAGTGTAAAACTAAATTTTATGTGAATATATTAGGTGAAAGATGTGATGATATATTTATAAAAGTGTTAACATCTGTTGTATAAATCTTATGCTGTGATTGTAAAATTATGTTTTCCACCAATTGTTTGCATATGTAGTGTGCAATTGTAGTATGATAGATGCATTTGTTATGGCACATGTTAGAAAATGGATGCATGAATAGTAATGCATTATAGTAGTGTAGAAGTAAATTTGATATGTAATATGTTAGGTGAAATATATGATGCAGTATTTATGAAACAACTGACATATATTATACAAAAGTTGTGCTGTCAAAGTAATTTTATATTTGTCACCAATAGTTTGCATATCTAGTGTACAGTTGAAGTATGTTACATGTATTACATGTACCAACATATTGCACATGTTAGGAAATGGATGCATGAAGGTATTGATATGCAAACAATTGGTTTACCACCAATTGTTTGCATATCTAATGTACAGTTGAAATATATTAGATATATTTGTGATGGAAACATATGGTACATGTTAAAAAGTTCTTGCATGAATGGTAATGCATGATAGTAGTGTAAAAGTAAATTTTATGTGGATATATTAGGTGAAAGATGTGATGTTGTATTTATGAAAGTGTTGACATATGTCATATAAATGTTGTACTATTAAGGTATACTTACTTTTTGATGTTTTTGTAGGTCTGCTATTATAATTATGGCTATTGAAGAGGCAATTATTAATATTGAAGAGACAGATAGTGATTCAGTCTGTGAAATTCCTGAAGTAGAATGGATACCCTGTGTTGACATTCAGTTTGATTCCGAAGAAGTTGCTTATGATTTTTACAATGAATATGGTGGAAGAGTGGGTTTTAGTATTCGGAGAGAGTACAAAAACAACAGTCGGAAGGATGAAAAAGTGACATCTAGAAACTTTGTGTGTAGCAAGGAGGGAAAAAGAGGTGAGGACAAGAGGGACAGGAAAACAAAGAATCGAAGGGCTGAAACACGCACTGATTGTCGTGCACGCATGCTTATTGCCTTTAATATGGAATTTGATAAGTACATTGTCAAAGATTTTAAAGATACTCACAACCATCCCCTCATCAGTGAGGAGTGTGCCCACATGATGCCGTTGCAACGAAAAATCAAGTTAGTGCAAGCTATTGATATGGAGTTGGCTGCCGATTGTGGAATACCCATTCGTAAAGCCTTTGAGTTAAGTTCAAGGCAAGCTGGTGGTAGAGAAAGTATTGGCTTCACTAAGGTTTATGTACAAAATTATATTCGAATGAGAAGACAGAACGACCTTGAACTTGGTGATGCGAATTGGCTAATAAATTATTTTCAGACACAGTGTTCGGAAGATCTATCATTCTTCTATGCCATGCAATTGGACAGTGATGTAATGATAACAAATATATTTTGGGCCGATTCAAAAATGATATCAGATTATGGGCATTTTGGAGATGTGGTGACATTTGATACCACGTACAAACTTGTTCATGGGAATCGGCCTTTTGCAGTTTTTCTCGGTTTGAACCATCACCGGGAGATAGTTGTGTTTGGACTAGCTTTCATGTATGATGAGACAACCGATTCTTTTGGTTGGTTATTCAATACATTCTTGAAAGCCATGTCCCATAAAGCACCAAGCACGATCTTGAACGACCAAGACACTGCAATGGTAAAGGCATTAGTCCAGGTCATGCCTGATATAAAACACCTTCTATGTACATGGCACCTAATGCGAAATGCCCAAAAGAATCTTGGGAATTTGTCTGTTGGTGAGAAAGGCATAAAAAGTGAGATATCAAAATTAATGTACGAGATTGAGGGTGAGGAAGAATTCTTGGTGGAATGGGCGTTAATGGAAAAGGAATTTGCTGTAGAGAATAACAACTGGTTGGCCAACTTATTTGGTTTGAAACATGTATGGGCCAAGGCATACGTCAAACATGTGTGGTCGGCTGGTATGCGTACTACACAGCTTACTGAGAACTTCAATACTCGCTTAAAACAGTACTTAGCGAGATAATATGCACTGTTAGAGTTTTTCAAGCATTTTGAAACGCTTTTGTTCGACAAGCGATACAACGAGTATGCAGCTGAGTTTGACTTGCTCCACAAGATGTAACACCCCCACATTTTCCACGCATAAGTTGATCAGGCTTATACACGAAAAACGAGGGATATCAAAAACAATTGGCAATATACAAGCATGGAATACAAAATGATGGAATTAAAAGAATTTAGACAGGAAAGAAACATTAAATAATACAACATCCATCCAACCTTTATTTAATGCAGTACTTCATTACAACTTGGAAATCCTACGTCAGGGATCCTTAAATATAACCCTGAGAGTTCAACGTCAAAAGTAAATAAAAACTGAAACTGAAGTATTACATAAAACTTCTACCCTGCACTGGATCGTAAGAGTAGATGAGTTCGGATGATGGTCCCACACTGCTAACCTCAGCCTTGAAACGGATACTGACCGTATCCTGAAATAACAACAATGGTGGGTCAACCCCACGAGCAAGTCCTCTCTACTATGACCCAAATCAGAGAATCAAATAAATTAATCATTATGAATCGGATGAGTACTATATCTGTATACATCCTACGGGAACTATCCGATGTATAACATGACCTCAACCAGAATAGACGGTGATCACTTAGACTCACACTAGGTGGTTAAGTGTCGCCTTTCCCTACCCGGGAAATCAGCTATTATACATGGTGCACGGTACTGACAACACAGACTATAACGAACTACACAGTGATAACACCTCGCAAAGTACTGATGAATATACTGAGCATATAAATTAGGCAACACATGCCAACAATATTAATAAAGATACCGAGAATGTCAATTTAGGCAACACATGCCAATAATATTAATAAATATACCAAGTATGTCAGTTAGGCAACACATGCCAATAATATTAAACCACATACCCCGACAGCCACACATCTGTCTATCGCAACGAATGCATAAGGTATAAATGAGTCTAAACTTATTAGCCAGCTCATATGGTTCTATATGGCAACACATCCATATAATATAAATGCGACATAATTAAACAGTCCATTTATTTCCTGAAATGCACACAGCATAATAATCATGGTTTATATATCAATTAACAGTATAAACATCCTATAAGATATCATGGATAATTTATCTGACTAAAACCATGGCCTTATTTAATTTAACAGTAATGTTTGATACCATTAAATACGATAATAACACTTTTTATATTTAACAATGTCGTTAAATAAATCACATTAGTATCCGTACTGCGAACGAGCCAATAAATGCTTAGAAAAGATTAATCGGCCATAAGAATAAGTAACGGGTGTTAAAATAATAATTTCGTGGCCCGTTAAACCCGTAATTACCAACACAGTACCTAAAAATCCAAGTTTAAGGTTCTGGAATTTACAAAACAGGCCCTAAGGGTATTCTGGTAATTTCCAGCAGCTGTAGGGACCCCACACGCGCCCTCACGCGCCTCCCAGAGCCTCACCACGCGCAGCCTAACCTTCCCCACTCTCCCACGCGCCTCCACGCGCGTCTGGCATCAGCCACGCGCTCCCACGCGCGTCTGGAGAGTCCCACGCGCGCGCACGCGCTGCCACGCGCGCACTAGGGGTGCCTTGCTGACGCGGCGTGTGCTGGTTGGTCGGTTGCATCAGATTTCCTACGTGCGCGCCACACCGGATCAATCCACCTACATCTCCTCCATCCAACGTCCACGGATCCGGGTGTACCGCGGTATCATGGACCGCGATGCACCGGATCAATCAGACTCCACTAATGGCCAGGATGCGCGCGTACACCCTCCTATGGTGCGCCGCGTTGCACCGGATCACTCCGGTCGTCTCCCCCACTGCCGGCGACCGGAAAACTCGCCGGAAGGTCGCCGGAAATTGCAGAAAATGCCCGGAAAAATCTAGAAAATTCTAGAAAAATCCCTAAAGTCTTATTTAATTATTTTTAGCCATTATTAATTTCATAGGACATTAAATAAATATATACCATCCTATATAATTAAAATTCCATTAATTGAATAAAATAAAACTAATAATTTATTAACCTCTAAACCTTGGCTCTATGCATAAAACTAAGCTAAACAATTAATTTATTAATTCAAAGGGGAAAAGTAGATAATAACTTGCCTTTTTGGATTTAAAATAAATCCGCCGGTCTGCGCGTAGTCGGGTAAAATTGCCTACACCGGTCCAAGCTTCTTTCTCTTTCTCTTTTCCTTTCACTCTTATAAAATAGCTCTCTAGAATTTATACTTTGCTTCTAACTCCCTTTTATTTTTTTCTAAGGCAAGCTAGTTAATTTATACACAAAATATATAATATAAATATTACAAATATCTAATTTATAATAACTTCTCACCCATTTCTCATATTCCTACCTATATGGCTTTAATTCCAACCATAACCATTGATGCAATCCTATCCTAATCTCTAATTTCATCATGACTTTGGTTTAATACTATTATTATAAATATTATTATTATTATTACTAATATTATTATTAATAAACTTTTATAATAATTATTATTATTATTATATTATTATTATTATTATTATTATTAAACTAATATAATTATTATTATTACAAAATAATACATTATATCATCATAATACTATATAACACAAATATAATACTCTAATTAACTAATATAGCTTTATTAAACATAATCAACAAATAAAAGTAATTAAAATAATACATGCACAATTAAATGAATAAATTTACTATTTTAACATACACAATTAATTTACATGCACAATTAAATGAATTTAATAAAATAATGTAGTATGCACAAATAAATAAAATTAATTAACCTAACACAAAATTAATTTAAATACATTCTTTAAAATTACGGGGTATTACATTCTCCCCCCCTAATAAAGGAATTTCGTCCCCGAAATTCACTACATACCTGTCTTAAAAAGTTCTGGATACTTGGCACGGATAATATCTTCCCGTTCCCAAGTAGACTCTGTAGCACTATGATGACTCCACTGTACACGTACTAATGGAATAGTCTTCGTGCGCAGTATCTGATTCCTACGATCGAGAATACAGTAAGGTTGTTCCAAATAGGTTGCATCGGGTTGCAACTCAATCTCACCCACATCAATGTGTTGGTATCGATCTTCATCCCGTAGAAATTTTCGCAGCATAGATACATGAAAAACATTATGTACCCTATGAAGATTATCTGGTAGAGCCAGACGATAAGCTACTGCCCCAATCCGATCTGTAATCATAAAAGGACCCACAAAACGAGGCGATAACTTACCCTTTGACCCAAACCGCATTACTCCCTTCATAGGAGAAACCTTAAGCAAAACCTGATCACCAACCTTAAACTCCAAAGCACGAGTTCGACGGTCAGCATAACTTTTCTGTCTGCTTTGAGCTGTACGCATCCGATCCCTAATGATAGCGATCTTTTCTGACGTGTCCTTAATAAATTCAGGACCCAAAAAGCTGTTCTCACCAACTCCAAGCCAACAGACAGGAGACCTACACGGTCTACCGTACAAAGCCTCAAATGGTGCCATACCAATAGTTTTCTGATAACTATTGTTATAAGCAAACTCTGAAAGCGGCAAATATTCCTCCCAATTGCCCTTAAAATCAAGAACACATGCCCGCAACATGTCTTCTAAAATCTGATTAACTCGCTCAGTCTGTCCATCTGTTTGAGGATGATAAGCAGTGCTAAGATATAGTTCTGTACCCAAAGCCTGCTGAAAGCTCCTCCAAAATCCTGATACAAACTTCGGATCTCTATCTGATACGATGGACAATGGTACACCATGAAGTTTCACCATTTCTGCAATATACAGCTTAGCATACTGTTCTGACGTAAAGTTTGAACGAACAGGCAGAAAGTGAGCGGACTTGGTCAATCTATCAACAATGACCCAAATAGAGTTGTGATTATGCTGTGAAGTAGGTAATCCCTCTATAAAGTCCATGGAAATACTTTCCCATTTCCACTCTGGTATGGGAAGTGGCTGTAACGATCCTGGCGGTCTCTGATGATCAATCTTAATCATCTGACAGGTGCTACATTTAGAGACAAAGATAGCTATATCTCTTTTCATGCCGGCCCACCAAAACTGGCGTTTCATGTCCTGATACATCTTGTCTCCCCCTGGATGTACAGAGAACTGAGAAGTGTGTGTCTCTCTCATCACAACATTTCTCAAATTATCAGCTGAAGGCACAATTAAACGTCCCTTGTACCTCAATCCTCCATCAGTCCCTATAGAATAAAAAGGAACATCTCCGGAGGCTAACTCCGAAACCCGATCAATACACTGTTGATCTGAGAGTTGCGCTTGAATGACCTGATGAATGATAGAAGGAGTTACTACCACACATGCCATAAAAGCGTCTGCTAACTCATCAACCGTCTTCAAAGCATCCCACTCTGTTGTAAACAAAGCTGAAAGGCTGACATAGGGTCGGCGGCTGAGTGCGTCTGCTACAACATTCGCTTTCCCTGGATGATACTGAATAGAGAAGTGATAGTCTTTCACGAATTCCAACCATCTGCGTTGTCTCATATTCAGTTCCCTCTGTGTGAACAAATACTGTAGACTCTTATGATCGCTAAACAATCGAAAAGTCTCCCCCAAAAGATAATGTCTCCAAATACGCAAGGCAAAAACCACTGCGGCGAGCTCTAGGTCGTGAGTCGGGTAATTAAGCTCATGAGGCTTAAGCTTCCTAGACCCATAAGAAACTGGTCGCTCTTCTTGCATCAACACACAACCCAAACCCTTCAGAGAAGCGTCGGTAAATACTAAATACTCGATTCCACTCTGTGGTGTGGCTAAGACAGGTGCAGAAGTTAACTTACTCTTCAATTCAGCAAAAGCAGTCTGACAAGAATCATCCCATACAAATGGTACATTCTTCTTAGTTAGATGAGTAAGTGGACCCGCAATTTTGGAAAATCCCTGGATGAACCGGCGATAATACCCCGCTAATCCCAGAAAACTGCGAATCTCTGTCGGTGAGGTAGGCTGTCCCCACTCCATAACGGCCGCAACCTTAGCTGGATCTACTGCTAACCCTTCTTCTGACACTACATGTCCCAGAAATTTGACCTCTTTCTGCCAAAATTCACACTTCTCAAACTTCGCAAACAACTGATGTTCTCGAAGTGTCTGCAATACTGTGCGTAAATGTCTGGCATGGTCCTTCTCCGACTTAGAGTAAACCAGAATATCATCAATGAAAACAATGACAAACTGATCTAAGTATTCTCTGAATACTCTATTCATCAAGTCCATAAAGACAGCTGGAGCGTTCGTCAAACCGAAAGGCATAACACGAAACTCATAAGATCCGTACCTCGTGAGAAATGCTGTCTTTGGAACATCTTGTTCTCTGACTCGTAGCTGATGATAACCAGACCTCAAATCGATCTTTGAGAAGTAAGTAGCTCCCTTCAACTGATCAAACAGGTCATCAATTCTGGGCAACGGGTACTTGTTGCGAATAGTGACCTTGTTCAGTTCTCTGTAATCAATACAAAGACGAAGAGATCCATCCTTCTTCTTGACAAACAGTACTGGTGCTCCCCATGGTGAAGTACTCCTGCGAATAAATCCCTGGCTGAGCAACTGTTGAATTTGATCTTTCAACTCTCGCATCTCCACTGGTGCCATTCGGTACGGTACCTTAGCAATAGGCGTAGTGCCTGGAGCTAAATCAATAACGAAATCTATCTCTCGACTCGGTGGCAAGCCTGGAATTTCCTGGAATACATCCTGGAATTCCTGTACTACCGGGATGCTGTCAAGAGATACCGCAGTCGCTTCCTGTGAGTCCTCCTCAAGAATGAATAAATAAGTGCTAGGCCCTCTATCAGGTTGTGGTACAACAAGAAGATACATCTCCTGTCCTGGTATAGAAAATACAATAGACTTTTCGTAACAGTTAACCTGAGCATGGTACTGAGATAACCAGTCCATCCCAAGTATAACATCATACGAATGCATATCTAACACTAACAAATTTGCAAGAAATCGAAGCCGGCCCATATCTATAAGGATATCACCGCTATACTCTCGTAAAATTGCGCCAACTCCCAATGGTGTATAAATATTAAGAGGTTGGTCACATAACTGAGTCGTCATACCAGATAAGATAACAAAAGATCTAGACACAAAAGAATGTGATGCACCAGTGTCAAACAGTATACGAGCAGTTCGACCATGTATAGAAAACATACCCTCAATAGCCTGAGGAGCTTGCGCATTATGTGGCATGAAGTTATAAACTCTGCCATGATGCAACTGCTGTGGAGGTTGTCCCGGAGGAAATGGTGGTGCTGGAAGTGCCGGAAAATTCTGAACTTGCCCACGTGGCATCGGTGGGGCCGGTAGAGGTAATGGCTGATTAGGTCTCGGCTGCCCATACTGTCCCTGCTTAGCTTTGGGACACATCTTGGCCGGATGCCCAATCTCTCTACAGTGATAACAACGTCCCGTAAAAGGACCTGCCTGCCTTCTCTGTTGATTTCCCGACCACTGTTCCTGTCCGGTCTGAGGTATCCCACCTTGTCTACCCTGATTAGGGACTCCATCCCTCTGCACATCTAGGTTTCCTTTGTTTTTCTTCCAAGGTGGATGTCCTTGAAATCTGCCCCGATCATTGGACTTGGCACCACTGCTGCTTCCTTTCTCCACTGTCTGGTAGTCTCGGTTAGTCCGCTTATCTCCCTTGGACTTCCGGTAATCACTCCTCATCTGGCAGTGCTGTAAGGCGGCATTAACCACCTGGATATAAGTAGTATATGCAGGACTACCTAAGATCACCACTTTAATCGGCCATATTAACCCCTTCACAAAGCGGTCTCTCTTCTTTTCTTCCGTATTGACCTCCTCTGGTGCAAATAATGACAAATTTATGAACTTCTGTTCATACTCAGCCACAGTCATATCTTCCTGTTGCAGATCCAGAAATTCGGTCTTCATCGCTGATCTTACTGACATAGGAAAATACTTGCCGTCAAAGCGAGTCTGAAATTCAGCATACGTCAATCTGGTCCTCTCATCGACAGTAGTAATAGACTCCCACCACTGCAATGCATTGCCTATCAGCATAAACGTAGCCAGCATCTGTTTCTGCACTTCGGTACAGATTACCATCCGAAGATGACGCTCGCTCTCCTGTTTCCACTGATATGCTAACAAGACATCTGTGGACCCCGCAAATGTCGGTGGATTTCCCCGAATGAACGAGTGACGAACTTTGTCCCATGACATTGGCTGTGCCACTGGTTCAGGAACAGGTACTATCGGAGGAGGTTGCTGGTTTCGTAGAGCAGATGCTACTCCTGCTGCCACAGCTCGTGCAATGATGTCAGCAACTTGAGGAGAAAATTCCTGATTCTCATTTTGAGTTGGGGAAATACTGCGATGACGGTTCGCATTCCTTGTCCCACGCCGAGACATCCTTCTTTTAAATTCAGAAAAATCTAACGTCAGTACATTATAATGGACCGACTAAAAGAATACGAAGAACCCTAATACTTAGGCTCTAATTATCAGAATACACAACGCGGAAGTATAGTAATCACAGATCCCTAAGACACTCGAACCTGGAATGCTCTGATACCAACTGTAACACCCCCACATTTTCCACGCATAAGTTGATCAGGCTTATACACGAAAAACGAGGGATATCAAAAACAATTGGCAATATACAAGCATGGAATACAAAATGATGGAATTAAAAGAATTTAGACAGGAAAGAAACATTAAATAATACAACATCCATCCAACCTTTATTTAATGCAGTACTTCATTACAACTTGGAAATCCTACGTCAGGGATCCTTAAATATAACCCTGAGAGTTCAACGTCAAAAGTAAATAAAAACTGAAACTGAAGTATTACATAAAACTTCTACCCTGCACTGGATCGTAAGAGTAGATGAGTTCGGATGATGGTCCCACACTGCTAACCTCAGCCTTGAAACGGATACTGACCGTATCCTGAAATAACAACAATGGTGGGTCAACCCCACGAGCAAGTCCTCTCTACTATGACCCAAATCAGAGAATCAAATAAATTAATCATTATGAATCGGATGAGTACTATATCTGTATACATCCTACGGGAACTATCCGATGTATAACATGACCTCAACCAGAATAGACGGTGATCACTTAGACTCACACTAGGTGGTTAAGTGTCGCCTTTCCCTACCCGGGAAATCAGCTATTATACATGGTGCACGGTACTGACAACACAGACTATAACGAACTACACAGTGATAACACCTCGCAAAGTACTGATGAATATACTGAGCATATAAATTAGGCAACACATGCCAACAATATTAATAAAGATACCGAGAATGTCAATTTAGGCAACACATGCCAATAATATTAATAAATATACCAAGTATGTCAGTTAGGCAACACATGCCAATAATATTAAACCACATACCCCGACAGCCACACATCTGTCTATCGCAACGAATGCATAAGGTATAAATGAGTCTAAACTTATTAGCCAGCTCATATGGTTCTATATGGCAACACATCCATATAATATAAATGCGACATAATTAAACAGTCCATTTATTTCCTGAAATGCACACAGCATAATAATCATGGTTTATATATCAATTAACAGTATAAACATCCTATAAGATATCATGGATAATTTATCTGACTAAAACCATGGCCTTATTTAATTTAACAGTAATGTTTGATACCATTAAATACGATAATAACACTTTTTATATTTAACAATGTCGTTAAATAAATCACATTAGTATCCGTACTGCGAACGAGCCAATAAATGCTTAGAAAAGATTAATCGGCCATAAGAATAAGTAACGGGTGTTAAAATAATAATTTCGTGGCCCGTTAAACCCGTAATTACCAACACAGTACCTAAAAATCCAAGTTTAAGGTTCTGGAATTTACAAAACAGGCCCTAAGGGTATTCTGGTAATTTCCAGCAGCTGTAGGGACCCCACACGCGCCCTCACGCGCCTCCCAGAGCCTCACCACGCGCAGCCTAACCTTCCCCACTCTCCCACGCGCCTCCACGCGCGTCTGGCATCAGCCACGCGCTCCCACGCGCGTCTGGAGAGTCCCACGCGCGCGCACGCGCTGCCACGCGCGCACTAGGGGTGCCTTGCTGACGCGGCGTGTGCTGGTTGGTCGGTTGCATCAGATTTCCTACGTGCGCGCCACACCGGATCAATCCACCTACATCTCCTCCATCCAACGTCCACGGATCCGGGTGTACCGCGGTATCATGGACCGCGATGCACCGGATCAATCAGACTCCACTAATGGCCAGGATGCGCGCGTACACCCTCCTATGGTGCGCCGCGTTGCACCGGATCACTCCGGTCGTCTCCCCCACTGCCGGCGACCGGAAAACTCGCCGGAAGGTCGCCGGAAATTGCAGAAAATGCCCGGAAAAATCTAGAAAATTCTAGAAAAATCCCTAAAGTCTTATTTAATTATTTTTAGCCATTATTAATTTCATAGGACATTAAATAAATATATACCATCCTATATAATTAAAATTCCATTAATTGAATAAAATAAAACTAATAATTTATTAACCTCTAAACCTTGGCTCTATGCATAAAACTAAGCTAAACAATTAATTTATTAATTCAAAGGGGAAAAGTAGATAATAACTTGCCTTTTTGGATTTAAAATAAATCCGCCGGTCTGCGCGTAGTCGGGTAAAATTGCCTACACCGGTCCAAGCTTCTTTCTCTTTCTCTTTTCCTTTCACTCTTATAAAATAGCTCTCTAGAATTTATACTTTGCTTCTAACTCCCTTTTATTTTTTTCTAAGGCAAGCTAGTTAATTTATACACAAAATATATAATATAAATATTACAAATATCTAATTTATAATAACTTCTCACCCATTTCTCATATTCCTACCTATATGGCTTTAATTCCAACCATAACCATTGATGCAATCCTATCCTAATCTCTAATTTCATCATGACTTTGGTTTAATACTATTATTATAAATATTATTATTATTATTACTAATATTATTATTAATAAACTTTTATAATAATTATTATTATTATTATATTATTATTATTATTATTATTATTAAACTAATATAATTATTATTATTACAAAATAATACATTATATCATCATAATACTATATAACACAAATATAATACTCTAATTAACTAATATAGCTTTATTAAACATAATCAACAAATAAAAGTAATTAAAATAATACATGCACAATTAAATGAATAAATTTACTATTTTAACATACACAATTAATTTACATGCACAATTAAATGAATTTAATAAAATAATGTAGTATGCACAAATAAATAAAATTAATTAACCTAACACAAAATTAATTTAAATACATTCTTTAAAATTACGGGGTATTACACAAGATGCCCAACCTGAAAGCAAGGTCTCCTATTTTAGATCAAGTCAGACGTCTGTACACTACTAACATCTTTAACCTTTGTCAGGCACTGTTAATAGTAGCTAACATGAGAGAAAATGTCCGTAAATGCAACGACCATGTTAACGGGGTTTTTTTCATATAAAGTTGCGGTTTATAATGATAACTTCCATCGGCTCGTCACAAGGACACATGACGACTTATTATCATGTTCATGTGGAAAATTTGAAATGGAGGGTATCATGTGCAACCACACTCTGAAAGTCCTTAAAGATATGATGTATGCCAATGAAATACCCAGCCGCTATATTTTAAAAGGTGGACCAGAAATGGCAAGGACGGCAGGGTGGAAGACATACTTGGTAGCGATGTTATTACAGATCCTAGATTAGAAATTAAGCGACGACACAAGATCCTTTATCGTTATCTAACTGAAATTTCTGTCATTGCATCAGTGAGCGAGGAGGGATTCAACAATGTTTTGGTGCAGGCGAAAAGTTTGAAGAAGATTAATTAAAGAGCAGAACCTAATCCCAGGCTTGCATGTAAACAAACCGCACGAGCTAATGGCATAGGAAACAGCATTACAAATACAGAGCAGAATAGTCATGTGCAAACCATAGAAAGATTGACTCCAAAAGGGATTGCCACGAAAGTTACATTGAAAGGAAGAAGGCGTAGCCTGATACCTGCTTTAGAAAGAGCCACTGTGAAGAAGAGAAAGGCCGTTACGCTAGGTCGCAGTTGTACTACGACAACCCCTATGTAAATTTTAAACAATGTGAGTCTTGTTTTGTGTTTTATATATCTCTTACCCGATCTATAGTTTAACGTACTGATGAATTGATGATTTTTGGTGAAGGGTGCTGAAATACCAGTAGAGTTTTTATGCTCCGATGAATGTTATATGCCAACATGTTCAACACAGGGCCACGATTGGGATAACAGTCCGGCTACTTATTTTGGTCAGCCCATGACTCCATTAAATAACCAGGTATGTGATGTCATCTAAATTAATTAAAGTCATGAAATTAATTAAGAAATTTAACGAGCTGTTTTTCCATGCATGTGATATAAAAAGGGAGTTGATGTAGATGTTGTACGTGAAACAAATTTCTCGCCAATGATCCAAATGCCAAACATGAATTCTACATTTGAGCAACAAGGGTTCCAAGAATTACCATGATATGGTAGAAGGATATAAAAAGTGTACTTCATCGTCATTTCGTCGTTATTGCCATGATTGCACTTCCTTTATTTTGCTGAGTGCTCAATATATTATAGGGGTATCACTGTACATAATATCTTCTACTCCAGTAAATTTGTTATGTTAAAAATATTGTATTTAAGTCAGAAATGCACTTTCCTTTTTATATTGAACACTTTATATTTGACCATTTATTCCTTGTCTTCATTGCAATTGAATGGTTTGTTTAGAACATTAAAGACCCTACTTATTATTTTCAACCTACATAACATATTTAGGGCATCTGTATCTCCATACCAGTCGTCTCATCCCATTTTAAATTGACATCCCTTCAAAGTATAAGCAATGGTTAGCCGACGGTTTTACCTTGTAGTGAAGGGCCGGAATGTTGAAGCCCTGGGTAGATGGACTGCCCACTTCCATGGTGAACTGTTAAACATGGATGGTGCGGTAGAAGACGATATTGAAGTTGTGGAAGGCGATCTACCTCCACATCCGCCTGATCCAGAAAGTGAGCGACAACATCGAATTAAGTATAATAAGTTAACAAATGCTAGGGGTGTAATTGTGGCAGAGTGTAGAAGACAAGGTCTCTCAATTCCAAGACCCCGTTCACTTGAAATGAAGCTCTCAGGTACATCAAATATGGATTACGTGATCGGTTTAATCAAACGCGGATCCGGCAACTATATGTGAGATGGCGTAAGTTCCAGAAAGTGAAACATGCTAAAGAAACATACGAAGATCCGGCAGAACAGTTGGCCACTATCTTCAATGACTCAGACCTAAAATCAGATTCAGACATGTCCGATTTTTCAAACCCAGCAGATGATGACTTTGCAATTCCACCTCCAAGATATGGTAGAAAGAAATACTGTAAGTGGATGTAACAAATATTATTTCTGGAGTTCTACCTTTATTGTAATAGTTATTTTCCATTAAATTACTGGGAATAACATCAAAACGATTTCATATGTTTTGTCGTAATTAATTTATATGTACAGTTGGAATGATTTCGTAACAGAAGTTAAAACAAAATTTACCGTTCAGACAAAATTTTATTTTATAATGTATACGTGTATACTTCGACAACATAAATGAACTTTAAAAAAACGTATTAATGGCCAAGACGTGACAATAAATATTATTTCTAGAGTTATACCTTTATTGTAATAGTTATTTTCCAATTAAATTACTGGGAATAACATCAAAACGATTTCATATGTTTTGTCGTAATTAATTTTATATGTACAGTAGGAATGATTTCGTAACAGAAGTCAAAAGAAAATTTACCATTGAGAGAAATTTTTATTTTATAATGTACATATGTACACTTCGACAACATAAATGAACTTTAAAAAAATGTATTAATGATCGAGACGTGGGAACTTCCATCTTACCCTTCTAACCGTTGTTATATTGAAACGTTTTGACTTTTAACTGCCCTAGGCTAAACGGTAAATTTATGCCTCTATTTATATTGCCATATTCAGTCACTGCATGTATTCGAAAACCATGGATTCTGTTCTACAGACTGAGATTGATGATGTGGTTAGACGAGTTGAGGCTATAGCTTTTACAAACAGTGTGAAGAAGCATGCATGGTGAGTTATGTTTCAGTTTATACTTTACAATTTACATGCATTATCGGGTTATGGGTCTACATTACTAAAGTGAGGAATATGGGTGTTCTTCATATTTAAAATGCAGGGAAACGACATAACTGGGCACTGGACCATGGATGACGGGTTTACAGTGATACGATGCAACAATTGAATTACTTGCACGTAATGGGCCAGATGAAAGTATCCCAGCAATACGTATGTACCTGAAACAATGTTTTCAATCTAGGGATCATGTTGCAAAGTTCATTAGGGGAATGGTATGTTTACTAAGATCATGTGTACTCTTTTACGCATTACACTTTGTAAGGTCTAACATTCAAAAAAATTTGCATATGTTGATTAGATTGTTTACAATGAAAAAATAGGGTTGGCTTTCCTCCGTAGAAATGGTTACGCGTCCCTCTATCCTATGTGGATTGCATTATTGTTTTCCAATGAAGCAGACAAAGATGCGGGGATTAATTTGTTAACCTTGTTAAGGACAAATTCAATACTGAACCCTTCTATCAAATTTGCCCGTAGAAAAATGTTAACAATTATTCAGAGGATTTCTTCCTGCAATCGGTCATTCTTTACGCATGTTCCAAAATGTTGTCCCAAAGGCAACCATATTGATTGACATTGTTGGATCCTTAACGAGGATGTCATCAATTGTAATCGTTGTTAGTGTGATTTAAATATCATGGTTTTGCAAGGTCGTCTTTCGCCACATCACATAGAATGATTATTTGGATAGTTCTGTATTGGGTAACACGCAGTGGACTTTCACCACATCACAATGGATTTTATTCATTAATATTTGTAATTGTTATTTAATTTCTGTATGGACATTTGGGTACTTCTGTTTTAATTTCTGTTTCCATTGTATTTTTGTATGAACTCTAAGTTGCAAATGCACAATGATGCACAATTATTTCAATTCATTTTCTCTTGTATTTGGTTATTTTTATTTTGTATTAATTACTTATTTTAATTATTTAATAATATTTTAAAAATAATCTTTTCAAGGAAAACAATCATTTTAAGTCTTTTTATTAGCCTTTCTTACCATCCTACCTCAACCTATATACGTACATGTGTATTTGTGTTTGTATAAACAATTATCCATATGTGAATTGTTCCCATCCTTTCTTCCTTTTTTTCAGCGGTCCCATTACCCCTTTTTAACTTCACACACACACACACACACACACACACACACACACATATATATATAGTTAAGGTATGAATTCATTCACACTAACCTTATATAAATATATATTATATATATACACACACATATATATACATATATGCTTTAAATGTAAATTTTTATACTTATAAACCATTGAAACCATTGATAGTAGAGGGAAATCAAAAGAAGGAAGTTTAATAGTAATTGTTATCCTGAAAATGTTAGTCCAAAAGATACCATATTTATTAGTTAATTAAATAAGTTTGGTAAATTAATGATGGCATGATAAGTTGGTGATGTGGCGCTATAAAAACAGTAGGATTAAATCCTTGGAGATGCTAAGAGAGAAATTTCCTTGGAGAGGATCCATTCCCACATCACATAACATATGTCACAACTTTATATATGTTTTAAACATGTGTCACAACTACGTAACATAAATAAAATATTACAACAAAACCATGAAAAATCACAAAACACTTATAAAAGTTATTTCATCCATCCACCTCTAACCTTTCAAGTCACAGTAGTAGATGGATAAAAAACAGCTAGCTAATGGATAACCCATTCACTGTGTTTCAAAGAAAACAATGATCATTCTACAGCCGCCATAATGCAATTCAAACATCCTCGCCATATCCGAATCGCTGCTGACCACCATTGTGTCAAGTGTCGCAAGTATAGAAGCAGATACGTTTATAGCAAAAGAATGTGGAATAGCACGAATGAATGACAGTTCACACAAATCTTCTAAAAATTTCAGGTAACCATAATTTTCTAGGTTCACATTTCTAATTTCATCAATATGCCGACCATAATGAACAATAATGGAAACCATGCCGCCAATGCAGTCTGAAAAGTAAGTACACAAAACTGAATAGTTCAGTGGTCAGACTGCAAAGTATAAATTATATATACACAGTTAAGATTAAAAAAAATATAGTTAAGAAACGAAAACTCACCAACTTCTCGGGTTGCAAGAAGCTGCCTTGGATTTCTTGGGTTGCAAAAAGTTGCCTTGGATATATTCAGTAAACTGAATAAAAATTAATAGTTAGGCACCATTAAATTTTCATTTATACCCAACAATTTCATTAAGTAAACTTGTTTTACATAAATATCTTAGTTATTAATGCAATGCTGCTGCATTTCTATTTTGCCGAACAACTAATTGAATGCAGCATTTTCTCTCTGTTTTGCTGAACAACTAATTGAATGCCACTACATCTCTCCTTTTGCCACACAAACCTCTCTGATGCATCTCTAAATACATTTATGTATGGTCAGATATGGTAGTTAAATTTTCACCATATAAAACCAAACTATCCACACTTTGTCTAACCACAAGCACAACGAATATGGAAAGGAAACCTAACCCATCTCCTCCACCACCAGTCCTCCAACCTCAAACAAGCATAGATGAAACTGATGAGTTTGATATGAACCATCCTAGCTTTCCAAATATTATCATGGGTAAGCTAACCCGTGTCATCAAGAAGATGTAGATAATGGAGAAAGAACTACGCTGGGTGGAACGTCGCTTAGCAGACCTGGAAAACGAGCACGATTATGCCCTCATGAACGAGCTCATTCCTCTATCTCCCATATCCTCTCCAAATGAAGGTCAAAACCCAGATGATGCGTAGAAGGGAGCCAACAGTTCAAGTCTTTTGTTATGTCATATATAGATCCATGTATTTTGCAAGCCTTTTGTAGTTCCTATAAGGAACTTACTTTCATACGTATTGCATGAAATATGAAATGTGAAATATGTACTTTTTGTACTATATATTGTTTTATGTATTACATATATGTATTTGTTACAAGTAACTAAGATAAAAAAATATCATATTATTATACTAACTAACATCACAAATAGAATTCATATAATGTAGGAACAAATTTATAACATCCGATTTATATTACCTTTTTACACTATTTTTTATTTCAATAAATATAATGATTTATAATATTATTTAGTATGAACTTGGGATTATGAAATATAGTGATATTATTTTATTTTGAAAAATAATTTAACGTACATAATAAGATGTAAACACTTTTTGTATATTTTGAACATTAGGTACATATAATGTATTTGAAAATAATAATATATTTTCTGAATAATTTTAGAATACGGGGTTCGAGTTGCTAGCAATTAAATCCAAACCTAACCCTAATTATATAAGGGTTCATATTTTACAACACAAACCCAACCGTAATTGTGAAATATCAGGCTATTAATTAAGGAAATTTTTACTTTATCTATTCAGGAAATTTTGACTTTACCTATTAAGGAAATTTAAAGAATTGGAAGAGTAAAAGATAAAATAAAGATAAAATTTTAGGAACTACAAAATTGAGGGAGGCACTGTAGAATTGTTTTCATATATATAGAAAAAACTTAACAATTTACCACTTATATTATAGCCAAACATAGCTTAACCACCTAACTAGATATTCGTATTTATAAAACAATATAATTATAATATTGTATTTATGAATAATAGTATAATTTTCAATTTTAAAATTCTTGACCGTTGAAATACAATCGTTACGTTTGTGAAGGCCTGGAGCCGTTACAACACTGACAGAGGCACGTTTATATATATATATATATACACACACACATATGCACACCAATACAGACACTTATTTTCCAACTCCTACCTTAATCTTTTTTTTGTTGGGTGGTATATATCTTTCTGACATAGGTCTTCAATGGCTCAATCCAACAACAATAGAATACGTCGTAAGGTTGAATGGCACACCCAAAATGTTTCTGTGGAGAATTGAGTCTGTTGCATGTTTCGCAGACAAGAGAAAATCTAGGGAGGCGATTCTTCAATTGTGCAGCAAGACGTTGTTCTTTTTTTGTGTGGGTGGATTCACCAGCACCTATTTAAAACCCAGTTGATCATGCAACTACTTCTGCTCCTGCTCTAGATACTGATCTTCTTAATCTATATTTATCAATTGCAAAAGCTTTCTTTATCTTCTTTTTTACAGCAATGGTCTTCCTTGGATTGACGGTTTTTTTACTTCTCCTCACCTTGCTGCATAAATGATATCTTATTTAGAATACTACTTTTATACTGGGGTGATATGTTATGTAATTGCATAAATAAAGTCTCAGATCGCATTACAGTGGCGGTTATCTTTTTGCATGTTTTTTTCTTATTTACATCATAATATATTAGTAAGTAACATCACAAATATTTTTCATCTATTGTATGAACACATTTAAAACATAAGATTTATATAAATAATATTATACATTTTCTGATTTCGCCTACATCATGGTGTTTTATAAATTAACATCACAAAGATATTTCATGTAGTGTAGAAACATATTTATAACATAACAGTCATATAAATAATTCAATGCATTTATCAGATTTATTTAATTGTCATACAAATAAATGTTTTGTAATCTCACTATATGTCTACTGTTACATGCATATACCATCACAAACACGTTTTTATCTGATTTGTCATACATCATAGTGTATTAATAACTAAAATCAAAAATATATTTTATCTACTGTATGAACACATTTATAACATAACATTTATGTAAATAATATTATACATTTTCATGATTTTGCCTACATCATAGTGTTTTATAAATTAGCATCACAAATACATTTCATATAGTGTAGAAACATATTTATAACATAACAGTCATATAAATAATTCAATGCATTTATTTGATTTATTTAATTGTCATACAAACAAATGTTTTATAATCTCACTATATGTCAACTGTTACATACATATGTCACCACAAACACGTTTTTATCTGATTTGGCATACATCATAGTGTATTAGTAACTAACATCACAAATATTTTTCATCTGTTGCATGAACACATTTATAACATTTATATAAATAATATTATACATTTTTCTGAATTCGCCTACATCATAGTGTTTTATAAATTAACATCACAAATACATTTCATATAGTGTTGAAACATATTTAAAACATAACAGTCATATAAATAATTCAATTCATTTATCTAATTTATTTAATTGTGATACAAACAAATGTTTTATAATGACATTTCTCACTATACGTCAACTGTTACATGCATATACCATCACAAACACATTTTTATCTGATTTGGCCATACATCACAGTGTATTACTAACTAACATCACAAATATTTTTCATGTACTGTACGAACACATTTATAACATAAAATTTATATTAATAAATGAACAGACATTATTTTATTTATAACATATTTTTACCAACTAACATCACAAATACAAATCAATGGTAACTACCTAATTCTGATTAATGTTATACTGCCATCAATGGTAACATATGAACAAATATTGGTTTTTTGTTTTATATTCATTGATGGAAGAGATGCCGCCAGCGAGTACAAATCATGTCTTCTTTCATTCTTATCGTCATCAATCAATTACAGTAGCGTCTCAAAACGCATTACTTTCGTGTCTTCCTATAATATTATCAATATTATATGAATAAATGTAAGTATCAATTAAATTACTTTAAATATATTGTACCATTAACTTATCAACATATTTACTTACATGTTCAAATTCATGATAAAAACATTCCCCATTCCACGTCTCCATAAACCTCATCACATAAAGTCCACATGATTCGCTGAAACGAAAATATGAAAACAAGTCAAATCGATCAACTGTTTTACAATTGGTTTACAACTAACCTGTCAAAACCGTAAAACCTCATCTTTACATGAAAGACACATTCAATTATACATACCTAACAGGTTGCTCGGGTATTTTAATTGGTATGTACGTATGATATTTTGTCAAATTTTCACTCAACACAATCCCAGCAAACTCTTTCTGTTGTTCAAAGCAACTTTTTTTTAAATATATTGCCAGTAAAAATTCTTTATATCAACTGAAACTCTATATACGTACCAACAAATTAAGATAGGAAATACATGTATAGGGTCTCCCTTTGAACAAATGCAATCCATTATTCGCTTGCGACGATTTACCACAAACAATAACCAATGCCCGTCTATGCATGACGGGAATAATAACTGCACCAAGGTCAGCATAAAGTTAATCATACAAAAATTAAGGTTTAAAAATTTATATCCAATAAATAAAAGACATACTCATCATCTGCGCTTGCATGGAATGTGGAAGAAAACTCATCTCAGAATCCTTGTGGTATTTTGACCAGACTTGTTGTAGGACAGGCCAGCGTCCAGCTTTGGTCTTTATCTTCATCAGATTAAAATCAATAATGAATTGTACCGCTCTACTACTAAAGTAGTACTTTTCCCCCCCAGGTCCTTCCTCCATGTTTAGTATATTCCCAAAGAAATTAATCACCTTTAAATAAATACATTTCATTTAGATACATTCAATTTTTATACCATTAACAACCACAACTATGCAATAGTAATGTACGAAATTCATTAAACTCACATCATCGGAAAACCACTTATCATGGAATACACTTTGAATCTGATAACGACTTATAATGCGACCAAACATAGAAACGATTATTTCACTGAAGAGACAATTAACAACGACGCTTGTAAATTAAGTATCATACTCACACATTACATATAAACACATGCAATAATTATTTATACGCAAACATACGTAATACAGAAGATAACAAGTGTGCATTAAAAAACTTACGAACTATCTCCATCAAACTTTCCCATATATGTCAACAGCATTTTCCGCTCCTTGGTGAGACAAACCATTTTATTGTTTTTCTTTATATAGGGAGCGTAAGTATATCCACAGCGCTTTAATTTCCTCTTCCCCCTTACAACCTTTACAAGTCCTTCATTCTTTGTTAACTCAATGTGGTCCGAACTTAACTCACTGTCTCAACAAGTGGCCGTAACAGCAGCATTCAACTCATTATTTTCCTCGGCACTTAGCAAAAGACTGTGAGTTGGACTAGAACAGCTCTCATTCTTTTCACCATGCTCCTGCTCATCATCATCTTTACACTCTTCCTCACTTCTTTAATCACTTTCTTCACCTTCGCTTCTTTCATTGCCATTGCCAGACTCTCCATCATTTTCTTCATCCTCACCTTCCTTATTGGCCTCATTGCCATCGGCAGAGTCTCTATCACTTTCTTCATCATCAGTTTTCTCATTCTCACCATCACTTTCTTCATCCTCAAATTCTTCATCCTCACTTTTTTCATTTTCAACTTCGTCATCCTCAACTTCTTCATCCCCACCTGATTCCTCAACACGGTCACCATCATCATCATTACCATCTGCATCACTTGGTTGCCCTCCCAACCCATCATTCTTCTCTTTGTTGTCCCTTGACAGTCTTGCTTTTTTTCGCATGTCCCGCTTCTTGAAGGTAGACAACATTTTTTATAGACTTTTTTTGGATTTTATTAGATTCAATTCAACCATTTGTATGTCCATTCGCACTTTACTTATGCAAGTCTGCGTAAAATAAGGACAATTAGTTCACATAACTTTTTCAAACAAATCATGTAAATAGAAAAAATGTATTTTACAGCACAATTACCTCCACATCCGAGTCAGAAAAATGATAATCATCAAAATCCGTATTTAAAGAAGGGCCGAAACCATCTTCGGTCGGCACATCATTACCACTGCTGCTACTGCTACATGTTTTCGGCTTCAGAGGAATCAACTATTTCCATTCCATATTTAGATAACACTAGTCTATCATCAAATTAGAATATATATATATATATATATATATATATATATATAACTACTTTCAACAATACAAAATACTATTCGTAAATATACCTGTCCATGTCCAAAACCTCCATTACCCATCTCCCATCTGATGCGTGATCGTACAACCTATGATGTCCAAAAACCAAAGCTTTTAATATCTCCCTCAGGATAAGCTCGATATTGCGTATCACAACGCATCAAATAAAACAGCTGATTTAAAATATCAATAATTAACCGTCTGCAGATGGTTCCAGGGTTCTCACCAAACAATCACGGACATATCCACACCAGTTGTAACTGCTAATTGCATTCACATCATCCACAGTTTTCAACAAGCCCCAATGACAATTATTACGACTAGTGGGACTGAGTACAGTACTGCAAGTAAAGAGCACAAACGCTTGCTTGAATTCATCCACTCCCTTTACCGTTAAAACCTGCTCTAACAATACATCTTGGTGCATTCCACCAGTTTCCTTGTAACCACCTTCATCTATCCACTTAGAATCAAGAAAGTGATTATTTTTCGGCACTTTTGGAACACTAAATGGTATGCCAAGGATCGAGTAGATATCAGCTAAATGGATGAGTATAAAGCCTATGTCCTCAACTTTTATACAACATTTTTCAGAGTCAAAATTTTTTATTAAATACATACAGAACTCCTGGGACAAAAAAAGGACATTTAAGTTCCAGTAATTTTCCAAATCCAAGCTCCTCAACAGCCTTTATCTTTTCCTCATCAAGCTGTGACACTACTTCGCGGAACTTGGAAAGAGAGCATCTGTGCCTGGTACCTTGGGTCAGATTGATCTTTTCCTTTTTCTTCTGTTTCAAAAACATATGATTATAACACATCATGCATACATTCTGGGTTTCGTCATCAAATAAAATATTTACATCAAAATTTAATTACCCTTTTTTTTTTTGGGCATTTCTTTCTTCAGGAAGCTTGTCGTACTCTTCCTTTGGTCTTGTACACTCCCTGATCCATGGCTCTTTATCAGCAGCAGACACTGCATTCCATGTCTGTCTAGCAGATTTGTGCACCGCATGCATCACTACCTTCGGTAACCTGTCATGTTTTGAGTGCTCTTTCTGGTACTTTCAAATGCAGTGCCCTTCATGTATGCATTACATATTATCATAACTTATTTTTACATGTATCATGTATGAATTGCATATTGCATCAACATATTTTTCTAACACGTTAAAACAATTAACTTCCCCAACTCAGTTTCACAATTCATAAATTAATAATAAGAACCGCAAATACTTTCAACATATATGTAGGAAGATTTGCATATTTCATCACCTACTATTTGTAACGCAATACAATACAAAACTTGGACATATCAATTTATTATGCTCACAACTTATCTAAACATGTATCATGTATGAAATTAACTTATCATTTATATTGCATCAACATATTAACCTAACAACTTAAAAAAAATTAATTTCCACAACTCAATCTCACAATTCCTAAATTAATAATAACAACCACAAACACTTTCAGTATATGTAGGAAGATTTCATATTCGGAGATAACAAATTATTATTATCACAACTTTTTAAAACATGTATCATGTATCAATTACATATACCATCATAATATTTTCCTAACATGTTAAAAAAATTAACTTCCAAAACTCAATTTCACCATTCCAAACCTTAAAATCTGAAATAAATTTCTAAACCCTAAAACAAATCGATACATAATCAATGTTTACCTATACATTAAGAATACTGTGGGAGGCCGGTTCACCAAATCCTGCTCACCACCAGAAATACCAACATTGCTTCGTCATTCACATGAGGTTTGTCCTTCATGTGAGACGTTTTATGTTCTTACATCATTGGTAAAAATTGACTTCTTCTTCTTAGGTACCTGGAACGTACGTTTATTCATTTTCTTCCTCGCTATAGATTTTAACCTAGCCATTAAATTTTGAAATTTTGAAGTTCAGACTAAGACGAAAAAGAGAGGACAGGAATTAGAAGGAAAAAGAATAGTGGAAGGTTCAGACGACGTGACGAAGATGAAGAGGAGAATATAGGAGTGAGATTAGGGTTCTGTAATTTTACCCAAAGGTAAAGTTAAAGGTAATTTTTAACCAAAAAAAAATTAAATTGTATTGTAAATCATGTATTCTTATACATATAATGTATAAGTATATGGTGTATTAGTATAAGTGTATGAGGTATTCGTACATGTAGTAAATGAAAATAGTATATCAGTAACTTTATTGTGTAAATGCTGACTGGATAATGATGTGGCAAATGGGCTGAGGTGGGATCTGCACTGGATCTGTCCAGTTAGAGGTGCACTAGAGCAGATTCGCGTCCAACCTAAACAACCCACCACTGTTCCCCTCCCCTAGTCAATACACGCACAAACATATATATATATATACACACATCTACACAAACACATCGCCATCACCCCTAAATGCACGACGGTAGTACAAAGTTAATCCGGTGGACTCCCCACCACATGGCGCCACCAAATTGGACATCGGCTGGATCTACTTCACCGTCGACCACGTCCAACGCGGTTTGATGGCTAGGTATTCGGAAACAGTGATGGCGAACTAATCGGGCCCCATTAACGTTGACATTGATGACGATGAGAACAAACCGAGCAACGAGACATGACGATAACCATTATCTGTGTCACCTTGGGGTAGATTAATGCCGCCATGACCAATCTCGAATCACAATAAATTTCTCCCACGACCGCTGCTGAACGCAACATTTGTTCCCTAAATCCTTGCAAAGCCGGTACGGGTCATCTTCTTCACCGCCGATAATTTTAAACCCAGTTTAGTTCCGACTTCTTTGCATCCACAGCCTGCTCGTATCAACTCCGATTAGCGTCTCGACGACATTATCATGAGGCTTTACACGCAGGTAAAGTTGAGAACAATATGCAAATCCATGTCGTACACCTCTTGAACAGTCGTATGATGGTTCAATACGACGAGCTTAACCCACTTCGGCTACTAGTAACGATTTGGGTGAGAATAAATTCAAACGCATCAAAATCAGGTGGGGAATCAATTTGGATGCATTGAATTGGATCTCACGCTTTGGGGCAAAGGTTGTGGTGGTGTCAGCGCCGCCTCCACCGCGGCCACCGTCAAAGTCGTACTAGACGATCTTGGAGGTATATATATATGTGTGTGTGTGTTGAAGATTTGGGTGTTTAAAGGTGATGTTGTTTGGTGGTGGGTTTGTTAGGGTTAGGGTTTTAGAGGCCATGGATTTGGTGGTGGTGGTGGTGGCGGTTACTCTGTTGTAGCGATGGCGGTGAACGGACATTGTGGTGGTGGCGATGGTGTTAGAAAGATGTGAGGTGTAACGAGGGTATACTTAGGGCAAAAGTGTTATTTAAGAGTTATGATATTTTACAATTTAAATCAATAAAAAGTTGAAGGGCAATTTTGACATTTTACATTTTTAATGGCTGTTTGGATCAAATTTCTAATAACAGAGTGTCATTGTCCAAAAATATGCCAACTTATATATGGTGTCCTTCGGGCAAACCTCAATGGGTGTTATTGTACTTTTTAATTTATAATGTAGCATTTAATTTTCAACAAGTAGCGTAGTTTTCTTCCAATGCATATATTTCAATTCCTGGATTAATGAAACTTTATCCTTCTTTTAGTTCCTTTAAATTCAGTATTTTAATCCATTTATTGCTTTCTTTAGTTAATTCCTTCTTCCACCATTTTCACAATTCTAAAGTCTTTGAAAAAGGCAAAAAACCTTTCGAAAGGGTGGCTATCAACCTAGGAAGCACGGACACTTCTACGAAAGAGCCGTACCCGTGTCGAATACCAACACTCCTCGAATACGTGTCCGACACTTCATATACGTATCTATAAATAAAAATTAGTTTTATTGTTTCGGACACTTTGCTGACACTTTCCGGACACTTCGTCGACACTTCTCGGACATTTCTAACATAAATCTACCCACAAATTTTGAAAATAATATGAATACTATCATGACAAAGTAGTGAAATACTAGTATATATGATATAAAAATCATTACAATAATGACATAATATCATTTTCTAATTTATCTCAGAACAACTCTTAGTATAGAAATTATAAATGAATTAAAATTTTATAATACTATTACTGAATAGATGTATAAAAATAAATATTTATATTTATATGCACTCGTGTTCATGCCGTACTCGTGTCCTACTTTTTTTAAATTTGACGTGTCGTATCTTGTCTATGTCCCGTGTCCGTGCTACATTACATAGCTATCAACTCTGCCAAAACAATATCTGGAATATTATTTGGTCTTTCTTGGATTTGGCAAGAATCTGGCACGTACGCTCACCTGACAAAAAATTATTCTGCAACCAAGTAGGTTGAAAGAAGTACGCAATTGAAACTATTAAAAAAGCTAGGGTCATAAATGAACCAAATGTTTGACAAACAGCTCGGGCTCGACTCGATAAGAGCTCGACTTGCATTCGTTTATTTGATAATAAAGAACCAAGCTCAAACAAGATTTTTAAGCTCGAGCCAATCTCAAACAATCCCAAGCTCAACTCGTTAGTTCGTGAACATGTTGTGAACAAAGCTTGTTAATAAGCTCGTGAACGTGACTATCTATATATATATATATATATATATATGTCCACCTTAAAGAAGTCCGCCCACCTTTTTTTTTAGCTCAAAAATATATTCTCAGACCCACTTTAATTAAAATTAACTTTCACCCAAGCAACATCCTGTTACCCTTTTTGGCCTTTTTAACTATAAGTTTACACCTTTTCTTTTTAACTTAAAACGTTTAGCCCATCCAAACCCAATCCATATACATGCAACCAACCATTTTAAAAATAAAATAGATACAGGCCGCCGAACAAATTAACATGTCTATCCACAAGCCCATTTATGAAGCCCATCCATAAATACATATCATCTCAACCTATATCCTCATCGCATCACTTCGAAGTCTGAACCCTAAAACTCCCCCAACCACACTCAGCCGACGATTGCGGCAACAACAACAACAGCCAAAGCAGCCAATGATTGCAGTAACGGCAAAAGTCCCAAATAGCCGACGATCACAGTAACAGCAATAGGCCAAGCCAAAGCTTCGTCTCTCTCATCTATTGGTGTTTCTCTCTCTCAACTGGTCTCTATTATAGTCGTATTTCTCTCTCAGCTGGTCTCACTCTTCTGTTTTCTTAATATTGGTGTGAATGATTGAAATCGGGAGTGTCAAAGTTTGAGGATGAAACGAAAATTGGTACGAATGTAAATATCGGTCCTGCGTGTATACACAGATTCATATATATATATATATATAAACGGGATTTAATTTTTTGTTTGGATTACGAAGCGAGCAGCCGAGCTCAATCATGGGCAGTCAAGGTTCGAGCCGAGTTCCCTTTGACTGAGTCGAGCCGAGCCCCAACACTTCAAATCTGCTCGGCTGATTTACAGCCTAGAAGCAAATGTTTGGGACAAATTTAACTAACAATGCAATAGTTTTTTCTTTATTTATTTATTTATTTTTAAGTAGTACCAATGCAATGTTAGGACGGTAAGAATAAAGAAATGGGATGGGTTTGTTGATTTAACTTCGCAATTTAGTGCAAGAAGTCTTTGTTTATTTTTTTATTTTTAAGTACTAACTGTAAGAATAAAGAAATGGGATGGGTTTGTTGATTTAACTTCGCAATTTAGTGACCTAAGCCTCAGTTGAGGGATGGGCCATTTAGGGAGAAAAAATAAAAAATAAAAGGATGACTACGGTTGTATTTATTATTATTATTTTGAAGTTAAAATAAACCCACTGTGTTTTTGTATAAATGGAGGAGAAAGATCCATTTATTTGGATGATAATTTCCTCCAACCATCCGTCCTGCTTTAATGGGGCAAATTATGTAAGCCCCTAAATGAGTTTGGTATATATACGGTAAAATAATTAAAAATTCAAAACTCTGTAACTTTAATATGTATATATAATATTTTTAAGACTCTTGTTATTTTATATTAATAAATTAAAATTTACTACTTAATAATTTAAAAGTTGTGACATCTTATTTATTAATCCAATTTGAGCACATTAGACTAATTTTTTTAAACTAAATAATAAAAGTGACATAGCCTTCCCTATCCCACAATTAAATAAAATACGCAAGGTAACAGAATGGAGTAAAATTTAACCAAACTTATTCCCGTTACCATCCCCATTCATTTATATATGATGTTGGAATAAGTTATTGCCAAAATAGCGGTCAACTAGTAACTTTTTTACAATCTAAAATCCTTACCGTCTCTAATTTCAAACTTAAAACTTTCATAATTTCAAACTTAAAACTTTCATGTCACAATAGAGTAATCTTACTATCACACTAATATTGTAAACTTACTAACTTTATATTAAGCATACGTGACAAGACAAGTAACCTTAAAATGAACAATTTGACACAAATAAAATCCTAAATTTTATGGAATATTAATGGTAAGTGTAAAAATACAATATAAAAATTGTAACTGATCATTCGATTATGCCTTGCGGACAAGATCAATGGAATAAAATTGTTTCCGCATGATCATTCAATAAACTTAATAGAGAATAACAAAATAGGAAAGCGATTAAAGATTTGGTGTGAGAGTAGAAAATAAAGACCTGAATCGCAGCCACAAATATCCTGCCTGAGGTATGCTATTACAAAAAATGATCTTTTAACCATATAGACTTGGCTCATCACTACAAGCGACTTCGGTCTCCCCAACCCCGCATAGCCCATCATTGAGGCGACAACGACATTACTAGGGAAACAAATGGTTCTCAAATTTAGATGGAGTCACATATGCTGCCATGCCAGAATGAATATGTTTGTGCATGGATCAACATTCATTTGATGATCTTGAAATGGACCCGTTCTCAGATCCATGTTCCCAAACTAGTTCTGAGAAATCACTCTCAAAGAAGGCAGAGTGGAGAGACCTAACACATTTTTCTGCTTCGCTGTCATTTACTATTAATGAGATGTTAACCTGTTTTCGCAGCAAAAAAAAAAAATGTCAGAAGAAGATGCAATGATGATGAGGGAATGCCAAACATAAACTTCTGAGAATTCAGACCTTTACAATAATATTCACTGTTTGCTCGCATTATTTTGCTATAAAATATTGGGAGACAAAATAAAAGGGTCCAGCCTCAGAGTTCTAAATTATATGCCATGTTAAAAGGAATTGCCCTGCATGTGTTGGGCTGATTGTGTGTGCATTAGCGATGAATTATCTGGACCACTGACCATTTGCCAAGTGTCTTGTGGTGCTTAAGACCTGTGCTTGGCTCTAAAGCAAAATTATACCAAAAAGGAGGTCATTATCAGTGTAGTCCCCCTTAATAGGAGCTTCTGGGAGGGGTAGACTGGATTAAGCCCAACACTGCTTTATTTGAATAAAATGGCTTCTCTTGATTCTATCTCGTATTTTAATGCTTGACAGCATGAGCATTTACCAGTGCACTGAGCAATGACCTTTAATATACAACTTAGACAATGACACGTGTGTGCGCGTGCAAGAGAGAGCAACATTTCATTGTTTGCAGCTACCTTAGATGCACCTTGAGAGATCATCTGAACATTAACTCCATTGGTATGAAGTACATGAAATGCCTGCCAGAAAATGTACCAAAAAAATGAGAATCAATATTAAAGGGGTTAATGTGGCTATTTTGTATTATTATTATCACTAAGCAAGCAATTGCCAGGGAACACAACTAAAGAAAACAGCGGTTTAGTCTGCATTCTAAAGCAACACACAAGAATGATTCAGAATGCATTTGGAGTGATTTCTAGAAAATTAAGTGGGAAGCAAAGACTGTCTGTTGAAGTGAATAAACATTCTTTTTTGTATAGCATTTCACCTTGCATTCATGTGGATCAGAGGAACTTTCTAGGTAAACCCTTTGATACGGGTTAGATCTAAAATCTTTGACAGAAAACAAATGTAGAAGTTTGTTCAGAGTTCAAAAGGTAATTCTTTAGTGAAGTTTCATTCACACATGTTGGCAGAGATGGATACCCAAAAGGAATTCTTTAGTTACAAGTCCAAGCAACAAAATATACTCTCTGGCTGCGAGATTGGCAGAAATGGATGCTCACAATAATATGAAAATAAAGGTTATTAGTGCTGTATAAAAGAATGAACTTGGCATGCCAATAAAACAACAAAACCGAATTAAAACAATACAACAAAAACTAAGCAAACAGCCAGACTGAATGATTTATGAATGCTAACAGCACCTTTTCTAGTATTAGTGAAGACCTTTGGACATTCCCAATGAGAGAGACGATTGATCGGTGCTGCAGGAGATTTACAACCGCAATTTTTTCGAGTTCTTCCACAACATGGTCGAGTTCCTGCTCAAATAAGCAGGAAACCAAGGTCAGAAGTTAACGGTTGAAGAACTGTACAAGACAAACCTCAACTATTATATATAATAGAAGAAACAAATGATATGGCGTGCATGAAGGTAATAAAGATCTCTACAGTTTTCATATTGCATGAATCCTTATATACAGTAGTAACCAACATGGATTATCTATATGGTGAAAATATACAAGATGGATTATGAGTAATTGAAACTGAAGCCTATAAAGTAATAAATCCAACAATAACATGGATCATGATTTCATACGCTTGCCTGCTGAATCAGTTCTCTGCTCCAGAGCTTTGACGGATCCAATGTCAAGGAAATACTGACTTCACTAGTAGCTACAACATCCACTGATATACCCAAGTCTTCAAAGATTGAAAACACCTGAATGGTGACAATGTTAGGCATGGTGTGTTAGACTTGGAAAAGCAATTGAGCCTGCATGAGGATAAAGAATCACCACATTCAGTACTTAGCATTTTTACCTTAGCGAGAAAGCCAAATTGACCAAGCATGCGAGTGCTAACAATGTCCAACATGGTTACATTGCGTTTCAAAACAATGCTAGTTAGTACTGCCTGGAATTGGAAAATGGACAATTTAGGCTGTTTGAAGTTTTCTGTACAAAATTGACTTCCGCTTTCTGAACAGTTTGCTGTGACAAACCTTACTCATGTCTCTTGTCCTAGTGATCAGGGTACCTGGGGCATTAGGGTTGTAAGAATTCTTAACCCTAACAGGAATATCACCCTCTCTAGCTGGCCTCATGGACTGTGGATGCAGGACCTGTAAAAGCACCCAAAAAAAAAAAAATTTATTCACTTGCCTGATTTTTGGGGGAAAAAGGAATATTCATTATTTTATCTGTTGCTACACTTGCTATTTTTTTCATGCTATGATTTATCATTTAGTTTCTGGATTTGTCAAGGTTTGAAGAGATCAACAAATAAATCAGAGATTATAGATACAAAAGAAACCCTTCAAATCAAAAAAGTTAAAATTTGAGCATTTAGAGGGATATTCAAATGCTTCACAAGAAAAAATAATTAACTTAAAAGTGAAAACTTTGCAAATCCAATGAGTTTGAGGACAATCAAGTATCACACATCTCAAACCAAACTTGGAAATGTATGGGGAGATTAGATAACCACAATTACATAAATTTGAATTAGTCACATAAAATTGGCCAGGTTTGGATTAATATAGGATGGATGAATCAACTTGAAAATATAATCAACTAAAAAGTGTTGGATGATTCAGAAAATTATTAGTGTCTTTTCATTTTCTACTTCAGTTGAAAATGTGGATATCTAGATTAGATTGCTAGTTAAATTTGATTCAAAAAAATGTCAATTGCTGGAATTCAGCCACTTGAACAAGTATGACTTCAGAAGAAACTTGCAAATGAATATCATTTACTGAAGACCCATACTGATCCTAGCCCATATTACCCATGCAACCAAATTGAACACAAGGCAGTGCCATTTTCTGATAATCTGTCAATGATAAAAATCAATACTTTTATGATACCTGAGCACCAAAATATGCAAGTTCAGCTGCCTCGTCAAATGTTAGATATGGCACAGGTTCTGCACGTCGATATATGTTAGGATCACATGTCAAAACACCATCAACGTCCTTCCATACCTGTAATATATGAGAAATAGGTTCTTAATTATTTTTGAGCTAAGAAACATGGACAATTCTAACGAAGAGCCGTATATATGCAGATCCCATACTGGACACTAACATTTCGTGAACACTTTGGAAAACATGTTTGACAAATCTTGGACATGTCCATGGTTTAAAAGAACAATTCTCAATTTTAAACATGTAGTCAACACTCATGAGCACTCACAACCATGTGACCAGCAAAACTTTGGACATCAACACACACATTTCTTTTAGCATGACAAAAAGTATAATTGTAAAGTAAAATCTAATTAAAGGCTACATAATATGCGTAAAAGATCAATTATAATAAAAGAAAGTAAGATATAGGAAGATCTTATCAAAGAAAAGGACATTGTAGGAAGACAGTAGTCATCGTAATTATATCTATATGTATATGTATATATTGGCATACGCCCTAAAGATCACAACGGGCGAGCCAGTTGAAGTGCCAGTGATCACACAACCAGAGCCCATTGTACCAATCCAGGACCTTGTGGTCAAAGGGCTGGGTTATGGGCCTGTTACCCACTGCTGAAGATATTCGTAAGGCTTGAAATTACATACACACAATAGTGCAATTATATGTTGTCCCCTTATTCTTTGTCCATGACACATAGCGATTATTAATAACTGAGTCGTTTATAGCCATAAAATACTAAAATAACTTGCTGTAAAATCGTATGCATTCTATATAGTATAATTCTACGATAATTCTAGGGACCATTACTCTCTGCAATGGACATATGTTCAAGAATAAGAGCAGCCACTTTTTGCAGAACATTGCCAAAAGTTAAGCTCGTCCCCACTGTTTCCCTCTTAATACACCACATATACAAGAGCAGTATTGGGTAATTTTTTTTTCTCCTTTATATTATAATTTTATATATACAAAAATATTTCTATGTTGCTAAGTTCTTACTCCTTACCATGTCTACGTCCTACATTTTTAAAATTTACTGTGTTATCACTTACATGTCGTGTCATGTCCATGATTTAAAGATTTGGCCTAGAACCACCATTAAGGGTCATGTTAGGTACATGTTCTAGAAGCTTGATAATATTCTAGAAGAATTTGTAATTTTTAGAATAATAATGTTTAACACATTCGTGCAATAGCTAACTTGCATTTCTTTAGACTTTATTTCTGTTTGCATGCTCACATGCATATTAATAATGATTAGCGGTATACATATGCACATATTCTGACATTTCATAATTATGCATTCAGTTTACTAACCTGAATTTCACGCAACCCCAATGCTTTACCAATAGTTGTGGCTGTCAGATCACTACCACCCCTACCCAATGTAGTCACTGCACGGGATCTCCAGCCCTGCAAATTGCAATCATAGTCCAAATGCATAACAGCATTATAAACCACAGAACCAACAGCCCAACCAAATTGGAGCAGAAATTACGACTATAACAAAGAAACGGGGGAACAACAAACTGGAAAACCTTTCCAAGGAAGCCAGTAACGATAGGAATTGCAGGATAACTAATCCAATCACTGTGTAATCTCTTTGCAACAGCTGGATAAGTTGCTTCCAAAATATCCGCATTAGTAAAGTCATCTGTTGTTATAAAACCAATTTCGAACGCATCATACTGCAAAAATACAGTCATTGTTTCACTCAACCATCAGCAGAAACTAATAACCGAAAAACCACCAGCAGAACCGGTATCAACAAAGCCTAAACGAAAAATGCAGCAGGAAGTATAAAAAATAAACATTTACTCTCAGCAGATTTAGCTAAGCAGGGATCTCTCAGTTTTATACCTTTGTTTCTCAGCAATCTACACATCCAACCAATAACTTATTAAGCGAACTATGGGCATTGGTTGAAAGAAACAGTTTTCAGATACAAAATACATGCACATGCAGAACATAATAAGCCCATAGAATTAGGTTCAAAACATATTACTAAAGAAATTCATAATTATTCAGATCAAGAGGATGGGAAATTATATATTATAATGCAGAATCCACTCTACAGAGATTTTTTAGCATAGAGCACAATTTAGAGTTGTGTAAAAAAAATTCAATTCAAATTTACATCTCAAATTGTAGTTTAATCTTTTTACTTGGTTTTACAACACCTGTCTGCTATAATTTTGAGAAAACAGTGTCAAGCAACAGCTACTTGAAATTTTTATCTTTAAAAATTATTATATGAGGCGCCAAAGACTCTTCCTATGTTATAGTGTATATCTTCAACGTAGAAAGTTTTTGTTTTCTTCTCACCTTTAGCATACAAGATTTGTACATTTGGAAGTTTTGCATGCAATTATAGCTTCTTTATCAGAAGGTCGTTATAAGCATATAAGCAAAATATGTTGGCCTCACCAAAAATGATTGAGAGAGAGAGGCAATTAATGGAACCTCCAATTCTAGAATCACCAGCCTGCCGTGATGTTTGATAAAAATTAACATATAATCCCAAAAATGTATGTCTGGCTACTTTCTTTATGCAACTGTTACTGAGTAATTTCATTATTTATTGGAGTATATGACCTTGCTAGGCATACAGATATTATATAAATTATCATAAAGCAACATACTTGCCGAGCTTTAACACCTATTTTATTCAAATATGCTGCAAAAAGTCTCGTTGACATGCACTCTCCGAATGAGACTAGGTAGTCTTTTGTGCGTAGTGTCAACTCTTTCATCATAGCAATTCCCTTCAGAAGTTGCTCCAATTCTTCCAGGTGTGCTGCATATTGTTTTTCGCAAACAAAATGATGACAGCCAACAGAGACATTAGTAAGAATGAATGAATATCAGCTCCATAGGCATGCAGAAACAAATAGAACTTATAGGCCATAAATAAATACTGGGAATATCAAAGTTATACTTTTATTGAGAATCACAAAGGCTGGAAATTTCTATAATTCATAGTATTAGCTTGTCAATGTGGATACCATCTATGTTTCATAAAAGGTTTCGTTGTACTTGTACTACTGTAAGGTGCGTTATTGAAGAACTTTGCCAAGATAAGATGAGCCAGGCTTCCATGTTCAGTTCGTTTCATAGAGAGTCCCTCCTAAAATAAATATGAACCACTTAACATCATTATGAAATGTTTCAAATTGTTACCGGCGAGATACCACCAGCATTTTTGAGCCGCAAACATCAACAATGGAACTTTTAGAATACTGTTTCCAGAATTTAATTTTATCAAACACCAAATGACCTATATGTTCCCGAAGGAGATGTTACAAAATTTCATGCAGATCTACTCATGTATCCAACAATCAGGAAGTAATACAGGGTTCAAAACAAGAAGATATTATATAAGGAGATTTGAGTCACAGAGAATATATATAACTGTTGATACATCATATCAAATCAAAAGTGTTCATATCAACAAATAACAACTGAATCTTATTGAAAATAAGAACTCACGGGAAATAGTGGAGCTGTCCACTCCAAGCTCATCCACGGTCCTGAATAAAGTATAGCAATGCCAAATGAGAAGGGATTCAATCTATATGTTGCAATTATGGTTTCAGAGATCCAAATAAGGAGAGGAAAGAAAAGATATTACCTAAGATGAAGTTCTTTTATTAAGGTTAACTCTTCGATATCAGATATATTAGAAACACCACAACTGACAGCCTTTTCTCCAGCCTAATATACAAGCAGTCAAATATTCTTGAAAAGGATATAATCATGTAACAGATAAACTGAAAAGTCAAAAATAAATATAGGCTAATACCAGTAAAAGCTTGTTGGTTGTCTTTCCCATAGCAGAGAGAACAATCACAGGCCTCTCTTCTGGAAAGCTGATAATAAGGTCAGCTACCTCTCTCATCCTCTCAGCCGAGGCAAGTGATGATCCACCAAACTTCATCACACATGTAAAATCCTTACCAACTCCATCATAAACTTGATTCTTGGTTTCACTTTGTTCAACCACATCTACATTTCTCCCACCACAACTGACTCGGAGGACTCTTCTCCTAATAAATGAATTCTTGCTAATTCTAGATGATCCGGAAACTGAAGCCACAGAGGTTGCAAAATGGAGCCACTGTTGCAAGCGCAAAGGTTGTGAATGCAAAGTTGTCCTTGAAGAAGGGTGATAGGGAGATTTAATTCCGTAGAAATGCATTGTAGTAGCCATGTCAAATCGAATAAAGGATTTCGGCTTCTACAAACGGATTGAGACCTAAACCCAATTAAACAAGTTAGGATTTTCCAAAACCTTAATTTGATTTTCCAAAACCAATAACCAATTAAAAGATTGAATAGGATAACATGTTCTCTATATAAAAACATCTTTTTAGCATCGAGACCTACAGGAGGTACCATGACTTTAAAATTGAAATAATTCAAAACAAATATCAGGTAAATGACATACAGCATGAAAGTATTAACTTACATAATTGCTTCCCAAGAAAGCTTCTTTTAAAAATAAAAATAAATAAAAATAAATAAAAAATAAAGAAGAAGAAGAAGAAGAAGAAGAAGAAGAAGAAAATGTGCGTAAACAATTGATTTACATTTATAAACTAATACTAATTGTAATACTAATAGTAAAGCAAATGGTTGTTCTAGTAGTAGGCTCAGTCCTGGTCGAAAGTAGAAAACTAATGCGGTGTTTTACAGCCAAATGGCCTCTCTCTCTGTATATATATATATATATTTGAGAAGGAAACTAAATGAAAAACAAACCAAATGGCCTCTCTCTCTATATTTGAGAAGGAAACTAAATGAAAAACGAAATTACGAAGCAGTTCAAAAGTACCTGGACACACAGAGGTTGAACGAAGAAATGCAGGGTAGATTTTGAAAAAGAGATCTAGGGTTTTGGTCACCCAGTGGGAGCTTGAGGGAACGCCAAACGCGACTGAGTTAAGAAGAGTCCCGGCGGCGCCCCCACACGTATTTTACCTACTTATGTTGCAACAAATTCCATTATTGGGTGCCGATGCTATTTAAACATCTCATGAATCAAATTAAAATAGACTTACAAATATACTTGTACTGAATATTCATATTCTCAGTTTAAGAAAAATAATCACCAATATGTTACCTTTAATAACATATTTCAATAAAATAATTTTTTGTAAGTCTAATTAGCACAACTAGTAACTATAAATTCTAAGTCTCTATGGTTACTAAAAAGGTTTAGTAATAATATTTTTTATTAAATAAATAATAATTAAGTATAATATAAATAAAAAATCATACCATATATAATATGTGAGAATTAAAAAATAAAAATAAAGGATAAATCTAAAAATTGAAGTAAATGAAAAAATACCAAAAAAGTTAATATATTAGCATTTATAAATGATAATATAATATACATAATATTTAAATCACAAAAAGTTAATATTTATAAGTGAAAATTAAAATATATCTATACTATTATTAAATGTGCAAAGAGTTTCAGTAATTCAGTATTTATTTATTATTTATTAATTAATATAAAAAGAATAATTATTTTTTATAAATAATTATCACAATATAACTGGTCCGGCTTAGTTATGATTATGTCATTATAAGGAGAAGCCACATATCATCATCATATTAATCCAATAAATCTATAAATAGAGGCATGGAAAAAGGAGTAAATGGTACAGAAATTGAGAATTCTAGAAATCTAGAATTCCAGAGTAAAATACGAAAACTCTGCCAAAGAATTTTAGTATTTATTTATTTATATAAATAAAATTTATTAATTGATATAAAAAAAATATTTTATTTATACAATTATTAAATGTGCAAAAAGTTTAAGTATGTATGTATTTATTTATTTATATAAAAAAAATATTTATTAATTGATGATATGAACAGAGTTTTTTTTTTTTTTAAAAAAAAAAAAAAACTTTATAAAACTATAATTTAACTAATAAAATTTAAATTAACCTATTTATCTATTTATTATTATGAATTTTTTAATAAAAGAAAATCTAATTATACAACAATTATTAAAATAAAAAATATTTATTAATTGTTATAAAAAATAAAATAATTTTTCTAAAACTCTTCCACAAATTAGCTTTTATTATGAGTTTCTTAATAAAATTAAATCTAATTCGACAAGGATATATTTAGAGAAAATAAAATAGTTTCGATAAAATTCTATCACAAATTACCTATTTTATTTTCAATAAAACTTTATCACGCTAGACAAAGATATATTCAAAGAGTTTCTATAAAAATCTAACACAAATTACATATTTATCTATTTATTATGAGTTTTTTAATAAAAAGAAATCTAATTAGACAAGTATTATTAATATAAAAACTTATTTATTAATTGATATAAAAAGAGGTTTTAAAAGAGTTTCTTTAAAATCCTAACACAAATTACCAATTTATTTATTTATTATGAGTTTTTTAATCAAAAAAAATATTAAAATAAAAAATATTTATTAATTGATATATAAAATAAAATAATTTTTCTAAAACTCTTTCATAAATTAGCTTTTATTATTTCTCATTTTATCAATGAAAAGGGATTAGGAAGATGATGAAATAAATTTTGTCATATTAATAGTTTTAAAAATAAAATAATTTTTCTAAAACTCTACCGCAAATTAGCTTTTATTATGAATTTCTTAATAAAATTAAATCTAAGTAGACAATGATATATTTAAAGAAAATAAAATAATTTTTATAAAACTGTATCACAAATTACCTATTTTATTTTTTAGTAAAACTCTATCAATAGACAAAAATATATTTAAAGAGTTTCTATAAAACTCTAACACAAATTAACTATTTATCTATTTATTATGAGTTTTTTAATAAATGAAAATCTGATTAGACAAGTATTATTAATATAAAAAATTATTTATGAATTGATATAAAAAAGAGGTTTTAAAGAGTTTCTATAAAACTCTAACACAAATTATCTATTTATCTATTTGTTATGAGTTTTTTAATAAAATGAAATCTATTTATTGTGAGTTTTTTTAATAAAAAATATTTATTAATTGATACGGATATAATTCGATGTTTTATTTAATAAATTGTTGAAAAAATAATTTAAAAAATGAAAAAGAAAAATTACAAGTATAGATAAATTAGGATACAATTTGTTATTTTTGTTAAAAATTCAACACTAAATATGAATGTATATGTATCATTTCTCATTTTATCATTGAAAAGGGATTAGGAAGATGATGAAATAAATTTTATCATATTAATAGTTTTTATAAAAATAGTTTATATAAAACTCTAAAAATTAGCTAATAAAATCAATCACAATAAAGTATTTATTAATTGATATAAAAAGAATAGTTATTTTTATTGGTAATTATTGCAATATAACCGGCCCGGCCCAGCTATGATTTATAGAAATTCATAATTCTAGAGTAAAATACATAACTCTGTCAAAGAGTTTCAGAAAAAATATTTATTCATTGATATAAAAAGATTTTTTATCTATATAATTATTAAATGTACAAAGAGTTTTACTAATTATTTATCTATTTATATATAAAAATATTTATTAATTGATGATATGAAAAGAGTTTTTTTTTTTTTTTTTTTTTTTTAAAAAAAAAAAATCATCTATAAAACTCTAAAATCTAACTAATAAAATTTAAATTAACCTATTTACCTATTTATTATTATGAATTTTTTAATAAAAGAAAATCTAATTAGACAAGAATTATTAATATAAAAATATTTATTAATTGATATATATAATAAAATAAATTTTTTAAAACTCTATCACAAATTAGCTTTTATTATGAGTTTATTAATAAAATTAAAACTAATTAGATAAGGATATATTTAAAGAAAATAAAATAATTTCTATAAAACTCTATCACAAATTACCTATTTTATTTTCAATAAAACTTTATCACACTGGACAAAGATATATTTAAAGAGTTTTTATAAAACTCTAACACAAATTAATTATTTATTTATTTATTATAAGTTTTTTAATAAAAGGAAATATAATTAGAAAAGTTTTATTAATATAAAAAATGATTTATGAATTTTTATAAACAGAGGTTTTAAAAGAGTTTCTATAAAATTCTAACACAAATTACCTATTTATCTATTTGTTATGACTTTTTTAATAAAAGAAAATATATTTATCTATTTATTTTGAGTTTTTTAATAAAAAATATTCATTAATTGATACCGATATAATTCGATGTTTTATTTAATAAATTGTTGAAAATTTTGAAGAAAAAAAAAAAACGAAAAAAGAAAAAGGGAAAATTACATATAAATGGAGTTAAAGTTCCATATTTACTTAGAGGCTGAGTCAAAGATCCATATTTCTCTAAAATGGATTGCTGAGGTGGCACATGGTTTTTTACTGTTTAGAAATTGTGGTACCTAAAATACCCTTCCGCGAAGGTACTACTTTTTCTTCGAAGGTACTACTTTTTTGAACTGAAGGTACTACTTTTTGGCGTTCAGGTACTATGTTTTTTAAACACCCGCGAAGGTACTACTTTTTCTCCGAAGGTACTACTTTTTTGTTAGGGAAAGGCATTTTAGGCACCACAATTTTTTAAACAATAAAAAACCATGTGCCACCTCAGCAATCCATTTTAGAGAAATATGAAACTTTGACTCAGTCTCTAAGTAAATATGGAACTTTGACTCCATTTATATGTAATTTTCTCAAAGAAAAATTACAAATCTAGATACATTAGGATATGGTATGTTCTTTTTGTTAAAAATTCGGCACTAAATATGAATGTATATGCATAATTAAAAATTACCTAATAAAATTAATCACAATAAAATATTTATTAATTGATATAAAAAGAATAGTTATTTTTTAGAAATCCAATTATAGAAATCCAGAGTTCCGGAGTAAAATACAGAAGTTCTATCAAAGAGTTTCAGTATTTATTTATTTATATAAAAAGATTTTTTATCAATACAATTATTAAATGTTACAAGAGTTTTAGTATTTAAGTATTTATTTATTTATATATATATAAATATTTATTAATTGATATGAAAAGTGTTTTAAAAAAAAAAATTCTATAAAACTCCAAAATCAAACTAATAAAATTTAAATTAACCTATTTATCTATTTATTATTATGAATTTTTTAATAAAAGAAAATCTCTAGCTTTTCTTGATTCGAGTTTTATTATGAGTTTATTATTAAAAGGAAATCTAATTAGACAAGGATATATTTAAAAAAAATAAAATAATTTCTATAAAATTCTATCACAAATTACCTATTTTATTTTATATAAACTCTATCACATTTGACAAGGATATATTTAAAGAAAATAAAATATAACCTAGGGTCTTCTAAAAAATCACAAACTCCATATAATAAATTTTTATATCAATTTCAATCTAATGTATGATTAGTATAATTGAATTTTTATTTTAAAATTTAATTAAAAATTAACAGAATTGAATTTCTATTGTAAATTTAAAATTATACTAAATTTCAAATTTCCTAATAAAATTCAAATCTATACTATTATATATATATATATATATATATATATATATATATATATATATATATACACACACATAATTTTTTATATATTACCTAATAAAATTCAAATTACAAATTACCTAAAAGAATTTATTACTTTGTAAAACTCAAATATTTCAGTATTAAATAAAAAAATATTAATTAATAAAAAAATAAAATACAAATATTTCAGTATTAATATTAAAACCTAAAAGAATTTATTACTTTGCAAAACTCAAACTCTATCACCAATTTCAAAATGTTTCAGTATTTATTTATTAATATAAAAAATATTTTTTAATTAATATAAAAAGAGTTGCAAAAAATTACAATTTTTTGTAAGGTTTATTTTTACAAGCTTCAAATCAACAATTAAAAATATATATATATATGAAAACAAAAATTCTATAAGTTACAAAACATTCACCACGTACATCGCATGTATCTTTTCCCAGTATATATATATATATATATATAAGTTTTTGAAAGCTGAAGCATCTCTAGAACGTTTATTTATTTATTTATTTATTTATTTTATTTAAAAAAGATGTTATATTAACTAATTATATGTAATTTTAACGTTTGAGATGACAACATTTTGTAGTACAAGAAACTGTAGGCTTGCTATTGGGTTGTTTAGACGTTGAAAGACAAATCACTTGTAATGTTTTCTTCCATTTGAACTTGTGTAACGCTCTAGTTATAGTCGGCCACTCTATTTATCCGGGGTCCAGACCTAAACGTCCTCCGAATTGGTTGTTTGGCGTGACACCAAATTAAGGACCGAGTCCAGCTGTAATACCAACTATAACATGTTTACCCAGTTACATAAATGCTTAATATATTGGGTAATGCTGCATACCCACCCATTTATACATAAAAAATAAAAATAAAAATAAAAAAAATATAAAAAAAGAAAAGAAAAAGAAGCAACTGGCTTTTACGACTACGTAGTATTATATATAGAACTTTCTCCATGTCTAAATTTCTAACTCCCTCAGTCTAGTTGTAACGGGTAGGCTTTTACTCATTTATCTAAAAACTTAAGTTATTAAATAGTGCTGGCAACGCTCTCATTGTGGTTGGGCGCTTGGCGCGACACCGGATCAAAAATTGGGTCTGTCTCTTGTACTAACGATAACGGGTGGGCATTTGCCCATTTACCCAAAAGTTTAAGTTATTGGGTAGTGTTATATACCCACCCATTTATACTCTTTTTACTTTGTATCCGGATCCGATGTGGGACAATAACTGGTTATGTAAAGTGTGGAATATCTCTTATTGGTTGATTGTTACAAGGATACTTGTCCCACATCAAATCCGGATAAGAAGTGAAATGAGTATAAATGGGTGGGTATGTAGCACTACCCTAATAATTTAAGTTTTTGGATAAATGGGTAAGAATCCACCCGTCACAACGAGGCGTCCGGGTGAGCCCACCCGAATAGGCAAGTTGGCCCAACCACAACGAAGACATTGCGAGTTTAGGCGAGAGATAATGTTACAAGTGGTATTTGTGATCCGAATGGAAAGTGAAATGAGTATAAATGGCAGATATACAGCAATACCCATCAACTATTATATATATATATAAAGGTTTTGGATCCTTATTTATCATCTTATGGAGCTAAAGTCATAATATTTTGAAAAAATTAAATTGACCAAAATATTAACATAGAGATAAAAAATATTATTCATTTGATGAAACTACTATTACTTATCCAGATACCACTTTTATACATATAAATATCACTCTTATGGTCAGAGTGATCACTCTTGTTCAGTTAGACACCATTTTTTTTTTTTTTTTGCAAACCATCATAGGTCTCACAGACTCTTGTTAAGTTGTTAATTAGGTTTGTTCCTCCTCCAATTCAAACTTCAACTACTTGGTACTTCAATCACAATGTAGTCAAATCTTGTGTTAGTCGATGATATTCCACACGTAACTAGGTTTAGATTATTTCTAGTTTTATTTCCTTAGCATCTCTTGATTATAAGAATAAATTTGTTTATTAATAGATCTCCTTCTACGTATTGTAATTTTGTTATTTCACCATTAACCAAATTTAATTCTCCCGTCTATCTCTTATAATTATAATTTTTCTTTACCCAATCAAACTCGTCAAGAGGTCTTGGAAGAACTTATTTACTTTGACTCCATAATTTTTTATTCCCATAACTCTATAAGAATAACCCGACCTTATCCAATGGATACTCTTTCCTCTAAAGCATACACTCAAAGCCTTGTACATTGGCATAATTTGGTTGGTTTGGTTCTCACCCTCAATCCCTAAACATTCTTTTCTGTCTATGGACAGCAATCTAAGAAAAACTTTTCACACTTGACAAACTAGCAATGGACTATAGGATGCAACCAAATGTTTGTATCCTGCGTGTTAAAGCAGCAAGAAGCCATGAACACTTGTTTCACCGGTGCTCGTGCTCGAAGATCATTTGGGAAAAACTTCAAGAAAAATGTAGGTTTTATACTAACCCAAACTCATGGCAAGATTTTCTCATATGGGCATCTTCAAATTGGAAGCAAAAAATGAAAGTTGGTAGAATTTTGATACCTTGGCAAATTATGTACATCACATTTGGATGGAGAGGAACAACAGAATCTCAGTATTGTTGCTATGCCTATTTGAAGTTCTGTTCTTGAAGTAGTTGATGCATATGGACTGGACTCGTTTTGTTTTGGTCTTGTCATGTTAGGGGTCTTTTTGGCTAGGCTTGGTTTCATGTTCTTTGATTGGGCTCATTACCTCTTTAGCCTTTGATTACTGTTGTTGCCCTGCCCAATGGGTTGTGTTCTTGTTTTGGGCCTGGGTATGCCCATTGTGTACTGTACAGCTTTTTGTTTCTCCTTTGTTTCTCTCTTTTTGGGTATTTTTTCGCTAGTAATCTTGTTGTTTACAAGAGTCCAACATCCTCTTGTACTTAGTTTCGAGTCATCCTGCCTTTTTATATTATCGTGAAAGCTAATTCTCTTCCAACAACGGACAATCAGTTAAGAAGCCGGCAATAGTTTTTTTTTTTTTTTTTTTTTTTTTTTTTTTTTTCAGCAAGTAAACGTATTAGGGTATTAGATATTAAACAAGTCTAAGAAGCTGAAAATAGTTTTTCAGAGAAAAAGATTTTTCGATTAAATTGAAGTGTTAATCAAGGGGGTTTATATGTTATTTGATTTATCAAATATTTCATACGCTTTATGTATTTTATAACACAACAAAGTAGTAGGGTGATGGATACGTTATATGAATGGTGGTTTGTATCATCATCAAAGAAAAGAATACATAATGGGTGGGTTAGAAAAGGCAACAATAATTTTGGAGTGGGAGAGGTCTAGCTATTAGCTAATGAAAAAGGGCATATATGTCAATACAAAATCCATTTTCTGAATGAATTAAGTGGTTGTAACTTGAGTAAAACAAGGTGAGGCCGTGAGGGGGGTTGACAGAAATGTAATTTGCCAATTAAGTTGATGTAACAAGTGTAGGTATATCATATCATATCATATGTAATTAATTGTACCGTTGAAGATCAAACCATATTAGAGTAATTAACATCTAATCCTTGTGTGTGTGTGTGTGTCTATAGCACGGACGGTAACAGCTTTCTTTCTTTGCTGCCATCCAATGTTCATATATAGCTTTCTTAATTATAGGAGGGCGGAACCTAGCTAGCGAGTCATAATTCATTACCCCGGCCCAAAGGATGGAGGGAGTGAAAAACAGAAGAAGAAGAAGAATAAGTAGGTCGGTTCCCAAAGTTCCTGCCATTACTCAGGTACACAATACACACAAAAAGAAAATTCAGAAAATAAGCACACAATGCTTCCCGTTCTTTTCTGCATCATATATTAAAGAAACTAAATTAATAACCTACACATCTTGATGAAAATTTGCTGCCCTACTTGATCAATTTGGTCTTGCAGGATCAATTCACATTTAGGCAAAGCTGGTGGTTCCATATCACATCGCTGGAAAAAACAAAAATTACTTTCGAACCTCTCTCCAAATCTTCGAGCTAGCTAGCTAGCTACATCACACCATGGAACCCAGCGGAATCCAGAAGTACTGCTTTGATCTGTTCAGGCAGCACGTCAGGGCCTTCACCGCATTGCTGCATAGCAACAAAGACTCCATCTATAAATCTCACTCTATTAAACCTAAAACTATCAAACCATAACAAAGGAAAATTAGAAAATAAAACATGCCTTTCCTTTGTCACAATTCGTGATAACCACACGGTAAAACATGCCTGCAGAATCAATAATACAAAGTTCTCCCTTTGCTTCGTCTTTTTACTCCATTTGCAACTCAATTCTAGTTCGTTTGTCATTACAAACCTGATGGTATATATTCCTCTTTATAGTTTTAGATTTACTCATTATGATATTTCAGTCAATGGCAACTTTCCGATACTAAGGAAGGGGTTGGGCAGCCGTGACCGAGAGGTAATCTCAGTCTCCATATGGTCACAGATATAGTGAAAAAGAAAAGAACAATGACCCATGCATGGGAAATCATCCAACACAATTTCTTAAAATTGTTCTCTAGTTGTATGTATGAGCCCCACAAATACGGTTGTGTGAAAAAGATCCAGATGCTCCGCATCAAGAGAAGTTTAAATTTATATCAGTAGATTCATACAACTGATCTTCATATATGTTAATTTTTTAAGGGCGTGATACAATTTTCACAGAAGCAAATAGATTAATAGCATGAAAAATAATGATAAAAAGTAGGAACCTTACCTCAGCTCGGAATACATCCAAAGCAAACCCATTGAAACAGCTGATGACAGCTTGCTGAATATCCAGCCCAAGATTGTCTAGAGCCCTCATAGTGGAGAGCAACAGACCTGGTCTACGAGCACAAAACATGTGGATGTTGACAGCCCTGCCTTCTCTCACCCTTACCTCCACCTACAAAACTCAGAAAACTAAAAATTTAAGAGAACAAGCAAGGAGTCCTTTGGATCGTCACAAAAGCCAACTTTGAGACATGAAAGAAGACAAAAAAGAGATGAAGTATCCAACCATAGAACAAACATGCTCATTCTATGATCAATATATGAGATCCATCATATATTGAGTGGCAACATCGTTTGGAGCAGAGTGTTGGAGGCATTGAGACACAAACACAACACATCCATGTAGTGGAAATGAGGATGTCACGTTTTATGATAGGAGTCACTAAAAGAGATGAAGTATCCAACCATAGAACAAACATGCTCATTCTATGATCAATATATGAGATCCATCATATATTGAGTGGCAACATCGTATGGAGTAGAGTGTTGGGGGCTTTGAGACACAAACACAACGCATCCATGTAGTAGAAATGAGGATGCTACGTTGGATGACAGGAGTCACTAAAAGAGATAAGATATATTACGAACGTGTGAGGGGAATGTTACATATAGCGCCTACAAATGATAAAATTACGGAAAGTAGACTTAGGTGGTGATGATGCAACTATAAAAAGAGTTAAGAGTTGTTTGTCTAGAAGATAAGCGACATAGAGGCCAAGTGGGATGAAGTAATTAAAAACGACTTGAAAACTCTAAATTTAAGAGAAGACATGGTGCATAATAGGAAAGAATGAAAAAAAAGAGTTCACGTGGCCGACCGATCTCTATGGGATAAAAACAACGACGATGATGATCATATACACAGTAAAACCAATTTCATATCTAAAATACTCAATGTAGGGAACATTCATTGGGGGATCCAATTGATGAGCCTTCCTATATATGCATGATGAGCCTTCCTATATATGCATGAAAAAGATGAGCCCGTGGACCACATTATTCATCAAAGCATTAAACTACAAGTCATTCATCAGTATTGGGTTAGACAATTTAATGCTGGAGTGTTGGTAAATCAACTTCATGTAGAAAATAGCGAAACATAAAAATGTATTCCTATCAGTTTACCACCAAAAACTTAAGAATCCAAATCTGCATTAAAAAAATGTTATAATTTTAATATTGAGCACCTACACCTATATTGGTTCCTTTGTTTTTAAGGTCATGAATCATGATGCTGACACCAAACTCTGACTCAATGATGCTACTAAGTTGTGACAGATTGAAAAGACATACATTAGTTATAACTAAAAATGTCCAAGGTGCATAAGCATCAATTAACACACAAACTTAAATATACCAAATTAAAACCTAAGGCAAAACTAGAAGACAGGAACTCATATAACAGAAACAATGGAAAAAAAAAGTTTTCTTTTTCCCTTTTAGGCTAAAGCAAAAGGAAATAAGCATGAACTTAACAAATCCAGAAATTTTATATTATTTTCCTAGCAGCAAGATGAATGAAATGTACCCTTGTAGGTTGGCTTTTAGGACTCGGTAACGAGCTTGGACATAGTTCTTCCTTGACGCGATAAGGAAGTGTGGGTGGGGTGGGTGTCAATGGATGGAAGTTTGTCGTAGGCGTCAGCAAAGAGCCTGGTGGGGTCGCCTCCAGTTCATTATGAAGATCGTTAATTCTTTGCAGAAGCTCCTTCAAGTACTCAATGGCATCCCCAAGTATTGAAGCTCTATCCATCTACATACATAAAAAGAACAGTCATATTTGTGCATTATGAATATCTATTCAAGTGAAGATGGTTTGACAAAGGTCTAAAAGCTCCAAAATTTTGACTACAGAACTCGATGCAGTTTTTAGTTCAAGATGGTTTAAATTCTTAGTAAAGCTACAACAGATTTGCCATGAAAACACTAATTTCTTGCTCACGAATAATAATTTCTTGCCATTTTAAAGAAAAGAAAGAAAGGAAAAAAGAAGAAGAAGAAGATGATATTATAGTCTTACCTTAAGGAATTTGGGAATCTCACTGGGTGTGTTTTCCCTTTCTTCCTATTTCCTTCATTTTGTATTAATTTCTCATAAGCAATGATTTCATCCAAATTGTAACCAATTTTACAAATCAGCATCAAGGAAGTTAAGGAGCATAGGAATGATGACTAATGATACTTGCGAGGGGAAATGACAGGAATAATTAGAGTATTAAAATAAATGAGAACTCATTTTTTTTTATAAGTGCGTGCATATATATGCATCCTAAAATATAGAAGGTTAATTTCTAAAGAAGATGAAGAAGAAAAAAAAAAAAACACACGCGAACACATTATATGAAAAGAAAGAACAGCAAAAGAAGTTTTGTAATAGAAGAATTCAAAAAATTAACCTTGCTGATCTTAGGGACAACAGAGCGAAGCATGTAAAGCCTGTCGTTGAGCTTCTTCCTCCGACGCCTCTCTGCCATCAAATTTTTTGCTGGAAGTCCCTTCTTCTTCCCCTTTTGATCTCCAACCGTAACTGTGCTGTTTGCAATTGAGTTATTTCCACCGTTAATACTAATACTCCCAATCTCATCCATCTTATTATTCTCAGGAGGCTCATCAGAATCATAATTCAGACCTGAAACATCAATACTCGCTTCCTCAACTTCATCGGCCTCACTGTTTCTCTTCCTCTTCTTCTCCGATTCTCCATCATCCTCTCTCTTTCCCCAATTCCCATCAATCCCCATTGAAGTCGAACCCCCCAAAAGCCCCAAATTCCCAAATTTGTTGGCTCCACCAGAATTCTGCCTCGACGCCGCTCTTTTCTGAAAGAGTGTGGGCTGTGCTCCAACCGGTGGTAAAACTTCAAGAGGCCTCAAAACCTTAGACCTGTTCATAATCAGAGCATCCCCGGACCCCTCGAAACCAGTCGGAGGAGCAAACGTGCCGCCAATGGCGTTGTTGTTGTTGTCAATCATCGGCAGCAAACGGTTGGTCGGAAACTCAGAGTTGGAATTCAACTCCGGAGTGGCCATGTGAGTTTGGGAACTCAAACTATTGAAACCCATCAAAACAGGGGAATTCGAGCTCTGATGTGCAAGAAAATTAGCGTCACAGCCCAAATCGAAGCCATTGTCAAAAGGGTTGTTGCAAACAACATTAAAGAGTGAAGAGAAACAAGATTTAGGTGGCAAAAACGACTGAATCTGTGATGGGTCGAGGGTAAATGCCGCCTGTGACGGAGAACAGGAGGAGGACGAGTCCATTGGTTGTAACAACAGATTGTGGTCAGTTGGGTTTGAACAGAAGGTCATGTTCATGTCCTTGAATTCATGGTGGTTTGGGATGGTGTGGATGTCTTGGTGAGATGGGTTGAGAGCATTGTTTATATACCAGTCACTTTCGAGCATGGATTTGAAGGTAGAGAGAGAAGCGTTCATGTCGTCGTCCTTTGTATCTCCATCGTTGTTTCTTGTCCACGAAACTGCGTCATCTTCTTCTCCTCCCATCCAACCGACGCCGTTAGCCCTTGGTAGCATTTCAGGCTCTCTCTCCTCTGCTTTACTTTTCTGGGTTGTTCCTTCTTTAGAGAGAGAGAGAGTGAGAAAGAGGGGGAAGGCGCAGAGGTAGAGAAAAAAGGGTATTAGCTTTTCAGAGTACAAATTTGATGGGAAATTGAAGAGAGAGAGAGAGATTCGAAGTTTGAACGTTAAGAGTATCAATACTGTGGAGTGAATGGAGACCACATCGTAGTTATCTCTGTCTGCTGGTACTGCTTTGGTGGTTTTAACAACTTTGCCCTAAAATGTACAAACTAGTCCTGTGAAAGTTGCCATTATTACTCAACTTTGATTGTTGACAACTCCATCCTATGTGTACAAATTACTGCCCTTTTTTCTTTTTCTTTTTTTTTTTTTTATTCTCAATCAAAACTAATAGTGCTAAAACTATATATATATATATATATATATATATATATTCATATTCATACCTCTAAAAATATTGAACTCCTAGTAGTAAATTTCATAATTCAATTCAACACTTTAATATGTACAAATTAAATTAAGTATTTACTAAATTAAATATACTTTATAATTTACAATTTGAATACCACTTAAAAGAATAAAAACTACTAAAAAAATTAAGTGAACAAGAATTCACTTACCTACTTACCCAAAAATAAAATAAAAAAAATCCACTTACCATCAAAAGTAAAATTCAAACAAATATATATAAAAATAATAATCTCAATTTATAAATAGCACCTAAAATTTATTTTTCAAAAATTTGTAGTTAGATTTCAGTTTTATCAAACACAATGTGTAAATTAGGCTAAAATAATATTTTGTTCTCCTTTTAAATAAAAGATTGAGAGTTCACATCTTCAATGAACAAATAGCTATGTTGGTATGATTTACCTTAAAAAAAAAAAAAAAAAAAGCAATCTAGTTTTAAGAAATAGTCCATTATTTGATATAAAAAAAAAAATTACATTCGGTAGCACCGGCTTCATAATATATAAGAGAATCAAATGTTAGAAACATTTTGTCATTTACTTTGAGAAATTAAAATAATACTAACTGATCTATCTTTTCCTAGTGAGTTTTAACTTCTAAACTCTAGATCAAAAACGATCAAAAACTTTCGAGGAATAAAAGTGAGAAAAAAAAAAAATCAAAACAAAATAAAAGAACATATAATTATTTATTTATTTTAAAATTACAAATAAATAAGAGAAAAATTAAATAAAAAATAAAAAATAACTGATCTTCCTTTTCCTAGTGAGTCTTAACTTCTAAACTCTAGATCAAAAACTTTTGACCAATAAAAGTGAGAAAACAAAAAAACAAAAACAAAAGAACATATAATTATTTATTTATTCTAAAATTTTAAAAATAACATAATTATCCACTAAAACCATTATTACACTCCTTGAGTGTTATTAATTTGCTACTACAAAAGCATTCCTGATGCATAAGGATTTCTAGTCTAATGGTAATGTATAACCTCGATCTCTTCCTCAACTTGGGAAGTGCTTGCTTTAACATTAAAAAAATATATGTACATATATAGAAGAACTATTATTTTGTCATATATAGAAGAACTATTATTTTGTTTTCTTTTTGCATTAATGTTCTCAAGACAACAACACAAAGTAAGAAATAGCTCCACTGGCATCTTCTCGTTGGAGGGTGGTTTTTTAGAATTATTCTTTAAAAATAAACATTCTAGAATTATTAGAATAAGTACAATTGTTATTCCAGACTTTTGAGAAATAATTTTATTGTTTTAGCTACTTCGTATTAAAATTTTGAAATGGGTGCAAGTGATGAAAATGGAATATGAATATCATCTTTCTCCCTTTAAGATTCTTTTTGTTTGAACGTAAAATATTTTTTATATTTTTTGGTATTTAGTTGTGATAAAATATTTATGAATAAAAAATTATATTGTAATATAATAAAAATAACTTATTTATCAATTTTTGACAAGTTATTTTACACATCTCACTTGATGGACTCAACCTAAATGTTTGTCAAACATAAAAAAAAAAAAATTTTAAAAAAAATAATATATTTTACGTGAAAAAATTTATTTTTCAAAAAAAATATTTTACGTTGAAACAAACTGAGCCTAAAGGAAAAATATGGTGTAGTACAATTATCATTACACACTTTCTTATTATATAATAAAGGGTTATTTGTGCCAAAAAAATAAAAAATAAAAAATAGTACCATACAAAATTTTGCAAGTTATGCACCTACATTACAGTATTAAAATGTTACAAAATACCTTCTGGAGGGGTCAAGTTGTAACGTTTTTAATAATTGAGGGGACAAATTGTAGTGTATGAAGTCAACTTGAAATAAATTACTGTATATAGTACAGTTCTTTGTCCAACTCTTTTTTTTTCTTTTCGGGCTCTTTATAAGAATTTTCTGAATTATTTTTTAATAAGTGTCTATTATATTTTAAAGTATATATTTTTTATTTAGAAAAACATAAATATTATTCTTTGCTACTGCAATTAAATTGTAGTATCTTTATAACTGAATTGTTTCAGAATCGAAATGCATTCCAAACTAGCTAGAAAATTTATATTTTTGTTTAATTTTTTGGTATTGTGCTTCAAATGTATTAGTTTTTTTTCCCCCTTTTTTTCGGAAGTTTAAACAAATTGTATATTCGATCGGTTGTACAAACAAATAGTAAATTAATTCAAATGTATTAGGTTTACTCATATTGCTCCTGTTACATATATATTTATAAATTTGTTTTTATTATTTAATAAGGTCAACATTGGACAATATATATATATATATGTGTGTGTGCGCGTGTGTGTGTGTATAGACACATATTCTCGGTAATTCTGGACAATAATTTTTGTTTCATTTAGAAATAGGAATTAAATTTATTTATGCTTTAGTACCTTATTAATAAGGATTACATTGGACAATGATACTATATTTCTTTTATCTTGAATTATACAGTATAAATTTTTTTTTTAATTACCGAAAAAATTATTCTGTATTTTTTTTAATTTCTTGAATCAAATACGCTTTTGGAATATATATAGGGCTAAAATCATCAAATTCCCATTACTTTCAATTTATTATTATTAAACGTTAACATGTTTCTAAAAAACCTTAACATTGTTACAAAGTTAATCACATTGCCTCCACTTCTGTTTGTTTGGGACATTAAAGTAGTGCTACTGCTCACTTGCATTGGCAAAATATTTATAGGGACAAAATTATTCTTGCAAAAACATGTGTTAACCATGTGTTGTACATTTTTATTATTCCAAAAATGCCCCTAAGCATGTTAAATAATATAAGTCATTTATTCATCAACTGAAAATGATTGAATTTTAATGTTTGAATTAAAATTTTAAATAATTTATGACTGGAGACATTAAAAGAATGTTTTGAAAAAAATTACCATCAAATTATGCATTTCGTTTTTAAACACAATAAGCTAGACCTTTAATTTTATTTAATTTTTAGAAATACAATAAATCTAACTTTGGAAATCTTCTACCAATTGAGTTTTGAATCAATCGTTTTTTTATTTATACCATTTTTCATAATAAGAATTAAACTTTTGTAATTAGAATTTTATTCAACATTTAGTGGTTATCCAAAATCTATTAGTTTGCATTTAAACATGTTTGAACAAAATTATTAGCTATCCCAATTGTTGTCAATTTTTATATTTAAATTGTGTAGTAATTAGTCAATTTTTTGAAGTATGAAAATGATTCAATTTTTTAAAAATATAAAATAAAAATTGATATTTTAATGACTTATTTAGTTTTTTGTTTACCAAATTGTCAATTCTACAAAAGATTTTATTTAAATTAAATGAACTAAATTATAATTTAATACATAATGTAATATTCATAAATTGACTTGAACGAAATTATAATATTCAGGTTTGTACGTGAGGACAATTTTGTGGATATCGATTTTTATTTTTTAAAAATAAAGTGGTATATTATAAGGGTAATTTAATCATTTAACAAATCTTTAACAATTTATTAACAGAATTGGGGGAAATTCGATAACTTTATAATAGTGTTAAAAGTTTTTAAAAATAAGTTATGATTTTATTATAAAAATTAAAAGTGGTAGGAGTTTTATGATTTTAGTCCTTGAATATATAGTAAACTTGTTTGTATTTATTTTAGTGGCGAATTAATCACCTGTGAGTCATGTGTAATACCCCTAATTTTAAAAGGATAGTCTCGGTATTTATTTATTTATTTTTATTGTATTTTTTTAATTGTTTAATTGATTATTTGACTAATTGTTTATGTGTTTAATTGAATTAAGTGTTACTTGATTAATTGGCTACTTATCTATGTGTTATTTGTATTTTGTCTAGGTGTTATTTGTATTATTTGTTTAATTAGATTGTGCACTTAAATGATGTATTTGATTAATTGTAATTAATTATAAATTAAATGATTAAATGTTTTATTTTATTTTATTTTATTTTATGGTTATGATTAGTGGTAATGGACTAACTAATTGGGTCCCACGGACTACTTGAATAGGAGGTTGGATGGGTATGGATAATTACCCATTGATAGTTGTATATGTATATATATAGATATATATGTATATACATATATATAAAAAGGAAAGTAATTTATTAATATTATAGTAACTTTAGTATTAATAAATAATCTGATGTATATATTTTATATATTTATATAATAAGGATATACATATATTTTATACGTAACATGTTTTAAGTTACCTTTTTAATATTATGGTAACTTTAGTATAAATAAATAATCTGATGTATATATTTTATTTATTTAATAAGGATACAGATAGATTATATACGTAACATGTTTTAAGTTACTTTTTAATATTATGGTAACTTTAGTATAAATAAATAATCTGATGTATATATTTTATTTATTTAATGAGAGAAAGAGTTAGAGAGAGAAGGAGAAAGAGGAAGGAAGGAGGAGAAAACCCTATAGAGGGAAGATCAAGGAAGAAGAAATTTAACTTTCAATCCGAAAGTTTAAAGCAAGTTCTTCTTCTATCTCTTTCCCTTTGATTCGTATTTCTGTACATGCCTAGGAAATTCCAGGATTTATTAAACACATAAAATTAAATAATTATGCATGTTTAATTGGGTTAGAACATAGGTTTTATGAAATTGGTTCACTGTTCTTGTGTTATGAATTGATAAAATGCATTATTTTGATTTGATTTCTTATATGAATTTTTACATGTTTAAATTATGTATTTTTCATATCTGTGGAATGATGGAACGTAGAAACATGCCTAAGATTCCTGAACATTAAATAGGGACTAGGTTTGGGTTTTAGTAAATTTAAATAGACTCAATCATAATGATACTTACTATTTGAATGTTTTAAACAAACGAATGGATTTAATCTTTTAAAATATTTTAGCAATTTAGATTAAATGTGTAGGATGAATTGGATATGGAGAATCCTTATTTAACGGTATAATAAAATATCATCATGTATAAGATTCAGTTTGTGTAGGACATATGATATAAGAAGTTTAAAGAAATAATAAGTCATTCCTATTATGTGATAACTTGATATCATATTTATCATAGTTATTTATGGAATGTTTGATGTATTTCCTTAATTGTTACATCAATTGTTGGATTGTGTGGTTTAATGCACCGGTATGGGACGGTGGCATTCTAGGGATGGATTAACTTATTAGTTAAGTCCTACTTATTTTATATAAGGGAATGGATTAACTAAAATGTTAAGTCCTACTCATATTTAAGTCAGGTCAGCTGAACAAGTTGAATGACTTATGGAGGATTAATTTATTATATAAGGGAATGGATTAACTAAAATGTTAAGTCCTACTTATATTCAAGTCAGGTCAACTGAACAAGTTGAATGACTTATGGAGGATTAATTTATACTGGATAGGATGGTTGCTAGATTTTATATATATAAGTATGGTGCCATGATATGAGCTTGAGTCTCAGGATCAATGGTTAGGGCGCGTATATCGCCAGGGATGTGTAGCTAGATATAGAGTAGTTGTGTACCCTGGTAGGTCTAGGTACTCATGCCCACTATATGTGCGTTTTGCATGTTGCCTACTATTCAGATTGAGACAACCCTATAGTCTAGTGAGGTTCTTTTAGTGTGTGTATATATATATACGGACTACTAGTTACTGTTGGATTGACTAGGATGTATATGTGTATCGGATCTCTGCTTGGACTGTAGTAGAGTAGAACTTGTTTGTGGGCCTGACCCACCATTATTTTTCAGGTGTTCGTCATGAGTAGAGGTTGTTCGTGCTGAGCGGGGATCAGTCTACTTCATTCTTCCGATGCTACATAGGAGTTCCTTTATGATTCAGTTTCCTGTTTTAGATTACTGTCATTTGTTTAGTTTGGATTTTCTAGGGGTCCACACAGTATGGATTCCCGAGTTGTATTTTGGAGGATCAGTTGTATCAGAAGAGTTTATTAATTAATGGAAATATATTATGAGGTTTATTATTAGATTATCATTTTAGTTTCTTGTTAGCATTTTATTTATTCTTCTTTATTCTTTTGTACTCTGTGTTCGTTTATTATCAATTTGTTTTGATATCCTCGGGTATTCGGGCGTGGGCCTGGCCAATCCGCATTCAGAAATTCGGGGGTATCACATCATGTGTCTTCAAATTTCTATCTACAAAATTGGTTTGGAACACAATAACATTAGACACCATCATTATGATATTTATTACTAGTAATTAATTTGTTCATAATACCGAGTAGTTAAGTATGGGGCTGGATTGATTATGTATATATACCCGCGGGCGCCTGTTTAGTTGCAGATTTTTTTTTTCTTAAATATAATTATATAACTATTAAAAAAAATTATAAAAAAATTCAAGAGTAGAAGTATTCTTAGTTCGTAGGGCTCTGCCGCTCTCTAAAACGGTTGAGGAAGTGAATGAATGTCATTTAAGGTTTTTAATACTAACTATATATTAATAAAATAAAAGTAATTAAATAATTTACCTACCTAAACGAGTGGTTCAAATAAGAGAGATACTAACTATATATTAATAAAATAGAAGTAATTTACTTGTCTAAACGAGTGGTTCGAGTGAGGTGATCTCTTCATCCCAGCCTCGAACCTGTATGGATTTTTATTAATAAAAATTATTTTTACCCAAGTAAACTAAACGACCTTTTAAAATCACTATAAACAATACGATGCAGGGAAAATTGCCATACCTAGAGTGGCAACATGGTAATTGGGTTGTTGAGCGTGGAAGTGTGTGGGGGTACTCAAAATAGTAGCGAGTAATTGGCATTTGCAGCATGCAGGAGGAGAGAGATGGGGGGCTTTAATTGGAATAAAAATGATAAGTAGAAACCCAGGTTTCTCGTGACTCCTTTCCCAATCACCGCACCTACTACCCAATCAAACTCTTGCGACTGACTGACCACCCTCTCTCTCATCTTCAACAAATACAATACGTCGTTCAACGGTTACGATCTCCTTCTTTCTCTCTCTCTCTCTCTCTATATATATATATATATTCAAACAGATTCTTTCTTCCCAAACTTCTTTTTGGGATGTACTAATTAGTATAAGGAAAATTGGGAGAGAAGACTCCTTTATAAACCGAAGATAATGATTCTACTACATCGTTAAGACTTCAAAACTGACTGCGCCTCCATCCATCGGTTACGTGTCGGTGTCCAATCTCAATTTCAGGTCCAATCCAATGTCTCTCTCTCTCTACATTCAACCTTTATGTATGTGCACAGTTTGAATTTGTTTACAGCAAGCAATTAAGACCTCTCACTTCACGTGATACTTCGATTACCATTACATTAAATTTACATGTATATATATATATATAATATGGTGTAGTATGTTGATAGATATATATATATATATATATAAAATGATAAATGAGATAACACACGTGGCATGCATGCAAGTCATTCTCAGGCCACGTACCAGCTAAAAGTGGGGCCTACCCTTCCATGGAAAATTGCAGAATCATGGTTGTACCCGCCGTCGACTCCTGCTGCTTGTTGATATAATAAAAATTGGCGAGACATCCGACATTTGGAGTGAGATGGATGGCTATGTGTCCGTGTTATCATTATGTATGTATTGTATTCGTGGCCATCCATGCATGCACCCTCAAATCCTTTGTCCACCAACAAATACATAACAAAGCAAGTAAACAGATACATCATACATCATAAGGTAGCTAACTAGCCATACATCCAAATTCCAATATTCATATAGTAAATAAGTATTTATATAGTATATATATACATGAAGAGATAGAGAGAGTGGGCACCTCAACCCTCAAGCAAGCTGTTTGACAAGCCATGACACCATAAATAATTATGGTTGGGACCACACACACACACACACACGCATATATATATATATATGGACCACTAAAAAACTCTCGTCAATTCAAAAAATATTTTACCCCAGCTGGATGGATGTATTTTGAACTAATTAATACATAAAATCAATATCTAAATGAATTCAGGAAATGCTTTCTGGATCAAAGGCACAAACTAATTAATTGTTGTAGAAGTAGTGGTACACAATATTACGATGATGCATACAAATAGCAAGGGGCGGAGCCAGCACAAGCCCCGCTCATTAGTTTTAATTACAATTTGATTTATAATTTATAAAATTAAGTTTTCAAAATTCTCCTCTTAAAATAATTTTTTTTTTTTAAAATGGCCATTAATTTTTATTACACATAGGCCGATAATTTATAATAAAAGTAAAAAAATGCTCCTGAAATAATTATTTACCCTTGGGCCAATTAATTTTTTTTGCAAATAGGTTTATAATTTATAAAATTTTATAAAAATGACCACTAAAATAATTATTTTTTAAAAATATCTTTAATTTTTTCTTTCTTTTCATTCTTACTACTCCTCTTCTTCTTCTTCTCCTCTTAAAAAAAAAGTTGCATTCCTTTATTCATGGTATTTTTTTTTTCTCTTCAAAATTTGGTAATTAAATTTGTTGCTAAAAGAACTCTCAAGGTCCGTATTTTATGTTTTCATTTTTTTTAATAATTATTCCCCCTCTCTCGGAAACAAATTCCTGTCTCCGCCCCTGCAAATAGCTAACTAGCAAGATATCTAATATAGATGTAGTGGCTAAAAATAAAAGAGATGTCGTGCCACAACACAAATATGGCATTGTTTAGAGCCATTTTAACTAGTACGAATTAAAATTAGTGTGTGTATATGTACATATATATATATAATGCCATATACTATAATTTATAATTATTGTAAACATTGGAATTTGGACGTATTAAAAATGGAACGTCATATTGACTTATATATATATAATTACACGCTTTGAAATTCAATTAACATTATCAGGGTAGAACAATGAATTAATGAAGTAGTTAAAAAGAATTTAAAGAAGTACCTAATTTTCCTTAATTAAGGTGAGTGGATGGGATGTTCATTATCAACTTAAACTAATAATCTGAAACATACAACATGTGTGTGTATATATTTATGGGACAAGTGCAGAAAACACGTCTACATATAATTTGGCGTATGATTTTTATTCCTTATTTGAAAAAATGTGTAAAAAACACTCCTAAATTTTTCATATTGTCCAAAAATATTACTCAATCAGAAAATTGACATAAATTAGTATTGTAATACCCGTTTTGTCTTTTTATTCTTCCGAAAATACCCCCACAGAGTATAAGTATAGCTAATCTCATAGAATAGGGGTGTTATGTACACATTATTTTTTTTTTTGAAACTTTTTTCTTTATATATATCTCTAAACTTTTTTTTTAAAAAAACTTTGAGAATTTGTAAAATAAGAATTTGAATTTTTTTGAGATTTCAGTTTACTGTTTTCTACAAAAATAATTCATACCAACATTGTTAAACAAAAAAAAAAAAAGAAAAAAATTCCAATATCAGTGTGCCCTGGTTTTTAGAGTTTGGAACAGATTTGCTTTTTTTAGTTTGCACTTTATTTTCGTTTTTTTATTTTCTATTTTTATTTTTACTTGTTTATTGCGGGAATCTTCCAATAGTATTTTTTTCGGTCATTTTATAAAATTATTTATTTGTATGTATTTTATAAAATGGTTAAGTAAAGATAATTTAGTCAACTTAAAATTTAAATTTATTAGAGAGAATTAGTTGTACTAAATTAAAATTTTATAAATATTTTTTTTACACGTGAGAAATGTAATATATATATATATAGGAATATTTTCTGCACTTAACTCCTATGTACATATATATATATATATATATATATATATATATATATATTAATTTCTTCAATTTTGAAAAAGCTAGAATGAAAAGAGGGAGTTAAAAATATAAAAGGAAAAGTGAAAGTCAGTTTTGGCTCGGTGTGTTTGTGTGTTACAAATTACATACCCATATTGATATGGCATAAACCCTTGGATGACAGGTTGGCAATCTAGCCAGCTACCAACTCTTTTTTCATGCAAGTTGTGTAACTTGGGATTCCCGATACGATACTCAAGTACGTGTGTCGCGAGGTGTAGGAGGTGGGGTAAGCCTCACATTAATATTTGGGCGCTACCTCTCGTGATTATATATACACACACTCACCCTCTCTCTCTCTCTCTCTCTCTCTCTGGGAAAACATAAATACTACAGTATATAAATAAATAGAAAGAGAACTTTATGTTAACTTCTGTCTTCTCACATTAAATGAAGAATCAATTCGTAATATTCAAGCATATGTGATATGTCTCCATCTAGCTAGCTACTGTATATTATATACATCAAGCATAGAGAGAGATGTTTTCACTATAGAATACCTATGTATATTATACGATTCAAAAATTCGGGTATTATTAAGTTCAAATTTTGTGTGTATTCCATACGTATAAAGTACATATCTTCAATATCTATAATTAAAAGGAAATCTCTAACCTCCACGCGAGAATAATCTCCTCAAATAGGAATTTGGTTTTCGTGTTACTTGTCAAAGTATAAATAAAACTCTTGTTTCTCAAAGTTTAGGTGCTTAGGCATGTTGAGAAATTTGCATATATTTTTATGATTTCACACAATATAGATATATAAAAATTATTACTTAATTAATTTTGCTATTTTTTCATCGTTTTTTTTCACTAGGTTTACAAAATGAACTTGAATCTAAAAAATACACATATATAACAAGAATATAATATTTTTATACAATTATTAAATGGATTAATATTAGTACATACATTATTTTTATCTAGGACTGCAACTTGGACGGGTTAACCCAGCCCAACCCAAGTCCAACTTAGAAATCGGGCCTAACTCGAATATGTCTGGGCTTTGACAAAATTCAACCCGAACATAAACTCGATTTGTGAATATAAGTCTCAATTTCAAAATTTATAAGTTGGACTTGGGTTGGGTTGGGCTCAACCCGAAACCCAAAATTTTTTTTTACTCCCCTCTCTTCTTTCTTTCTATGCCGCCGTCCATGCACTTTTCTTTCTGCAATCCTAAAACGAACAGCGAAGCTTGAGAGTTGAGAGGGGGACATGCTTGAGAGTAAAACAGAGTCGTGTTATTTCAGAGCAATTCTTCGAATCAATTTCATCACAACCCTTAATTGTTTTTTATTGTTGATGAGATTTAACCGTTCCAACCATGTTGATGTCGATTTTCAGTTTGTTTGATGCTTTTTGCGCTGAATCGATCGGTCAGAAGGCTGGCTTTTCTCGGGCTCAGAGTATTCTCAGAGTAAAAATCAAAGTCACTCTCTCCCCATCCTGTTCTCAGAGTAAAACAGAGTCGTGTTATTTCAGAGCAATTCTTCGAATCAATTTCATCACAATAAAGAAATGGGTTTTGATTTTTTGAACAATCTGAAATGATATGCCGATATGGGTTTTGATATAGGTAAATAGGTTTTGAACTTTTGATTCTTGCAGATAGATAAACTGAAATATATGGGTTTTGAACTTCTGATTCTTTATTGATTTTGTAGTTTGCAGTTGCAGAGAGAGAGAGAGAGAGGCAATTTCAGAGTTGAGAACGAGAATAGAGATGGGGGCGATTGGGGAGGCTGAAACGATTTGCCCTAAAAATATATATATATTTTTAATAATAATATAACCAAATATATATAATATACATATATAATATATATATAAACCTCAACCCGTCAACCCGTTAAAAAATATTCGGTTCAAATTATGACCACAACTCATATTGAGTATAATTCGGATTGGCTCAATCCAACCCGATTCGGGTTAGGGCTGAATTGGATTGGGCTAGCCCAACTTGTAGCCCCACTTCTATCATAAACTTGAACGTCTTCAAAAATACAATTAAAAAACAATAATTTGAACAAGTAAAGTGAACATAGAAATAAACATAATCTGATAATTAAAGGTAAAAAAATTGTAAAGTTGAGCCGTGTCAAGCATTATTTCAAAGTGGATTTTTTAACCCTATGTGTATGTATTGACTGCAATTAGTACCGGGTACTTCAAGATATAGTCAAGTAATTTGGCTAGTTATTCATAAACACACAAAAATGATGAAAAATAACAAAATGTGATCATGCAATTATTAATATATATTTTTTTGTAATTAGTGAAACGGTATTGAATATTATTATTTTTTTGCCAACCTCATCCCAATTTCGATTAAAATAGAGCGAATCCAATTTCAATAGGATTGACTAGAACATAAGAGTGGCAAAGTTTGTTATGATCCATTAACAAGACACGACTTATCATTATATACAATACGAGGTAAGCGAATTTGAGTCGATTTTAAATAAGTTCGGGTTGTAAACGGGTCGACACAATTAATCCGTTTAATTAATCGTCCCGCATTTGGATTGAGATTGTGTGACTCAACCAGTGTAATCCGTTTATACCCGATTAACTATACACATCATAAATAAATTTCTATTTAAATTCCAAAATAACCATCTAAACTTATGTTTTAGATTTTTTTTATTTTTTATTTTTTATTTTTTATACTAGAGATTATTTAAGTAATTTGGTTGAATTAAAATTTATTTTTTTATAGTATTTATTGTTTGATTGAGTATTATTAATAATTTAAATAATATAATGTTTTGTTTTAGGTAATAGGTCATTAAATAGGTTACACGTGTAACTCGTTTAATAAATATGTTGGGCAAGTGTTGAGAGTTTTTGACACGATTATTAGACGGGGTCGTGTTTAGATTGGGTTATTTAGTAAAATACTCATATGTCGATACAACACGATTATGATATGCGAATACCAATTGCCACCCTACTAGAACATGTAAAAAAATGTTAAGGGTAAATAATTATACATTACCAACGAGCTAGCGATATTAGACCTTTACTTTCCAAAGAGAGGTGAATGGTTCGAGTCTCAATAAAGGCACATGTGTGTGAGTGCCAACTATGAAAAAAAAAAATAACGCATGACATGACTTGCATATGTATAATGTCACACACACACACACATATGAAATAGTGATACTTGCACCGAATTGTTGCAGTAAATTATCTAATCGAAAGTTTATGATTGATTATGAGTCTATTTACCCCGACAAATCAAAACTTAATACTTCACCGAGTCTATGTGCCTACTTATGTGTCATAAATAATGGACCCATTTTAAAATGCAAGGCAATTAACTATTTGGAAAGTTGTAGTCCTTTTTTAGATTTCATCTCAATCTAGTATCTTTGTTAAAGATTAAAGTTTCAATCACCATGTATATCAAATTATACATCACGTTACATCGATGTGACTCTTGAGATATTTCAGATTGCATGTCCTATATATAATTAGATTGTGCATGTGTCCCTCATTATATATAAAAGATTGTGTCTTTGATCATTAACACATCCATTACTTTGATATGCACTTGTTAATTGCTATAATGATTAAAATTAATAATTTATATAACTTCTAGAAACAAAAACAATGATAGGAGTTTAAAAAATAATAAAAAATTGCAAAACACTGCAAAATTATAAAAATATTGTAGTTTTTGTTCTAAATTTTGTACAAATCAAATTATTATATTTGAGTATCATGAAACTTGCTATGAAAGTAAAAAAAAAAAAAATAATAAAAAAAATAAAAATAAATAAATGGACTTATTTTATAAAAACAAACAAGAGTAGCAATGATGTCTATTTCAGTTGAAATTTTAGAATAACCAATAACCACATCCTATTTTCATCTCTGTCGATTTTAAATCAGAATATTAAAGTTGTCAATAATATCATTTTCTAATATGATTGATTATTTATTCACAACACAAGTGAGTAGAGGGTTCCACTCCCTTATTTGTTATATAAATATGAACTAATTAAATTAAATAGATCCGACAATTCACTACAAGGTGCAAGAATCATTTTTCTATATATATATATATACACACACATATATTATAGTTTTGTCAAATATTTTGAGCATATAGATACAATACTTTTAACGTTAATAAAATTAAAATACTAAAAATGGGGCACTGATTACTACCATTCTAGATACGTCATGGTATGAGATTATTTGGACTACAAGATCAAATCAGATTATAAAACAAAATTTGATAAAAAATAGTCTAACAAAATGTGATTCATTTTATGAACAGAGTTTTTGTTCCATAGCATTACTGCCATATATAATTAAGTGGGCTGGGACTTATTAGTGGGCTTGGTCAACATCCATATTCTTTAATACAGTATGGCATGTTAATTAGTATTTGGGTGTGGACACCATATAATAATTTATCCTGGACCCTGACTTCAGCCATTCTTAAAGGCCAATCACTATTATGAATCAGACTGCGTGCTTTATCCGGCGGTTCTTAGACCCATCTGCACATATATATATATATATATATATATATATATATACTAAAGAATATGGGATCGCACACTCTGCTTACTATGGACAAATTGGGCCCATGTTTTTGGCAACAAAACTAACTAACTGGATACAAATGTCTGCTCCTGCAATAACCCCACTCGGGTTCAACATACATAGTTGGAAAAATTGGCAGGTCTTAGAGCCCATCTTGTTTCCTAGCCACCTATTTGTGGGAAACGTGCTAATTTTAAAAACTTTTCGAAGAATTTAAATTCATAAATCTTGATTCATCACATAGAGACAAGTTTTATGCAAAAATAAAACATGATGTATCATTCAATTAAAAGATAGAATACTTACATCAAGGTTTGAGTAAACCTTAGATCTCTCCTCTAAAGTGAATGTTCTCACTTATTGTAGATCCCTTTTGCTAGACACCTTTTCCATGGATCTCCATCTTCTTGTTAATTGTTTTGCCTTTAGGAAAGCCTCCATGAATGACCTTGGAAAATTAGGCTTGTGGGAACCTCCATTAGATGAGAACATAAACCCTAATTTTCTAGAGAGAGAAAATATATTCCTTTTTCCTTCTCATAAAATTCACCCCCAAAATATACATAAACCATGTATATTTATAGGCAACATAAAGGTAAAGAAAAGGAAACAACGAATCCTTCTCAATCTCTAATTTACATGTCTCAAATCTAATATGATTCCAATATCAAGTTGGGCTATGAGTGAGAATCCATTGGGCCTATTATTTTATTGGCTACAATGAATTAATAATTGGCCCGGTCCATGGACCCAATTCAATTAATTCATAAATTAATTTTTACTCCACTAAAAGAAATTAATTGAACTCCAATTAAATAATAAATAACCTCTAAGTCAATATTACACTTTGACCCCTCTATGTATAATTAGTTATCGGATAAATATAGCCATCAATCCGACTACTTAATTAATATATTTATTTTGGTACCTTTGATTATTTCTGGCTCGATCACAATAAAACATTTGTTTAACAAAAATAATAATTTAAATAAATAAATATATAATAAATCATTTTGTCTAAAAACACACGAAGGCCTTCGAATTTATTTTGTGATCAACCATAATCAATACAAAATAAATACAAGTAGCAATGATGCAAATATTGAAAATATAACCCTCTAACTATTAATTACATAACTACCCGAAATGTCAGTCTAAGGATCCCGAAGAATCCGCCGAACAAATCAAAGTAATTATTAATTAATAAAAGAGTCTATACTTTTCTCATGCTTAAGAGTCAAATGTCATGACGGTGATAGGGAGTAATTGCATACGACGGCTCTCGCAATATATCTCAACCTAACGCGGATCCAGTTCAAGTCTTAATTAATTATGAGTCCATCCATAATTACCGACTATGAACAATTTATAATTACTATTTATATATCATGCATTGATTGTCATCACATACATATATATAAATATTTCTTGTAATTAAATGGACACTATCAATTTCATAGTGAATCGAAATATACATTGAATTCACCAATTATATAAATTATAAATATTTCAGATATGTCAGGAACATATGTCACTACAATCCAGATAGGAATTTGCTATGCCAGGGCATACCATCACAAATCCAAGTATCACAGTTTAAACAATAATGGATACTCATGCTCTCACTTCTTAATTTTTACTTGAAGTGCTTTTGTGGTGACTCGAAATATATATATATAAAAAAATAATTATTATTCTTGTCTTTGTTCTAAAATAATGAAATTAGTTACATAAATTATTACTCCATATTTGAAGATGTTTGAAGAAATGCAAATTTTCCTTTTTCTTTTTTATAATTTTTTTCTTGTATGTTTTTCTAATTTTGTCTTATCAAAACTCTCTATGCAAGTACGGGAGTTGACGCATGTGTTGGAAAGTTAGGGTTTGGATTTCCAATTGGGTGTTTGTGTTGCTGGGGTAGGGCGAGGGAGTGAGTCATTTGTGTTGCTGGGTTGGGGCGAGGGGGTGAGTGTATCATACCTAGAAAAGAAAATTAAGAAAACAAACAAAAAATACACTAGATGCAAGTAGAAGTTGAAGTGATCGATCATACTGTAATTTGTTTTTGTCTTGTAACAAAAAAAACTCTTCGAATATATATATATATGTGTGTGTGTGTGTGTGTGTGAAACTCATGCACATATATGTTGAGTGACTCTTTGGAAGTTGTAGGTTGAGTGGTGATTTGATTAGAGAATCTGAAACATTGGTGTTGGAATGTGGGGTGGAATAATTAATGCCGCATTGGATTTGATAACATATAGGAGTACTACTACTACACTCAATACGTACGTTATTTATTGTAGGTTGTGATATATAATCCACGTACTGATTCTACTATAAATAGAACAAGCAGAGAGGGCATATATATATATCAATAAAAATATACAGTACTACTACTTATTATTGTCCTTAGGTCTATTAAATATATGGAGAAGCTTGATGAACACACGTGTTTGAAGCTGGAGGTGCTATACAAGTATGGTACAGACCTAACCCAAATGGGTCTCCAGGTAATTTAATTAATTAATCAATCCCGCCCAGTATGTGAACTGTTACTGCATGTTCTAACAACCGCTAGTTTTAGCATTGTTCAGGATAAATTGGACCCTGTAATAGGGAGACAGAAACAGATAGAGCGTCACACAAAGAATAATGCATGTCTGGTTGGTGATCCTGGTGTTGGCAAAACTGTCATTGCAGAAGCCCTTGCCCAATCCATTGCAAATGCCTCTGTTCCACTACTTACTTACACACGACATATATATATATACACACACACAGCAATGGAAATCACAAATTTGACTTTGAATTAAATCCCATATATATATATATATGGGGTAAAAATCCATGATCAGATATTTTCCATAGACATGGGGCGTCTTATTGGTGGTGCATCAAATCGTGGGGAATTTGAAGAAAGGTTAATTAAGGTAGTTGATGAAGTGAAACAGAGTAATGGAGTCATAATTCTCTTCATTGACGAACTTCATACTCTTATTGGAGCCGGGGCAGGAGGAGGTCAAGCATTGGATGCCGCTAACATCTTGAAACCAGCCCTTGCAAGAGGGGAACTCAGGGTACACTTACATATATATATATATATATATATATAAAAATGTATGTATTTGCTTCATAATTAATTAATAATTATGACTTCTATTAGTTTTTCCCTAATCTTCTCAAATTAAATATTAATAATTAATTTGATGCACTCAGTGCATTGGTGCCACAACAATAGATGAATACAAGAAGCACATTGAGAAAGATGGTGCATTGAAAAGGCGTTTTCAGCTTGTACAAGTGCCCGAACCATCGGTTGATGAGACAATACACAGATAAGGCTTTAACTGCAGCTGCTCGTTTGTCAAAACAATACATGCATAAGGTTATAATTTCTTCCATTTTAATGGACAATACTTGGATAAGCTCATTAATTATAATTATTATATAGTATTTAAATACTACTTTGTTTCAGTGATGGATTCCTGCCAGACAAGGCAATAGACTTGATCGATGAAGCTGGTTCCTTTATAAAGCTTCATCATAATCAAACTGCTCTGGTGACAGAATTGGACATACAACAGATAGTCTCCGAGTGGATTGGAACCAAAGTTGTGTACAGTGAAGAAGAATCAAAGCGCTTTCTTAAAATGGAAGAAACACTCCGTCAAAGAATTGTAGGTCAGGAAGCAGCTGTTAAAGCAGTGAGTCGTGCCATTCGCAGAGCCGCAGTTGGCATAAGGGACCCCGACCGCCCCATTGCTAGCTTTATGTTCACGGGGCCTACGGGTGTGGGAAAAACGACTCCATCATTAGACTTGACATGAGTGAGTACATGGAGAAGCATAGTGTGTCAAAGCTTTTGGGATCTCCACCTGGCTATATTGGACATGACAGTGGTGGCCACCTAAGGGAGGCTGTTCGTCGCAGATCACACTGTGTGATTCTGTTTGACGAGATTGAGAAGGCTCATAACGATATATATAATGTAATGCTTCAGGTCCTGGATGATGGTAGGTTAACAGAGCAAAGGACGTACCGTGGATTTTACCAACACTATAATCATAATGACATCAAATATTGGCGGTAACTTGATGAGTAGTACTAGTGCAGTAGTAGAAGGGGAGACTAATGAGATTAACGACAAGGTGATGAGAAAAGAAGTAGCAGAAGAATTTCAAGACAGAATTCTTGAACAGGTTGGATGAAGTGATTATATTTAAGCGAATTGAATACTCACAAGCGAAGGAGATCTTGAATAGAATACTGGAAGGTTTGTACAAAAGGGTGAAGGCTGAAAAGAATTTGAAGCTGGTAGTCACTGAAAAACTAAAGGACAAGTTGGTTGAAGAGGGATATAGCCCAGCCTATGGAGTAAGGCCATTGAGTAGGGCCATCACAAGGCTCTTGGAGGACAGGTTGGCTGAGGGGATCATCAATGGAGATGTCAAAGACGCTCGTTCGGTTTCAATGGATGTTGATCATATGGGTACTCAAGTCATAAGTTACTGATCATCAATGGAGATGTCAAAGACTCTCGTTCAGTTACAATGGATGTTGATCATATGGCTACTCAAGTAATAATTTACTGATCATATTGATGATGAGATTACCAAATTTATTTAAATCATGTTATCATAAGCTTTTGTCTAGCTAGCTTGGTGGTTAATTTGCTCTTAATTAATTAATTTTGAGATAATCTATACATGATGAGTTTTGCTTGTACGTGGCTAGCTCTATTAAATTTACTACTTGTTTCATGGAATCTCAGTGAGATTTTAGAAGCCATCTAACCTGGTGTAGAAATTGATCTTAATCTTAAAGTGTACGTTCATTAATCAATGGATATATCTCATGAAAATAATCATATTTATAGGAGAAAGTATACCGATTGAAATAACGCTTGCCCAATGTATTACGAATCCGTTCTATTAATTGAAAAGGATAAATTGATGATTGGTGCACGTGGCTTCTGTGTTTTATGCTCACCAGTAACAATAGTTAGGAAGTTTGGGGGATTAAATTAATTTTTTCCCTTTTATATAAAGAGTGGGAATACACAAAAATATGAGTGATAGACGAAGACCAAATCATTCTAATCAAACTTTATATCTTTGAACAATTGAAAAAGAGTCCTACCATTTGGTCCGATAAATAAAGACCTACCATTTTATCAAGTCTATGTAGCTACTTATATGTCAAATATACTGAGATTTATTTTAAAATATAAGGTAATTGACTCTTTGAAAAGCTGTAATCATTTTTCTAAGTTTATTTTGATATAGTATCTTTGTTGGCAATTAAAGTTTCAACCACTATATATATGTATATTTATTTTATATTTTAAAGTACATCTCTGTAAGGACTATTGAGATACTTCACGTTGTGTCTTTGATCATTAATATCCATTTATTACTTTGATAAACCTTTGTTAATTGTTATAATGATCAAAGCTAGTGATCTATCTAACTGTCCGAAACAAAAACAAGAAGAGAATTTTTTTAAAAAAAATTGCAAAGCGTGGAAAAATTATAAAAACATTGCATATTTTGTTCAAATCAAATTATTAAATTTGAGCACCATGAAACTTGCCGTGAAAACGAAAAAGAAGAAGATGATACAGCTATGAAGAACTAAAAAGATAAGGAAAGTGGATATGAAAAACTGAAAGATAAGGAAATGGAAAGGGAAATGGACGTATTTTATGAAAATAAATATAAGTAGTAATGATGCTTATTTAAGTTAAAATTTTAGATAATCACGTCATATTTTTATGTATATCGATTTTAAGTTAAGGTATTAAAGTACTCAATGATATCATTTTCTATTGAAAAATAATTCTTGCACCGATTTTTTGCTAGACATACTTATTTTAACTTTAACAATTAATTAATGAGCAATACTACAAATCTCCAATTAGAATCCCAGATTCGATCTTGAATATGATGTGGCAATAATTAAAAAGACATTAGAATCCTCTATTTTAATCACTTTATTCTTTTTATGCATTTATATTTTCTATTTTAGCAAAAGGAAAGAAAGAACAATTACTAGGTTTCTCTCTCTATTTCTAATTTATTTTTTTCTACTAATATTTTTTTTTTATCATATATATATATATATATATATATATATATATATATATATATCCTCTTTTGAGCTCTTTATATATTTCAATTATTGTTGAAATGTCTTTAAATTTAACCTTAATCAGAAAATAGCAAATCAAAATACAATTATAAAAGTTCTAAGTGAATTATGTAAATTAAGGTTCTTATTCATGAGAAAAAAGTCATTCATTCATGATAAAAAAAATTATAACTTTTAGTTTTAATTATTTGATACTTTAATAGAAGAGAGTTCTTATGCATGAGAAAAATGTCAATCATTCATGGTAAAAAATTATAACTTCTAGTTTTAATTATTTGAAAATTGAACTCCCAAACGAATTGAAGTTTATTAAGTTACATGAGGGATTTTACCATGAATTTATTGATTGAGGATTTGGATTCCATAATCATAAGTTTTGCTATTTTTCTCTCTTTCTTATATTAAGATCTTTTCCTATTTAAAAAAAAATACTTTTAAAATACACAAAACAGCCAAATAAGCAGCCACTTAATTTAAGATAAAATCACAAATTTAAATTCATAAAGTATAATATTTTCCTTAATTATTTCATTCATAACTACACTTGAGGCTAAAGAGAATTTCAGAACACAAAATAGGTTAAATGACCAAAAATAATATATATATATATATTATCAGGGCAAAAAGAGGAACATGAAGAGATTTCCTCTAGCAAAGCTTCTCCAACAGAAACAGGAGGCTCAAAAAATCGGAAAGAAGAGACCATATACATATTTCAAGAGCTACCATAAAAAATAACCTTAATATCGTGAATAATCGTGACCAAAAATAAATTATTCTAAACTAAACATTGATATTCACCTTTTTACAATTTACCAATTCTCGAACAACCATCACCAGCTCCTGTTAAATTTGCAAAAATAATTTCAATAGTTTGGATAGAAAAAAAAATCCATGAAGAAAAAAATAATAATAATACTAATAATAAAAAAATATAGATTATATATATTAGTGTAATTTAAACGGGGCTTTCTGGACATTTCACATTGAGAACTGGAGAGAGTGGAGCGCAAAAGTCATTCCTTATTGTTTTTGCAATCTCTCTCACGCGCGCGCACACATCACAAATCATTGTTGTAATCTGAACAATGGGGGTTGGAGTTTGATTAGATCGAAGAGATCTACATAGAATTAACTGTAATGGGTGCTTCTCAATCCTCCGTACAAGTACTGGAAGACGACGAGGACGTGGACGAGGAAGAAGAAGATAAGGAGGAGGAGGAAGAAGATGATAACGAGGAAAATGAGACGAGAGAAGTGGGTGACAACCATTTGGTGAAGAAGATTCTGGAACAAGAGCCGGAAATGCTACCATACCACGCCTCAGCATCCCCACTATCTCCTCAGCCCTCCACTATTGGCACTCCCAGATTGGGGCTGGGGCCGTCCATCAAGGTCTGGGACCCTTATAATGTTCTGGCTCCGCCTCCGCCACCGCCACCGCCACCGCTAACGCAGCTTCGGAGCTTCTCTTCCGATGTGATTGCCATTGGCGATGATGATGATGACGACCGGTACCGGAGAGTTACTGCGGAGGTGTTCTTCATCAGTCACGGTGATTCTCACATCAATTTAAGGCCAGATTTGGTTTCTGGACGCTGCCCTGAGGCTGCCCTCACCCTGAATGGGAAGCGCCAAGCCAGAGCTTTGGCGGTCTTCCTCAAATCTCAGGGGATTCGCTTTAATGCCGTTTATACTTCGCCATTGGATCGGGCCAAATCAACCGCTGTTTCAGTCTGTCAGGTATTTTCCATTTTCTTCATTTTCCTCCTCTTTAATTAATTGCATTCCTTGTTGAATATTTGCAAGTATTATTATGATTATCATTTTGAGTTTTACTAAACACATGTTTATCACAAAAGGAAATAGACATATTGCTCTTTCCACATGCCTTGGAGGTAAGGCTGCTTACATTTAGACCGCCGGAGCCTCAGTGCACTGGATTTGCCCTTTTACGTCTAGCGGATGTACCTCAAATAATATATATCTTCCTCTAGAACCATTTACTTATCAATAGAAATTGAAAAAAGAAATTGTAGTTCAATCATGCTGTTCAACTCTATTTTGGCCCATATTTTACAAATTTATGCTAGCAAATCTTAACACACCCAAAATAATTCGCATTACAAGTCTTTGTTAAGCACAAAGACCCACTACAATGTCTCCATGATTAAAGGAGTACACGGAATTCAGGAGGTCTTGTAAGATCATAATAAGCTCACAACTTTTTTGTGTTACCACAGTTTAATGTCTTTCTTTTTCTTTTTTCTTCTGTGTCAGAATTTTCTTTTATCAGAGTTAATAGTGATATACAATAGGAGCGACACACCTTATCATAAGCGACCTCGGGGCACGCCTCCAATCAGTCTTCACAAGAAAGAAATGAAATTCACTATACACCTTGGCATCTACAAATCGCCTCAAAGAAACATCTATTACATCAAATACATCCAAATAAGAATCAAAGCTTTATCATACTAAAGAAGCAACTAACCTGTCACCATCTATTCCATGAGCAGCCAGCTTCTAGTAAATACTGAAAATTTCAAATTCTGGCATCATTCACAAGTTTGCAGGGGTATCTTTATCATATGGTAAAGTGCAAAAAAACACCCGTTGATATTCAATGTGGTACATTAACGGAGGAGTAAATGAGAGCATGTAGTTACTTTGCCATTAACAGAGGAGTAAATTGACACAAATGCCTTTATGTAATACAAGGAAAAAATATCCCTCGATTGTACATATGGTACACATAGAATAGTGCACATAACCCTCTGACTTTGCTTATACTTGTTTTTTATTTTTTGTAATGGACACTTTTATGTAATGGAATACCATTTATTTATTTATATATTTTATAATGGATACTTTTTGGATGCTTACTAGTTTAGTTATATTTACTATTCAAAGTTAGACATCGAACACGGTTTAGCCTTTGAATGAAGTCATAAAAATCGAGGGGGGTAATATGTGCTACATGAAACATCAAAGTTTCTTTTTTGCACCATACCCTGTATGTGTACATTGAAGGGTGTTTTGGAAATTAAAGGCCAACTCTCGGTCACGTGAGCTGCACATGTTCACTTTAATGGCTAAATTCTAACAGTCGTTGGACAGAGGGTAGTTAAGTGCAACATTTTTCCAAAGTAGAAGGTAGTTATGGACTCATTCTGTTATACAGGGTTGTTATATGCACTACATGAAAAATCGAGGGCTGCTTTTTTCACTAACCCTTTAACATATCTATACCCACATAATCTGCCCAGCACACCCTCTCTATTGTTTGCATCAAAGATATCTTTCACAGTAATCATTCTCAATTATCTTCCGATTTTATTCTGTTTAAATACTGCAGATAGGTCATAACAGGCATCTTCCAACCATGTCTAGGAAGGATTTTCCCCTTAGCGTCAACCTCACTATAACTCACTGGACCGCATTTCCTCAATTTTGCGACTACAAATCCCTTGCATATCAGCTAAGAAATAGGTTGTGGCGGTCATATTATTCAAATTGTGTTCTACAAGATTTGTAAGTGGCTTGAATCAGTATCACTACCTTTGGCATTCATCTAATTTGGCCTATATAGATCAGTCGAAATGATGGAATCCGCTTGGAAAAGCCCTGAACCATCTAGAAAATGTTTACTGAGACCATCTTCAAGGTTTCCTCTGCCCTACCTTTCTATGAATGCTGTCGCAAATGCAAATTTGGATTGTAGAATTTAAGACTATTCCACCTTATCAGCCCGTCGTTATACGGCAGCTTCTTTGAGGCCATAGTTTAATTTTTCCTTCTCAGTATCAGGTGAATTGAATTTCTGTTTCTTGATGTTTACTTTAAACAGCTTGCATTGGAACAACATAAAAAGTAACAAAGTATTTTCAGTCTCTTTTTGAATAATAAGCTCAAATAATTTTACAAAATTGTTTCTACTTTCAGTACTTGAGCAAAACAACTTTGAATTTTTTACAGAGAGAATACATTTGTAGCTGCAGATAGTCTCTAAGATTGTTTTTCTAAAATTAATGTATTCTTTTTTTTTTTTTATCTCTCTCTTTATTAGCTGTTATTTGATGCACATTAAACTTTTTGATCTAGAACCAAACTTTTGGAACATGGTAAAAAATAAAAATAGATGGGACATTGGCAAGCTGACGTTCATTATTGTCATTTTTTATTTTTTATTAAATAAAAAATGGAAAACAAGACTAATTGATAACTACAGATCAATAGTGGAGTTAGAGTTCTAGTTGCTCAGAAAACAATAAAATTTCATCAATAATGAGTGAAAAAACTAACTAAATATCCTATCTTTCTCGTCATAAGATGTTCTTAAAATATTACTGAAGCCGTTGTAATGTCTATTCTATACAATTACCCTTTCCTATAATAAAAAGAAGTATCTCAACATCCAAGCTGTATTGAATTTGTGCCAAAGTATATCCAGGAGTGCTGGCAATAGCTGAATTTTAAGATGTTATGTTTAATGAATGGTATATTTAAAGTATGCCTGGCACATGACCAGAATACAGAATGTTGCGAAAAGTGTTAATATCCATCACGTACATGGTGTCCACTCTTCTTAGAAGTCACAGTCACTCTTCTTAGAATTCACAGTCTTACGGTTATTGGTATTATGCAGGATCAGAGTACTAAAGGTTACATAACAGTTGGGTGATACCATGTTTGTACTTGTCAGAAGGCCATTATTATTAATCCTGCAGATTTGTTCATGATTTTGATTCACTGCATCTATTTTACTTCTTGAAGGGGCGGTTTAAATAATAGTAACTGAGTAATAATCTGGTGTTTCATATTCTGCATGGAATAGATTATTATTGATTTAGTCTTTAAATTTGCTTCTTAACTTCAATTAAGCAAAATGTGCATGCATCAAACCATGCAGGAGATAAGTTTTGCGGAAGATCAGATACAATCCTCAGATGCACTTTCAGAGATGAGTATGGGACATTGGGAGGGCTGTCATCGGTCAGAAATATACACACCTGAAATGTTGAGCTTAATGGAAAGAATACAGCCTGATTTCTCTGCACCATCTGGAGAATCACTTAGGCAGGTGGAATTCCGAATGGTCCAGTTCCTCAATGGAACAGTTCTGGGACTGCCTGAGAGGTTGAGATCAGATTTCTTGTCTCCAAATGAGAGCCAAGGATTTACTCACCACAATTCTGACGCTCTTTCGAACTCAATTCATGACCGAGATGGGCCTTCTCCTCCACCTCACCATTGGGATTTTCTTCAGAGACATCGGCAAGGGTTTACAAGGAAGAAATCTGGTAAGAGCAGACTACAATTTGTGACTACAACTGAAGATCATGAGGCTGATGATGAGATTTCCTCTCGAGACTCCAAAAATCATAACTCCCTTCCTGAAATAAATGTCAGGAACTCCCCCTCCTTTGTATCCGCTGTTGGTGTTTTCACTCACTCGGTGCCAATTAAGTGTCTTCTCACAGGCCTCCTCGGATGCAGCCCCATCATGTCACATAAGATCTGCATAGACGATTCTTCAGTGACAGTTTTACAACATTCATTGAAAATGGGGTGGCAGATAAAGAAAATGAATGATACTGCTCATTTAAGACTTCTCTAGTCACGATATGAGAATTATAATTTGGAATCATCCATGGGAAAAATGAGTGGTTGACTGTTGGCTGAAAACTGGCAGTTATACAACATACAGATTGAAATTATCCTCTGTAACTTAGGTCACACGATTTGTTGATACGTTTGCTTCTTGTAACCTTGCAATATTTATTTCCAGCTAATGAACTCCGAAAAAGTAAGAATTTGATAATGGAGATGTGATATTGGTCTGAGGTTTGGTGTCTGGTTCAGTGTAAAACGCTTGAGCATAGGTACCACTAGCGAGTTCGAGCCTCAGTAAGGTTAGGATTATCTCAAGTAATCACTCTCCAGGATCCTGCCATTCTGAGACAAGAACTGAGTTATGCAATTTTTTTTTAGTTGTGATGTTGGTGTGGGCTGATTCTTTTGATTTGTAGCATTAACTAGTGTTGTTATTGTAGAGTAAGATGCATATTCCTGTTTAAGAGGAGAAAAAGTTGTTTTCAGTGTATAACTTAGTTTTTGTGTAATGCAATCGGGAGGGAACCAACCATGTCCTTGGAAACATTAGGGTGAAACTAGACTACGAGTTCCCTATTACTCTTTTTTGTGGATTATACTAGTAATAATTTGGCAGACAAGCCTTTTAATTTTTGTTTTAAATTTTTTTACCATTTGTTATTGTTATTACTATTTACTTCCTCTATTTCAAAAAGAGACAAGCATCTTGGAATTAAATTAAATCACAGGCGATTAGCAAGTGTAATGTTGTATTCCATGTTATGGGGTTTGTGTTTAAACTTTGCACTATCTTCCGACCACTACCCTTTAACATTTTTCTTATAAATAAATAAATTTTAAAAAAAAAATAGAAAGAGAGAAAAAAACTTTAGATGATTAGATTTATTTTTGTGTGTGTGGGCAGAGCAAAACCATATCATCACATGAAAATTATAAAAGCATGAAGATGATTTGATAATTTATGATTTTTCTTTCCATTTCTTTGTTTCTTGAAGACGAATTGAATTTTTCATACGTAATTGAAATTAAACCTCAGCGAATGAGTTATACGAGTCCGTTTTAACACTAAATTGCGTGCAACGGGATGACATATATATAAAAAGTGTACAAAGCTTTTTTAACCAACGCTCTGGCGCTTGAGATCTGAACATGGCATGGCGTGGTATATATAACATTATATATGCTCAGATCTGAGGAATTAAGTTATAAAGAAAGAAATAAAGAAAGAAAGAGAGAGATTGAATGAATGAATGAAGATTTCAAACTCCAATTCAATTTATTTACCCAAAGTTTGTTCTAAACTGTACCACTACTATTCAACAACAACAACTATCCCCAACATCACAACCACCGCCTTGTTCAACAAATATGTTGACAAGACGAGTGTCTACTCCTGGAACTCAATCATCGCCGAGTTGTCTCGTTCTGGCGACTCCCTCGAATCCCTCAGAGCCTTCTCCTCCATGCGAAAGCTCTCTCTCAACCCAAACCGTTCCACCTTCCCTTGCACCATTAAATCCTGCTCCGCCATCTTCGATCTTCATTCCGGCAAGCAAGCGCACCAACAAGCATTCGTCTTCGGCTTCGAATCTGACATTTTCGTCTCCTCTGCATTAATTGACATGTACTCTAAGTGTGGACAATTGAAGGACGCAAGGAAACTGTTCGACCAAGTTCCTCACAGAAACGTTGTTTCTTGGACCTCAATGATCACTGGCTATGTTCAAAACGGCAATCCCCACCAAGCCTTATTACTGTTCAAAGACTTCCAGATTGAAGAGAGTGAGAGCCAGAGCGATGGTGATGGTGATGGTGAAGAGCAAGTGTGTATAGATTCCATTGCTATGGTTTCAGTTCTGTCCGCTTGTTCTCGTCTTTCTGAGAAGACCATTACGGAAGGGGTTCACGGGTTTGCAATTAAAAGGGGATTTGAGGGGGATTTGGGTGTTGGAAATACTTTGATGGATGCTTATGCCAAGTGCGGTGAACTGGGTGTATCTAGGAGAGTGTTCGATGAAATGACTGACAAGGATGTAGTTTCTTGGAATTCCTTGATTGCAGTGTATGCGCAAAGTGGATTGTCTGAGGAGGCATTGCAAGTGTTCTATTCCATGGTGAGATATACAGATGTGGAGTATAATGCTGTCACTCTGTCTGCCGTATTATTAGCATGTGCGCATTCAGGGGCTCTGCGACCTGGCAAGTGTATACATGATCAGGTACTTCCAACTGTCTAATCCCCTTGATTCTACCCCCAAATTAATAATCATATTGTGTCCTTTCAACTATATGTATGTTTTAATTATACTGTTGAATATAATACTTTTTTTTTTTTTTTGCCTTTTTCTTTCTTACAGGTTGTAAGGATGGGTTTGGAGAATAATGTTTTTGTGGGTACTTCAATTATCGACATGTATTGCAAATGTGGGAGAGTAGACATGGCAAGGAGGGCATTTGATCGCATGAAGGAAAAGAATGTCAAGTCGTGGACTGCCATGATTGCAGGTTATGGAATGCATGGCCGTGCCAAAGAAGCTCTGGAGGTCTTCTACCACATGAATCGGGCTAATGTGAGACCAAATTACATTTCTTTCGTGTCAGTGCTAGCAGCTTGTAGCCATGCTGGTCTGTTGGATGAAGGATGGCATTGGTTCAAAGCCATGGAACACAAATTTCATATACAACCTGGGGTGGAGCATTATGGGTGTATGGTCGATCTTCTTGCCCGTGCTGGTTTTCTGAATAAGGCTTACGACTTGATTAAGGAAATGAAGGTGAGGCCTGATTTTGTGGTTTGGGGTTCTCTTCTTGCTGCCTGTAGGATCCACAAGAATGTGGAGCTTGGGGAGATTTCTGCAAGGAAATTATTCGAGTTAGACCCGAATAATTGTGGGTACTATGTCTTGCTGTCTAACATATATGCCGATGCTGGAAGGTGGAAAGATGTTGAAAAAATGAGAGTACTTATGAAGAATCATGGACTGGTTAAAACACCTGGATTCAGTTTAGTTGAAGTAAAAGGTAGGGTTCATGTATTTTTGGTTGGAGATAGGGAGCATCCTGAACATGAGAAGATATACAGGTATTTGGAAGAATTATATGTGAAGCTGCAGGAAGTTGGATATGTACCCAATATGATGTCAGTTCTTCATGATGTCAATGAGGAAGAGAAGGAAATGATAATAAGAGTCCATAGTGAGAAGTTGGCTGTTGTCTTTGGAGTTATGAATGCAGTTCCTGGTACAACAATCCATGTGATTAAGAATCTTAGGGTTTGCGCTGACTGTCATACTTCAATTAAGTTGATTGCTAAGATTGTTGATCGAGAAATTGTGGTCAGAGATTCAAAACGGTTTCATCATTTTAAGGATGGGTTTTGCTCATGTGGGGATTATTGGTGATAGAAGAAAAAGAAAAATTTAAGCAAATGTTGTATGCTGATGATCATTGTCGACTTTCATAATCAAAGTTCTTGAGCGGGAGAATGTTGCTAATGGCCCTGTTATCTTGTTGGGATGGTGAAGTATATTCACTGTTCGAGAAAGCAACACCAATATTTATTTTTTGTTGTAAATTAAGGAAGAATGGAAAAGAGGAAAAAGGAAAAAGTAAGTAGACAAGAAAAGAAGCAATACTTCAGCTTCTCAATTTGATAGGGCAATAAGATAAAGATTGCCATATCTTGAACTGTTTTCCAATAGAAGCTCTTTAAGTTGATTACATTGGCTATTTGCTTGGGTGAAGCTGATGCAAGCAATAATAAAATAAAGGATTTTTGTTTGCACACCCACTGTCTTGCAAGTGCTCAGATAATTCTTTGGATTTGAGAATTTTATAAATAACAGATTGCTTGGTATTTTATACCACTCGTGAAGGCTGAAGCCACCACAGTCGATTCAAACTAGATGTTTACTTGGAAGAGGAGACAGAACATGCAGTACCATACTCATTGCCAACGATGTGTCACAAGCATCGAAAATCTCGTTGAAAGGCTTCTTGTGATGATGTTATTGAGGCTATAAATTTTTGAACATATGAGATAACTCTGGAGCACCCTGTTCTCACTCATTACTCTGTGCAGCCATAGCCGGAGCTCTAATAATTTCTCTTTCTAAATCATCAGATAATTAATTCTTCCTGCTGCCATAAATTCTCCTGCACGAGCTTTGTAATTTGAAAGTTCAGTTCAGACCAGGTATTCTTCCACTCAAAACCTCCTACTGCCAGATCTCCAACCATTTTCCATTCTAGTAATATATCATTTTTTTTCAGGAAAATCTGTGGCCTTTCCATCCTTTTCTAGTGTTTCTAATTTCTGTTTTCATAATGAAGCCCATTTTGTACAGTTCAGTAACATTATTTTAGAGATTCAAATCTAGCATCAACTCATTCTTCAACAAGATCTGCAGTAATGAAATGAGGATGGGAAATTGAAACTTCAACGTTCTGGAATTCTTTGCTTGAGTTGGATTTCTCTAAAGCTCGAAGTAGAAGATGTGGAGCCTGAAGCTGGAACATGAGTTGATTCAAAATTTCGCCAGTCATACTTTTAGCTTAGGAACAGCAAGACCTGCCAAATTCAGGTAAGAATCACCTTCTTCTTCTGTGAGTTCCAGTATGGCCCTTTCTTTTGTGTGCGCGCCCGCGCTGATAATTTATCATTAAAATGAATTAGAGTGTTCATATAAAGTTAATTCACTATTTAATGAATTAGAGTATTCATATACAATCTGGTTTAGTGAATTTTTATGGAATGCACTAAGTAGAGTGTTCATATAAAGCTAGAGAACCATATATGTGTCTATATATATAAATATATTTATCTTTCCAATGGATTTGGATAGACGGTTGGATTGATCCCAGTTGTACCAGAATGCTCTGGCAAGTATTGGTATCCATAAGGGAATCTGGATCCCTTTCCGGAACATGTCAACTGAACATGTCAACTGTTGAGCAATACACTGTAGTCGACTGGGATTCTCGATTAAATGTGAATGTGTAGTGTAAGTGATACTCTCTGGCGAAACAATTACAGAAGTACCTGAAGTTGGACTTACTCTCCATTTTGAATGCAAGCAACATCTCTGTTGATGGCTAATGGAGTAACAGTACTATGCCCTTGAAGAAATTGCAACTGTTTTAATGTGGAGGTTTTGGGTTTTGACTTTTGTATGTCAAATCATTTTCTGATTTGGTGGAATTCCCTTAAATGGAAATCGATACCATTACTGCTTTACTTGGACCTGTTATTTACCATTGATTCATTTTACTAAGTAATGGAATGTCTTACTATTACACTAAACATAAATAGAAAAACTAGGATTCATGGATCCATCTTGGTTGAATAGAAAGAATCAGAATTGATTCTACCAGCAGGTTTTTTCAAAAAAAATAAAAGAAAAAGAAAACGGTATTTATTTTGTGTGGATGTATTCCACATGCCATAATTTCAGAGTCCAATGGTAAACAAGAATGGTTTCCTGTACATTTTTTAAATCTGAGCGATCTCACAATTGTTTTATTAAAGAAATTATTCGAGGCGGTCTCCAATTAATCAAAGGGTGCAGGAAGGTATAGATTAGAAATAACTGAATTATCAAGTTTATAGCTATCATCAAATATATATGTTTGTATGTGTGAAGATGTGTGCTTTGTTTATTATGAATGGATTCACCGATATATCTATTCTAACTGAATTAATGTTATCAATAATTTGACCATCACGGCTGCACATGTTATTTATTTGTTTAACTAATAGAATATATAGCTTGATTGAAGATGAGATGTGCTTTACCTTTCAAATAAAAAAAGGTTGAGATGTGGCTTCTGATTCGTTTCATGGATTCTCAGGTACACGTCCAGGTATGAGGCATGGAGGGATGGGTAAACTTTGGAGTATCCAGTTTTCAATTGCCACAAGTATTTGAAAGCAGAGACAAAGATCTGCTTAAGGGTAACTTACAGGATAAATATTACGGTAAATTACACTTACCTCCCTGTAGTTAGAGTTTAATACACTTTACCTCTCATGTGTTTTCGATCATTACAGTTGTCTTATGTCATCAGTTTCACTAATTGGTTTTTCAACTCTATATGACAAATATGTCTTTCAAATTGCTGGGAAGACACTTGGGAGTTTTGGTACAAATACTTTTCGACATTCATCAATCACATGCTTACGTGCAAAGCTTCAGGGCTGCCAATTTCATTCCAAATCCAAAATATAATATGTCTAGTACATGTGCCTGTAAATATAGTATATTAAGATGGGAATAATGATGAGGGAAGAATGTATGTGCATGTGTCTGGTTGTTGTTGAGTTGATGTAGGTAGGACTAGTTATAATTATATACAAGTGGAAGTAGAATGGAATAAATTAATGAGGGTTTTGGGCTGGCCTGCCCTAACAACTCCCTTTTAAATACAATGATGGATGGATATGGCAGAGCAAATTAGTATAGGTATCCAACTAGGTCTAGGTCTAGGTAAACCATGTCTCGGATCCGAAGGGTATCACATTTAGTTTAACTTGGATCAATGAATGGTGAAGGATATTGTGTGATGACCCTGTTTTTCAAATCAGTGCATCCTGTGAAGACCCGAAGTTTGACCCGATAACGGATCCGAAATGCGAAAATGAAAGCATAATCCAGGTTTCTAGGGATGTACAATTGTATATGGTCCTTAAGATACCTAAGTGACCTTCCGTAAGGTTACGGAACTCAACGAGAATGAATGCGGAAGAAAAAAAGTAAAAATAGACTAAATATGGCCCCAAGGGTAAAATGGTCATTTCATACTAAAACAAAGTCTATGGAGATCTACAATATCTCTAAGACACAAGTTTGACTTCCCATGAAGCCACGGTATACAAAAGAATACAAAGCGGAAGCAAAGTTTTAATAAAAACGGACAAGTTTAACCCTAGGGGCAAACTGGTAATTTTGCAAATTGATTCGGCTTCTACTGAGCACACCATTGGATGGAGAACAAAAAAATAATAAATTTAAACTTAAAAATCGCCTAATTTGAAGTCCAGACGAAGGCAAACGATCAAAAACAAAATCGGACGTCGACGCGGCAAAAAAACCAAGCCCATTGCGCACACGCGCCCATGTACACGGCCATGACATTGGCTGCTGACAGCAACCCTTTTTTGCTAAATTTGCTGAAACAGAAGGTTTTTTAGACCCTTAAATGATTTTTTTTGAAAAAACACAAAGAAGAAACCCCCCTTAAAATTAAGTTTTCTAGATAACCATGTCAAAAGAAAATTTTAATTGACAATGTAAAATGCCCAGAATGTCCTTAGATCAGACTTTTATTTCTGAAAATGCATACACTAGAAGATCAATTTTGACGCGGGGTTTTTGAAACTGCAACGACATTTTTTGGAAACACACAAAGAAGAAATCCTCCCTTAAAATCACGTTTTCTATGTGACCACGTCAAGGTCGGAATTTATTTTTCACAGAAAAATCTCCAAAATACCCTTGCACAAGATTTTACATAAAACCTAAAATGTAAGTTGCTTCAAGTATTCATTTCATGCAAGGAGGTGTTTTGTGCCAAAACAATTGTGCACGCAAACGTAATTAGTGATTTTAAGTGCGCAAGAATGGTTCGTGACCTCCAAATATGCCTGATACAAAATATGACCTATCAAACCCCATATTTGCCTAAAAATGAACTTTTAAAAGAAAAGTTTAAACTAAAAATTATCAAATTGTGTCAAAAGCGTGGGCAAATATTGAAGGGAAGAAGTAACTACCCCACCACCACATCCCCACTGATATATATACTTCGTTCCTTAATTATTATGGATGATACTACTTTCCATGAAAGATGACATTAAACAATTGAACCAGCTGGTAGGGTTAGAATGGTAGCTAGGTACATACATGTAGTATTATACAATTTGGCTGTATATATAATTATATAATAGGGCTACAACTTGGGCAAGCTAAATCAGCCCAGCCCAAGCCCAACCTGAAATTTTAAAATTTGGACTTTAAGTTTACAAATCAGGCTCATGTTCAGGTTGTGTTTTGTCAAAACTGAGACATATTCGGGTTGGGCTCGGACTCAATCCGAACCCAAAATAAAAAAATAAAAATTCATTTTTTTTCTCTCCTTTCTCTTTCTCTTTCTCTCTCTTTCGCCGTCCCTATACATTCAAGTTAGCAGTTGCAGAGAGAGGGGGGCAAGCTTGAGAGTTGAGAGACAGCGGTTGAAGCTTATGAACCTGAACTGGAACAGCGGGCGATGGGCGATGGAAACCGAAAGATCTGGGTTTTGATTTTTTGAACAGTCTAAAATGATATGCCGATATGGGTTTTAAACTTTTGATTCTCGCTGACAGATAGATAAAACTAAAATATATGGGTTCTGAAGTTCTGATTCTTGTAGATTTTGTAGTTTGCAATTGCGTAGAGAGAGAAAGAGAGAGAGAGAGAGTGGGCAAGTTTAGAGAGAATAGACATGGAGGCGATTGGGGAGGCTAAAATGATTTGCCCCAAAAATAAAATATATAATATATATATATATATATATATATATATATTATATATAATATATATATATTATTATTAAAAAACAAATTATATATATATATATATATTCAAAAAAAAAAATCAACCCACCAAACTAACCCAACCCGCCCGAAAATATTCAGACTGAATTATGACCATAACCCATGTTAGGTACAATTCGGGTTGGCCCAACCTAACCCGATACAGGTTGAAGCTAGATTAGGACTGAGCTGAGTTGGGCCAGCCTAACTTGCAGCCCTATTATATATTAGTCTTCAGTCACCTAATTAACCCAGCCCAACCAAATTTTGATAATGGAGGTCCACGGCTCATATCCATCTTTTATATACGTGGCAAAACCAAGAGGAGTACTACAGCTAGCTAGCTCAGAACTTGTCCGCATATATACAGGTTAATTAAGCAGCCCAGAGAATTAATGTACGTACACTATTATTTCATTGAACTACTGCATGCATAACACACACACACACACATAAGTTACTACCATGTCACTCACGCCATGGGCCATGAGAATATAAAAACCAACAAACATTGTTCAGTAGTGACCACTAATAATCAAGGCAGGCCGGTGACTTAGCCACTAATATATGTGTAGGCAACTGCTAGCTAGCTCAACAAGCAGACTACTTGAATAAGTATACAAGTCTTTTATTGATGAGAGAGAGAGAGAGAGACTTGATATCGATTAACAACCCTTCCCTCTCTATCCCCAAACTTAATAGGCCTTGGGAATACCACAAAACCCTAATCATTTCTCATCAATCCATCACAACACCATAATCAAATTATTCCCTACCTATAATATTGATACACCTTCAAAAGGAAATTTTATTAATGCTACGTACATGAATGTATAATCAAGTGCAAAATGTTATATATTCCAACTAATTCATATTACCTTGAAATACAAGATGTAGTTATCAAATACGTACTATACTAATTAAATCTTGATCATAATGGACTACTTATGACTCTCAAAATTCATCATCAACAATACTAATTATTTGGACCTCATGTATGTGGGCAACAAAAGGACCTAAAACCATACACTTGTAACTTAATTCTAACTTAATATACTATCTTAATTAAAATTACCAAAATGGAAATATTGGAAGCAAATTTGCTTTAATATATATAATAGTTTGTGTAATAACATAAAATGAGAAATGAATAATAAGGAATGATTAATGATCATGAGTGTGATACCCCTCGATTCTAGAGCCACGGGTGATCAAGTCCGAGTACAGATCCGAGGGATACCAAACAATTAATATGTAAACAAGTAGGAATAAAAACTGAATTAAGAATAAATTAATAATACGCTGAAAAAAATCTAAAATAAAAATCCTCAAACTTTAAATAATAAATTAATATCATTTAAATCCTTCAAATCCGTACAACTCGGGAATCCATCTAGTGGACCCCTAATAATTCCAACTGATAAAACGTTTACAAAATTAAAATCCAAAACTAAAGTAAGAAAGAAAATTCTATGTAGTCGGAAGAGTGAGAGTCTATATATGTATCAACACGATCAAGCTCTAAGCCTGGTATTGACGAATACTTGAAAAATAAGAGTGGGTCAGGCCCACATGTAAGTTCCAATCTACTATAATCCGTACATAAACCCGATACGCAGATACATCCTAGATAGCTCAACAATAGCTAAAGTAGTCCATATAGATATAAGTACACACTATATAACGTTCACCAGCCCACATAATCTGTCTCAACCCGAGTAGAACAACCAGGGAAACATCATTAGGCCTAGTTATCCATCCTAGGCGATATACGCACCCTAACCGTGATTAGGAAACTCAAGCTCGTATTACGGCATCAGAAGTATATATTTAAATCCTTCTTAATACAGAAAAGTAAAGCAACCATCCGTTATATCGTTCAACTGTTTTAGTTGACAGGACATGCATCCATGTAGGAGTTAACTGTTTTAGTTAATCCATTCCGTATGTATGAAGGGGTATGATTTAACTTTTTGATCTAATCCATCCCTGATATGTCACCGTCCCATACCGGTACATATAATGCAAATGCTCCAATAAATGATGAATACACATTTGGATATCAAATCCATCCAGAAATAAATATAATAGAAATCTGATATATGTAAGGTTATATTACACATCCAGTATAATCATAAGTCCTTCTTTTAAATTGTTAAAGTAATAATGAACAATTTAAACCATCCGTATCCATATAATTGACAAATCAGAAATTATAATCGTTTATCAATTAAAATCCATCCAATAATATAATGAAAATCAGAATATATAACTTGAACACATCATACCAAATCCCCAAACTTCTTTCATCCTCTTCCATTTAATCTGCTCAAACATATTTAGCAATTTAAGCTTTCACCATCCTTGACAACATGCAATCTATTATGTAAATTTCATGATGTCCCTCTAATCCTCCATTATAAATCCAGAGCTTTGTATAATGAATACTCAGAAGTATAAGCTACGCATAATAAATGAAATCCCAAAAGCATTTAGTTTGCTAACATAATAATTAGCAGTTACCACTTCCATACTCCTTGACGGCATTCACTTTAGTATCCATGTTTCATGATATCTATGACTATAGCAGAAGACAACATCCCTGGGATTTCCATATGTTATATATTTCATTTATATAACATCACAAAAACAACTTTTATTTTAGTCCGTTTAATTTACTAGTACAATACTAGAAATTAACCCTTCCACCCTCCTTGACTGCATGCTTAATTAATATTTAAAAGTCATGACACCCACTCCCATAGCCTAAATCAACAATTCTAGGTCTTTAATAAATTAAATACGTCATTTTAAAATCTCTCCATTAAATTTGCTTAAACATCACGACAAGCAATTTAATTTTTTCCAAGCCGTAAACTGCATGTGAATTTAATTTTAAATCCCATGTTGATCAAGTTCCTAACATGAATTAATCATTCTTGGGTATAATTAATCATTCTTGGGTATAATCCTACTTAATTACAACATTTAAATCCATCCAACCAAGTTTAAACAAACACTGGAGCCCTGAAATCTCAAAAAGGCCAAAGAAATACGCTTACAGTGTAATTGCAAAAGAGGAGCCGGCTCCAATTTTAGGTTGAGGCGGCTCCACCCACATTGGAGCCGCCTCAACACTTTGTGGAGCCGCCTCCATTGAAGGGTGAAGCCGCCTCCACTTCGCCAGCCTCCGTTTTTCCTTCTCTGCTTCCTCCGTGTTGCCTTCTTTACGTCCGGCAAAGTCTCAATCCTCTGTCCCACCTTTGTTAAAGATTTTTAAGGTTCAATTTAAAAACTAACAAGCCTAGAAACGTCTCCAATTCTAGTATGAATTACTTATCAAAAGCTTAAACCATGATCGCAACAGTTTATGTTTTCTCCGTTTGTCTTCTTCGCTTCCGGCGAAGTTCCATATTTCTGTCCCAATTGTTTTTAAACTTCTTAGGGTCCAATTGACATCCAATTAATCCTACAAACTCTTCCCATCCCAATATGAATTAACGTACAAAAATTTTAAAAACATACTTAACACAGTGCATGCAAGAAACCAATTCCAGTTATTAATTGTAAAACAAATTACAGTCCGTTAAAAACATGCATCAACCGTCAGTTTTAAAAGTTGAATTTAATTCCTGAAGACTATAAAGGATGCACAGAACACAAGTTTACAGGAAGGAGATAGAATGAAACTTACCTTAAGATTCCGGTTTGAAATCTTCACCGCCGTCTATGGAGTATCCGACGAATGGACGACTACCGGTAACCTTCTTACTGCTCCAATTCTATTCCACCATCAACCTCTTCCTTCCTCTGTGACATACCTTCAGTCTATAGCTGAAAGCTCTCAGTTTTTCCCCTCAAACCTCTCTATTTCTCTCTTCCCTAGTTTTCCTCTATTTTTCTTCTCAAGATACTATGTCGTGAATAGGATTTGTAACCTAGCAGACCATACTGTCTTATATATATATAGGTTCCTTCTAAACCCTAATCCTAATCCCAACCCATTAATACGTCGGCTACCCTATTATACATAAATTAAACCCTAAATTTACATACAACGCACATAAATTATATACTCTGCCAAAAGTTACACATCAATTTAAGTCACGAATAATCAAATAATAAAAAAAAAAAACAATTACAATTAATTTAAACAACACCATTACCAATTAAGTAAATAAAATTATTAAACACATAGCCAGATAAACATATTTAAATGCACACAAATCAAATAATCAATTAATCAATTAAAATGCATATAAAATAAATAAATAAATTTCAGTTATATCCTTTTGAGAATTAGGAGTATTACAATGGGTTGGATCAGGAGTACTGGACTGATGGTACCAAATTATCCTTTGTCTATAAGTAGCTTCAGCTAAAGCAAAGTTCATACTACTTGTTTGTTGATTATGTATATGATACCCAAATTATCCTGATATATATATGCTAGTTTCATCCAAATAAAGGAATATATAAAAAATAAAAACACATCTCAACATCATTGCCTTCATTATTAGTAAATCCAATGCTTACTTTTATAGGAGTATATATATATATATATGGTTAAGTGCAAAAAAAAAATTCCGAATATATAGACTTTGTGCAAAACTGGTCCATACTTTTTGAAAATATGCATGTAAGTCCACAAAATTCAAAAGATGTGCATAACCGGTCCCTCTGACAACTTTTTACAAAAAGTAAAACTGAAAACCCTATTTTACCCTTTTGTTTTCCATTTTGTCCCTTACCATTTGTTCATAAAAGACCCTCGGCATTTGTGAATAAAAGGCCCCCCACCCCTAATCCCAATTCATCTCTCTCTCTCTCTCTCCATGCATGTCTGCTCTCTCTCCCTCTCTCTCTCTCTCTCCATGCTGACCTCCCTCGTAATGCAAAAAGATGTGTAAGTGACCATGTAGACGAAACAATCTTTTATGCAATGCAGAGCTTGTACACCCAAACACCACACATTGAATTAATACATCACAAATGGCACTTCTATATATATATATATATAGATAAGCAATAAAATCATGAAATTACATATACCCATCTTTGATTATCAGAAAATTTGTCGGTGACCCATTTTCTCTCTACAACCCATTTTCTCTCTCTATATCGACTTTGAGCTTTGTCTGTGAAAGAATCTAACAAGGTGGTGATGGTTAAGATTGAAGAAAACTCTATCAAAAGACATATGAGGATCCATAGTAGCCAATTTCTCTTGAATTTCTTTAATCTTCTTAGTGGAATTAGTTAACTTGGATTTACCCCAGTACTTAAGCTTCTTCCTACAGTGTTTCGTCTTCTCCTTTAGACAAAGCTGGGCTGACCCAGTCAAACAAAACAATAGTCCCAGACTGCATTATTATATAATGGGAAGCCTTGTCTTTGACCCATTTGGCATAAAAAAAATGAAATTATAGCTTAAAATGTCCAATTTCCTTATTCAAATCAAGGAGTAAAACTTGACGATCAAATTTTATCATCGATAAATGATGAAGACAACCGTGAGTCTGGGGAAACTACTGGCCTAATCAAGAGTACAAGGCTAATAAAAATTTCATTGCTGATAAAGGCTTCGATTATTGTCGAGATTTCGTGAAGAAGAAATGATTGAATGTTAAGATTGAAGCTCACCGAACTGATTGTCACCAGATTGAAGCTTTTGGGTCACTACAATTCACGACTGAAGTTCGCCGAATTGTTGAACGAAGCTCGCCGGAGCTAATGGTGTTGAAGCAGCTTTTGGTTCTAACTGAAGATCATCGAAATTGTTGAGTCTTTGAGTGTAGCTCGCTGATCTGAAGTGGAGTACGTCAGAAATGGGTCTCATATGTAACTCCGGCCAGAATGATTCTTCAATGAATAACACTGTTGGTTCATCTTTGAGGCTCACTAGTTTGGTTACCAGTGATAGTGCATGTAGATGGTAGAGCTTGCGTGGACGTTATTGATTTCATTCTCTCTGTTGTTAATGTAGATGAAACTAAGTTGGAGTACGCTGAACTGAGTGAATGTGAAGCTTGCCGGACTGAACTGGGTGAATGTGAAGCTTGTCGGACTGAACTGGGTTCGCTAGAATTCGGGTTGTTGTTCGCTGTGTGCTTCTTGGTTTGGTAGTTGAAGCTCAATGGTGGAAAATGCAATTTGTGGAGGTCACAGTTCTGTCACCAGTATTGTTCTTGTTGCTTAAAGCTCACCGGCCTTTAATGCAACTCCAAACGAGATGGGTCTCTAAATTCAGCTTGTCAAAACTGTTGAATCTTCGATGATGGGTCACCGAGAAGGTAGAGCAATGAAGCTTACATGAACCGGATGATTGAATTGGGTTTCGTTGAGGTGAGTGCGAGTCGTCCGGCATCATATATATATATATATATGACAAATTTATTTATATTTTAAAATATGAAAGGACATATTTGGTTTTAGATTTAGTTATATTCAGGTTTAGGTTATCCTTATTTTATACAATTTGAGGTTTATTTTATCCTTCTGTCAGACAAACTTCATTTTATACAAATTTGAACAAAAAGGTCATTTTACATGGCCTGTATTTATAATCATTAATTTATTCAACTAGTGAGAGTATTATCGTCGTTTTACACCACTCGGGGACCTATTCGCACCGAATTGATTGTATATGGGGTTTTTTTTACCATACAGGAACTTATATGCACTATATTAATAATAGATGAGTGTTTTTTACACTTAACCCATATATATATATATATATATATATATATATATATATTATTCCGGGTGAAGATATTGACATGTCTGCAATATTGTACGTGGATCTATAAAATCACTTGAAATAGCTCTCACGATACTGCTTAATTCCTTTGGGTTCAGAAGCTTACTTAACAAAGTAAGTGATAGAAATAGCTATCACGATACTGCTTAATTCCTTAGGGTTCAGAAGCTTACTTAACAAAGTAAGTGATAGAGATTTGGCTACTTTGTGACGAGGGATAAAATGGATATATTTTACTTGTAGTCAATCACAATCATCCATTCATGTCTAGCCACTATATATATATATATTATGACAAATAAGACACTCACTCATTTTATTCGTGTACTTGATCCGTCTAAATTTAAAAAATAAAAAAACAAATACACTATGACACTTGGTCAATTTTCTATAAACTTACATGATAACATTAATGAATAATTACTTACTAAAAAAACATGAATGAATAGTTGCAATAAATTTGTGGCTTGGTTAAGCTATCATTAGTACGGGGAGTATTTCTTAAAAGGTGTAGAATTTAGGTTTTGTTTGTTGGAGAGGAGAGAAGGAAGAGAGGTGAAAGGAAAGAGCGGAGTGATGGAAACAAGTGTTTACTGTTTGGGCACAGGATATATTGAGAGGGGGAAGGAAAGGTGGAGTAAGCGAGACGTTCCTCTGGACCCACACCCACATACATTTTTCTATGAAAGCGGATGAGAAAGAAAATGTAAAATAATGATGGTATGAAATGTGAAGTGACATATAACCCTTCCTTGGAACTTACACTACTCCTATTATTTCTGCATTAATATATTAACATACTATTTTCATCCTCTTCCACCTATACAAAAAACTAGGGAAAGTAGTCATTTTTACTTTTTCTACATTCCAGAAAGGACATTAAATTAGGTGGAGTTTTAGGAGTGCCACAGCGGTAACGCACCCCATTGATTATAAATAATAATAATAATATAGAAAATACTGAATTACATCAAAATTAAGTATAAGCCAATATAAAACAATGATCATTGTACTGAACTCATGAAAACTCAAAATTTTGAAAATCAAATGTATTTTTCTTTTCCCGAAAGGTTATAATGTATGGAAATTGGTAACATGTTTGATGGATGCACAGAGAAAAGAAGACATGCATCAATGGAGATGAATCCATTAGTTGGATGTATTTTCTGAATCAACGTCCAATCATATAATGTGGTAAATATATATATATATATATTATATATATGTGCGCGCTTGCTTTTAAAACGTACAATTTCATCAAATAGTGTGATAATTATATAGGATCAGGATCAGCTCCAGGCCCACACCCACAGTGCCCTTCATCAAATTTTGAGTTTTCATGAGATCAATGATCATTGTTTTATATTAGAAATAATAATAAATAAATGCATGCACCATCTTGTGCCCGTGTATTTCATTGGTTTGACAGATCCATATTAACAACCATCAGAGTACATGGTGCATTTCATTTCATTTCATTTGTGCGCATCGATTCATCAATAATAACTGAACCAAATAGGGATCCATCTTTACAGTCCTAACGGATTAAAGTTAGACTAAAACCAGAATACCCTAATGTTTTGTTTGCCAGCATGACCCTTGAATTTTGAACTGAAAGTACAAACTTTAAATTAAATTCTTTCCGATCTCAAATTCAAGTCACCAATTCAATATTTTGAAACATACCATAAAACAAAATTACACTAATTACAATTGAATTTTTTTTTATTATTATTTATTTTACGTAAAAGTTTGAGAGAAATGGTAAAAGAAAACAATACGAGAATTATGAGTGCTATAATGAGGTATAACTTTTCTCTTATCACCCTTGCTTCCGTCCCAAAGTAAATGTTTAAGGGTTGAATGTCACTTGAAAAAGTAAAAGAGGTAAACTTCACTTATTATCTAATGTTGAACACTTAAAATTTAAAATGATATTTTTAAAATTTATTACTATTTAATAATATTATTTTTTTGACATTTAAAATTTTCAATATTTAAAATTCAGTTATTCAAAATACTTAATTTTCATTTTTATCAAATAACACATTTTTGGACTTTAACTTATTTAGAACATGCATTTAATGCATTGCCCCTTTTCAAATTTACAAACTAATTCAACCTCGTACAAGATTTAATTTATTAATTTGATTAAAGTTTTCAAAACTTAATAAAAATTTAAGAAAACTATAATTTAAAAATTTTATTAAGGAAAGTAAATATTTTCAAAATTGATTAAGATGATATTTATTTTGGGAGGAAGGACATCTCCTTCTCTGAGTTGAATTCTTTAACTGCTTATAAACATTGTTATTTTAAAATTTTAATCATTAAAAACACTAATAATATTTATCAATTTTAAATCTGTACAACTTTTGCATAGAGTTAAAATTTAATTTGAATGAAGTTAAAATTTCTAATTTGTAAAAACTTATTTTATCTTTGATAATTTATCCTTTTTTATATTTAATAAAGGACAAATTTCTCAAAACCCCCAAAACTATCAATAAGTGATCATAAAACTCCAACCTGTTTTTAAAAACCCCAACACTATTATAAAGTTATCACATTGCCTCAATATTTGAGTCCGACCCATTAACCGGGCTGTGAAATGATAAATTTAACCTTATTATTTAATGTTAAATTAAAAATAAAAAATTATTATTTTTTAAATTACAAAAATACCCTCTCCTTTTTTCTTTTTCTTTTTCTTTTTTGTTTCTTCTCATCATCATCTCCGGCAGCAAGAATATTGCCGGCGATGAAGCTAATCGCCGTCGGCAGCGACCAAACCAGGTTGCTGCCGGCTTCCTCTCATTCTAGCGAGGTCGCTGGACTGGTCGCTGCTTACCATTGCTTATTCCTCATCGGCGGCCCAAGGTTGTGCCCTTCTTCTACCGATTAACTAGGTTGCTAGAGCGCGACCCGGTGAGCACCATGGATGACGACCAGAAGCTTTTTAAAATTGAGAGAAGAATGAGTCACCAATGAAAAGTGTATGCATCAACGTCATGAAGATTTGACGATGACGCCATTGAAGCGCCGAATCTCGAAGTCACAGATATTAAGGAACCATCGAGAGATATGGAGAAGAGCGAGTGAAAATGCTACACGACGACTCACCCGCCTTTCTCTTCTTCCACTACCTCATCGTCTTCATCTTTCTTCTCAGGGAACCTAATTTAAATGAGAGAGAAACTTTATGCTCTTCGTAAAAAAAAAAAAAAAAAAAAGGCCCATTAGACTTGAATTTCAAAACATTCAATCACACGCAAGATTTGACCATTCCTCCATCTCAAGCCCAATCTTCCTCCTCTGTTTCTCACTCCAACGTACCCGTTCTCTCTCTAGAATATCAGGGAACCCAATTCTTCCAATTAAAGGCTCAGAAGGTACAACTGCAACATAGGTAGAAGAAACAGAGTGTTGAGACCAGAACAATGGCTTCAAACACAGACACGATCATGAAGAGAGAGTCGTTGATGAACCCAATCTGAAAAGTCAGCCTCTTCCACCGAAACCCAGAACTCCTGAACCTCCATGTCCACGAACTCTTCTTCCCCAGTCTCTTGAAGCTGAACCACGGCTTCTTCTCCATCTCTCTCTCTCTCTTTACTTTTTCTCTCTCTATATTTTGTGTTGGTGCAAATGTATGACACGCAGTTTGGTTTATTATACACAATACTGGAGCTGTCTTTGCTTTGATTTCTTCATTGATACCTAGTTTGGTCGCTGCCAGCGGCAATTTGCTTCATCGCCGGCAGTATTCTTGCTGCCGGAGATGATGATGAGAAGAAACAAAGAAGAAAAAAGAAAAAGAAAAAGAAAAAGAATAGGAGAGGGTATTTTTGTAATTTAAAAAATAATAATTTTCTATTTTTAATTTAACATTAAATGATAAGGTTAAATTTGTCATTTCACAGCCCGGTTAACGAGTCGGACTCGGATATTGAGGCAATGCGATAATTTTATAATAGTGTTGGGGTTTTTAGAAACGGGTTGGGGTTTTATGATCACTTATTGATAGTTTTGGGGGTTTTGAGAAATTTGTCCTTTAATAAAATATAATTTCATTCCTTTGATAACACCTAAGTATTATATATTATAATATTAGATAATATTTGTCTAGTAAAGCATAATATTATTATATTATATTGGATAGGATTATTATTGGATATGATTAATATTTAATTTCTTTAGTTAAATTTGAATAATTATGGAATTAAATCTTCAACCTCTTTCTTCTAGTTATATAGTCTGGCACTCCTAATTTCATAATTTTGCTCCCAACTTGCTATGCATATTTCCTCTAAAGTGAAAATAGAAGGACTTATATATATATATATATATATATTATTAGTTTTTTTTTTTTTTTTTTTTTTTTTTTTTTTTGGGGTACATTGCATTGTTTTGTAGTCCCATGGTGTACATTCTCATTATATTTATAATGGTGTTGAAAAATAAAAAAAAAATTAAATAAGGTGATTTGATAAGTGACCCACATTACATTCGACTATTGGATATTTACAAGGAGATGTTGGAACCAATATATTTAAAAACGGTGAGTATCGAGGCTTAGAGGCGTGTAATCGCTTATTGAAAATAGTTGAAGCTTCTCCCACGTGCAACGGAAAACAAATGGCAACACTATCTCAGGGATTCAACTAAACACATATATCAAATCCGTATGTTCATGAATGTTGCACTTCTTTTTCATGAACTTGTATATTTATCTCCGTCTGATTAATAGAAAATATGAAACTCACACACTCAAACTTAATAGTTTGAAAATACTTTTTCAAATCTCTTTTTCTCTCTTACTTGTATTGAGAGTGTGTATATTGTAGGATTTGTAAACCTACTATTTATACTAGTAGAAGTGGGGATGTAATTAACTTAATATTAATGAAATCATTCAATTTTCATAAATAACATATAAGTTAAAGTAAGTTAATACATCAGATGAAGAAAACTTTATTTATAATTTATTAAAACTTCATTAAGACATCTGTTGGAGTTTTAGTAAATTAATAACTAATTAATTTGAAACACATAACTCCAACAATCCCCACTTGTTTCAAATTCTTTTTGTTGATCGGTACAGTCATGTGCATCAATAATGGTGTCTTTTAGACTTGAACCATTACCTGGTGTAAGTACCATTGATTTCATCTAGGAACCTAATGAACGATGTCTTGAACCAAAAATCACGTTGATGGATAAGAAATACTACACACACACTTCTGTTCGGAGATAAAGTACTAAAGCTTGACACGTTTCGGCCATGTGTTTGGAATCCATACTTCTGAGCGTCGTTAAGGATCAAGCCTGTCAAAATCCTATAGAAGCGGCCCTATTTCCACACTCAGATCGGTGTGTCCATCAAGAGTGACCTTGCACACTCCAACCAAATACCGGTTATGGACTCATTAAGAGAATTTAATCCCATCCTCCTTATTGCACAATAAATCAGTGAATCTATCAAGAGTGATTATGTACACCCCAATCGAAAATCCAATCTATAGAATTCATTAAGAGACTCATGTCTCAACCTCCTTATTGATTATACGGTGAATCTATCAAGAGTGATCATGTATACTCCAATCGAAAATCAATCTATAGATTCATTAAGAGATCTAAAATCTTAACCTCCTCAGTTACATGATTGAGCACCTACATCACATTATAGGAAAAGGAGCATTGATGTGCTCACACAAGTTGTTATGTTTCTTGTTTTTCCCATTGAACCCTGGAGAAATATCACTGAGTTGGGTTTCCATAACATCACAACGTCGATTACAGACTCTTTTCAATCCCTTTAGATGTCTTGAACACAAGGTCCCTGCACATGTCGTTCAACAGTGGATATGCCAAATGAGATTTGGCCTTAAACATTAGGTCTATTCACATGTCTTTCGACAGTGGATATGCCAAATTAGATTCAGCGGACACTAAGTCCCTTCATACGTCTTTCGACAGTGGATCTACCAAATGAGATTTGGCCTTAAACAGTAAGTCCCTTCATATGTCTTTCGACAGTGGATCTCCCAAATTAGATTTGGCCTTCACACAGTAAACCATAATCCATTTTTCAGGATCTCTTCTAGATGATTGTGCTTCAACTGCACATGTATGGATTTTTCATTGTAACACTTGTTGTGAGCTTGAAGCATTGCAACCTTATTGTCACGAAAATATTTCAAGGGCGTTATATGCTTACTTTGTATTGAAATACCCTCCAGTAGGATCTTTAACCAGTCAATTTCTTCTCCAGCAGAGAAAGTGCAATACAACTCAGATTCCATCGAGGAATGAGTTATATAAGTCCACCCTTTTAATTTCTAAGAAATCACAACACCACCGAAGGTGAAGATCTAAGCTGCTACGAATATTGAGCATCCATAGCAAAGAACAGCTAGGTATTTGCAACAATGCGACCCATGATCCATAGTACTTTGCAAGTACCTTTATATTCTTACAAGAAAATTTCAATGATCTTTTCCTAGATTATTAATGTACTTGATAACAAGTTGTGTTTGCCCTGGTGTAGTTTATCGCGTAATAAAGACCACCAATACTTTGAGAATTCAAGTTGATTATCTGCACGGCCTTGATTGCAAACTGGCTCCGATGTGGGATTAATAAGAACAAAGACTGCAGCATCTGATAAGATTTTGAACCTTTCAAGATTAATTGATAAAATTGGATTGCGTGAAAGCAAATCCATGTTAAGGCCCTACACTTTGATTTACACAATCATACCGGCCTCGCTAAGATCCATCATGTCAAAAGTTCAAATTAAGACCTTAATACGCAAAATAATAATTGCTAAAATTTCCTTGGAATATCTTTTTACCAATCTGAAATTTAGCTGCAATCATTGCTTTCTTAAACATTAATTCATTTATTTAGGAACTTTCAAAAATGAGCTTTCAATGATAAAAATAAGTAGCATCAATAAAATGATAACATATCACTTTCCTTCATTAATATAATTAATTCATTTCAAACATGTCAATATGGATCAAATTTCCAGTATTAGTGTCTTTTCAACATATTAATAAAAGTTTACATACTACATATAATGCTTTGATCCACATGAACTTTACCATTGGTTGATTAATGAATTTAAACTCATGTAATCAAGTATATGACATGCCATAAATTAAGAAATTTATCAGTAACCAAAAATCAGTTTTATAACTGGAAAGCATATCGTTAATAGAGTGGCTCATTTCGACAATCATACCAATTTTGGATGAAAATTTGATGAATTTAGAACTTACCTTGAAGCCATTAATTATTTGCAAATCTAAAGACCTCATTTAGATGTAACACTTACTAGAAAATATGCTTGTGCATACCACTTTATAATTTGAAGATTTCTCCTTTTATAATGTCATTTGATCCCTCCATTAGTCATGATCTTACATGATTTTGACTGGCTGAAATGTAGAGAGATGATCTAGTTTCAATCAACCGATGGCACGCGTCCCGAAAGATAATAAACTTCTTTTGTGATTTTCTCATTCATCATAGAATATGATCTAATCAGGCGGAAAGTGACCTACTAGATCTTCCAGCTTTCAAGTAATAAACATAAGTATATTCAAAATGAGCATCAATAATGTGATTGATGGAGATCATTCTAAGGTACTGACCACTAAATTTCATATGCTACTTATAATGCATTGATCTATATATGTTTTACCATATCCTTTCGATCAATCATTTGATAAAAAGATTCAGCAATTTAGACATGCCTTTAATGAAAAGATTATTTCAAGGAACAAACCAGATTCAAATATAACCTTGAAGCCACATCAGAAGTGCAATTTCATTCAATTGCCCTTGTGCCCACCAACATAGGATATTGGGTTACACGATTCCCCCACTAGGCATGGAATAATTCTGGTCACCTTTAGTAGGATGAGATGCCAATTCAATCCACCTTATGATCTTCTTATTGATAAAATTAAACTTGATCAGATGATGTTTTGTCACTCAGAGCAGCTGGACATGGCTTAGTCATGACAAAAATGATTTTCAATTGTCAAAGGAAAAATAAAATTTTTCTTTCCACCGTTGGAAAGCCCCGATATTCGGTTGAGATACCGAATAATTAATAAATGTTGGACAACAATGAAAATGAGTCCATTGGAGAGAAAAATATCTTCAAATTGTTGGAACCGATATATTTAAAAACAGTGAGTATCGAGGCTTAGAAGCGCGTAATCACTTCTTGAAGATAGTTGAAGCCCCTCCCATTGTCCACGTGCAACGGAAGACAAATGGCAGCATTATCTCCGGGATTCAACTAAGCCCAGATATTCAAATCTGTATGTTCATGAAGGTTGCACTTTTTTTTTCCATAAACCTGTTTATTTATCTCCGCCCGATCAACAGAAAATATAAAACTCACGCACTCAAACTCAATAATTTGAAAATACTTTTTCAAATCTCTTTCTCTCTTTTACTTGTATTGAGAGTGTGTACATTATAGGATTCATAAACCTACTATTTATACTAGTAGAAGTGGGGATGTAATTAACTTAATATTAATGAAAATATTTAATTTTTCATAAATAACATATAAGTTAATACAGATGATGAGCGCTGAAAAGTGCGCATTTAAACCCCTTAAACTCGAGTATTATAGGACCCTTATCTATCTTACTTTTCCGTTTTAGACTAATTTCATATTATTGCCTTTTTCAGGTGCTTATCCCAAAAATAAGTTAATTCGGCCAAATAAGAGCTTAAAAGAAGCAGTCTCAAGCTGAATGGAAGAAGGAGCAAAGTGGAAGCAAAGTGTGGAAAAGCAGCAAGTTCGGTCAATCTCAACATTCCTTCGATCGATCAGAGCAATATCGATCTAGACATATCAAGATGGATCCAAGCAATTGTCCTTATCCAAAAGATCTTACCATCTTCGATCGATCCAACATTTCTCAGATCGATCGAAATTATTTGATTTTATCCACACCTACCACTCTTGTCTCTTTCCTAAAATATCCCAAAATATCTCAGAGATTTGTCTTTATTCAAAAAGGCGCCGCCAAGGATCTCACCTCAGTTTGATCGATCTCAACACAGTTCGATCGATCGAACCTCTTCAAGTCCGAAATAAAATAAATTCCAGCTCATTAAAAGTTGGCTCATGGTGTAATCGTTGCAAGGACCCTAGTGCATGAATCTAGACCATTGGGTGTGACACTTGAGCCTCCTATATAAAGATTTTGAGCCATTCATATCAAAGGATCTTCATAACTTCAATACACATATCATATCTCATATCTTGGAGAGGAGGCTAGAGGCTAGAGACTAGAGAGCTTTTACACATCTTTGGGAGTTCTTCCATTCTTTTAGGGTTTTCATCAAAAAGGAGGTTATTCATACCATGGAGATAGCCCTTGAGGGTTAGATGACTACTTCAATGAGTGGCTAGACATCTAGTTGGGGCTAGAGTAGCCCATAAGTTTGCTTCCTCGACTTAGTGCTTTGTATATTTTTGGGGATTTGCTTGTAATAAATGTTTTGATCTTGGATTTATATATATATCTTGTAATTTTTACTTGATGTGTATGGATTAATGCTTTCAATTGATTATCTACTTCTAACCATATGTCTATGTATGCTAGAATGGATGATTCATGTGTTTTTCTCTAGATTTAGTGGAGTTTATGCATGTCTATGTGCATGGATGAAGTTAATCTAGAGATAGTCAAAACATAATGCTTAATTGAATACTCTTGTAATTTATTTGATGGTTCACACTTGTTTCTTGATGGATTGTGCTACACCTTTAGCTCACTTAGTTTAATTTCCATGTCTTTAGTGTAGTTGTAGTATAGTTATTTTAGATTCATAGATAGGTGGATAATCTATTCTTGTTCCTTGGTGTTCCATACTTATGAATGCAAATGGTGTATGTTTCTAGATAGTTGTGTGTGCATAAATTGTGATTTCATTGAATGGATTTTGGTCTCATTTGATAGGTTGTGCTTTCTATTTGAATTGGCTAGATAATCTATGTTTATTTGCCATCCATGCCTAGTTTCAATTAATGTCACACACACACATACACACAAAAGTTACAATTCAATTTCCCCAATTGATATACAATTGCTCGTGTCAAGTGAAGTCAAACTAAGTGGTGAGTTCTAGTACCCCAAGTCCTCTCCTCTATATCTTTTTCCCTATATTCTAAATTGTTACCTTTTACTGGCTTTAATTTCAATTGCATTATAGTTTAATTAACTAAACAACCCACCTTTTGATCATTCGACATACTAACCATATGTATTGTTTCCATTGCAAACACGCCCACCATCCATTGGGACGATCCTTACTCAACCTAGCTATATTTTTAGTTAGAGGTAGTAGTGGCTTTTATAAATTTAAAACTTGGCCACATTGCACACTCACACTCTTAGTGCATCTTTAAACGTTGGTACCCACGATAACCACCAACAGATGAAGAAAACTTTATTTATAATTTACTAAAACTTCATTAAGACATTTGTTGGAGTTTTAGTAAATTAATAACTAATTAATTTAAAATACATAACTCCAACAGGAGAAGGTTAGGTAACTTCCACCATGGTATCAGTTATACTTAGGGCTGTAAACGAGCCTAGTCGAGCCGAGTAATGGTGTGCTCGAGCTCGGCTCGGTCAGATAATAGGCTGTTCGAGCTCGGCTCGAGGTATGTTTGATGAGTTTTGAGCCGGAGCTCGATAACTCGTGGGCAAGAACTCTCAGTGCCAGAAATCGGCACAAAGATGATGACCGGCTAGAAATCGCCTTGGTCACAGAAAAAGACAGAGACTGCGAGAGAGGGAGCAGACGGCGAGAGATAGAACGGCTGGAAAAGAGAGGGCCGATGGTAGCACCGGTGGAGGTTGCTATATATATATATATATATATATATATATATATATATAAGGAAAGAGAGAAGATGAGAGAGGAGGGTTGAGTGGTGATAGATGAAGGCGGTGAAGCCACCGGTGGTAGATGGAAGGGATGCCGGAGGTAGAAGAGAGGGTAGATGAGAGAGTGAGATCCCGGCGACCATTCTTCATTGATGTTTGGGGATTAGGTCAGGTTTAGCTTTTCACCTTCAAAGTTCTTTGATCTAATAGATGGACTCCTTCTCCTTGTGTGATGATCTGCTGTAGACATAGATAGTAGGTGGTCAATGACGAGAGAGATAGAACAGATTGAGATGGAGGCGCTGCAGGCGAAAATTCTGTTAACCCTAAACAAAAAAGGGTTTATATACGAAGACAAAAAATGTGTATTTGCATAATAACCACAAACTCTATATACAATTACAAAATGACCCCAACATAAATATATATCTACATATAAACGTGTTACATACAATTACAATCTAACCCCAACTTTTGTATATATATTATAATTGGGTATGTATATATATATATATATATATATATATATATATATATATATTGTAATCGAGTATGTTCGTGAACGCATTATCGAACCTAGTTCGTGAACAAACGAGTCGAGTATACTGATGTTTAGACTCGACTTGTTTATAAATCGAGCTTCATAATTCGACTCGAACTCGATTTACTTATTAACAAATCGAATAATTAACGAATCGAACCCGAACTATTTGCAAACAGCTCAGTTCGACTGTTTTGCAACCCTAATTAAACTAACATTTGCATAAGGAAATAACAATTACTACTGCTCCGACTTCTTCTCCAACTTATTAAAAACTTTTGATTCCATTCCATGGCGCCATTTAAACAGTCTTAGATTTTGTCAAAATCGTCTTCTTTCTTTCTCACGACGGAAATTTCCTAATCATTAAAAAAATGCCATCATGATTAAGGGCAGTGATAAAAATACTACGGACTATTACTTAAAAGAAAAGAGAAAATTTTGCTGACACCATAAAATAATTATCTTTTTTTTTATTAAAAAAGAAAAGTTTGTTAAAAATAAATTGAGAAGACTAAAAAGGCTTGTACTCGCGTTTTATATTGCTTATCTGTTTGACTGAGGCACTAAGGTGCCCCCACATGGGATGGTCTGAGCTCAGGCCGCGAGTACGCACTGCACCATCGAGTACAAATTATAACGATCTTATCAACATTATTGGCATTTTCCGTAATTCAATCCAAACCCAATGTCAATCTCTTTCTCTCTCTAGATACAAAAGAGAGGAGTGTAAGACTTTGGCAGGAGGCTCTTACTCATCGAAATCAGAGATAAAGACACATGCATGTTGCACTACTCAACGGTCAAGATTCCCTTATCTTTTTCCATCAACACCATAATAACCGTCGGATTGGAACTAACCACGGTTAAGCAACCCGAAATTGATATTTCAACCATAGTTAACCATATTTCTCCTGTGTTCCTATCATCCTAGGTTAATCTGAGAGAGAGATTTGCTAGTGTGAAAATAGAAATACTATACTCCCTCCTCCTCCTTCCTTCCTTGGTTACTATACAGAAGAGAAAAGAAAGAGAGAGAGAGAGGCGGGAGGGATTGCTTCTTCTTCTCTATCTATCTTATCTATTTTCATCATCACTTCAGTCCAGAGTTCGTTTCCCTTTTCTATTTACTACTACTACTTACTCTATAAATGGAAATTTGGATACTCAGATCCACGAATTTCAATCTGTTTATTTTTTTCCTTTCTGTAATCATCACTTTTTGATTCCAAGATGTTATATAACCCATTCAAACTCATTTTCTTACAATAACATCTTTCGTTTTTTCTTATTTAAAATAAATTCAAATTTCTAATTTTTTTTTTTTTTTTCTCTCTTTCCTCTTTCAGATCTAATCTGAAACACACCAAGAGACGTGAGATTTTTTTTTTTCCTCTGTATTTTAAGCTCATTTTCTGCAGATCTTGAGATCCAATCTCTTTCACGGAGCTTCAAGTCTGTCTATCAGGTTCGGTTACGAGATCTACTTGTATCATTAATTTTTTTTCCCTCTCTCTCTCGAGATTTAAAGTCTTCTCCAGCAAGTATAGCTTGTCAATCGTAGTTGATCATCGTTGACTTGTGGGAGTTTCGAGGGTTGGGTTATATATGTAAGCAGTTTTTGGATTTGTTTGGTGTGGACTTGTTGAGTAGAGACTAGTAGTAGTTACTCCATCTTCTTTCATCTCTAAAAGCTGAGATTTTTAGGTTCGATTGTCCTCTCTCTGGTATTGCATGTGTATGCACTATTCATTCTTATTTGTTTCTGAAGAAGGATGAATTACTTTCCTGAGGAGGTTTTAGAGCATGTATTCGATTTCTTAACGTCTCACCGAGACCGGAATGCGGTGTCTTTAGTATGCAGATCCTGGTATATGGTGGAGAGGTTTAGCAGGGAAAAGGTATTCATAGGGAATTGTTACGCAATCAGTCCGGAGAGGTTCATTGCCAGGTTTCCTAGGGTTAGGTCCCTTACGCTCAAAGGAAAGCCCCATTTTGCTGATTTCAATTTGGTACCTCATGATTGGGGTGGGTTTGTTTGCCCTTGGATTGAGGCCATGGCAAAGAGGGGTATCAATTTGGAGGAGCTTAGGTTGAAGAGGATGGTGGTCTCCGATGAAAGCCTTGAGCTGCTTTCTCGATCCTTCCTAAATTTCAAGTCTCTGGTTTTGGTTAGCTGTGAAGGCTTCACCACCCAGGGCCTTGCTGCCATAGCCTCCAACTGCAGGTATACATCGCTTCTTTTCATGGGGATACGTTTATATATATATACACACAATTCTTTATTTATTTTGGATTTGACTGACAAATCTGGACATGTAAGTTTTGCGTCATCTGTGATTGTGGTACTTATGAGCTCCATGTTGGTCGGATAGTTACTGATGGGTTGTTGGACTCTTTGTTTGTTCGTGGTAGTGATAATAGCATCTTTTTTCGGCAAGCTTATACTTATCTAATGGTTTCATTAATTCAATTTGGTTTGTTTAGCTTATTATTTTCCTTCCAATTCTCCTTAGAAAGGTTGGCTGAACTCAACTAAGAAACGTGATTATTGATGCAAATCTTTAAATGATTTTGGGAACTTTTTTGACAGATAATAGCTGATATCACCTGCTAGCAGATAGTTGAATTAATTTCACTATCTGTTTTGCCTGATCTTTTGACTATGTATGTTTTTTTTTGTTTTTTTTGCTTGCAAACTGATGGAATATTATTTTACAGTAAATATGTGTGTGTATGTTCTCTAGCTTTATTTTCTGTAGTTTCTATTTGCTATTTTCTCTTGTGGACTAAAGCTGCTTAGTTTTTATATATTTCCCATGACTGGCAAATTATTTTCCTATACCTCTCTCTTTGAGCTATCTATTTGTATTATAAACTGTCATTGCATATTTAAACGGCTAATTGAATGCTGTAGATACTGTAATTTTTCTCCAAAGCATTTGGCGTTGCCTGCACAGTTTGCTGCATAAACTGCATCGACTTCTTGTCTCTCTAGATTTGAACTTTTGCTGAGCACACTATTAACAATGGTTAACTACCTGGATGGTTGTTTTGATTTTGGGGGTTTGGAATGTCAAGATGACTGGTTCACTACTCGTTAAATACATTTTTCTCCTGCAAGCAGATGGATTATGGTTGGGAACCAATAAAGAAAAAGGAAGATGAAAATTAATGATAACAGCTGTTAATGATAATAATGATGATAGAGGGGCAGAAACTATTTGTATCATGCTAGTTGGATGCAATTTGCTTTAGCTGAAGTCATATGTGATTTAACTTTGCACTGTTCTTTCTCCCCATCTTGTCTAGGTTTCTTAGGGAGCTAGATTTGCAAGAAAATGAAGTTGACGACCATAGAGGCCAGTGGCTCAGCTGCTTTCCTGATAATTGTACATCTCTCGTCTCCTTGAATTTTGCATGCCTCAAAGGAGAAGTCAATTTGACAGCCCTTGAGAGGCTAGTGACAAGATGTCGTAACCTTAAAAGTCTAAGGTTAAACCATGCAGTGCCACTTGACACTCTTCAAAAGATTCTGGTGCAAGCACCTCAATTGGTAGACTTGGGTACAGGGTCTTATGTCCATGATCCAGATTCAGAGACATACCAAAAATTGAAGAATGCCATCCAGAAGTGTACTTCAATTAGGAGCTTATCTGGATTTCTGGATGTGGCTCCTCGCTGCTTGCCTGCTATTTATTCGATTTGCTTGAATCTGACTTCAATGAACTTGAGCTATGCTCCAGGGATTCATGGAACCGAGCTTATAAAGCTAATTCGTCACTGCAGGAAACTTCAGCGCTTATGGGTTTGATTTTTTAACCCACTCTATTACTAAATTCTGTCTGACTTTTTATTTTCATTATGTAGAGGTGAATGACCGCATGACATTATTTCTACAGATATTGGATTGTATCGGGGATAAAGGTCTCCATGTTGTGGCTTCAGCTTGTAAAGAACTGCAGGAATTGAGGGTTTTTCCGTCTGATCTACATGGGGTTGGGCATGCTGCTGTAACCGAAGATGGCTTGGTTGCTATATCTGCTGGTTGCCCCAAGCTTCATTCGTTGCTGTACTTCTGCCAGCAGATGACTAATGCTGCCCTCATAGCTGTAGCCAAGAATTGTCCCAATTTTACCCGCTTCAGATTATGCATCCTTGACCCCATTAAACCAGACCCTGTGACAATGCAGCCACTTGATGAAGGTTTTGGGGCAATTGTTCAGTCATGCAAGGGTCTGAGGCGGTTGTCACTCTCTGGTCTTTTAACTGACCAGGTTTTCCTTTACATCGGAATGTATGCTGAACAACTTGAAATGCTTTCAATTGCATTTGCTGGTAATAGCGACAAGGGAATGCTTTACGTGTTGAATGGGTGCAAGAAGCTTAAAAAGCTAGAGATCAGGGACAGCCCATTTGGTAATGTAGCACTTCTAACGGACGTGGGAAAGTATGAGACAATGCGATCCCTTTGGATGTCGTCCTGTGAAGTTACCCTTGGAGGCTGCAAGACGCTGGCAAAGAAGATGCCCAGGCTCAATGTGGAGATAATAAACGAAATTGAGCAGACAGTGGCTAGCGCTGATGAGAGAGAGAAGGTAGAGAAGATGTTCCTATATCGAACGTTGGTTGGGCCCAGAAGAGATGCACCGGATTTTGTGTGGACGTTGTAGAAGCATCCTGGCTGCGCTACGGTACGTGTGTTGTGACTCTACCAGCTATTTCTTGTTATCAAGTAGTTCCAGATGAATCAATGTATGGATTAATATTTTTAGTTTGATGAGGAATCAGGGTTATATTATTATTGATTTATCTATGAGGTATTTTCTACTCTGTAATCCTTTCTAGTATTAATATCGAGGTTTGTATTAACAATATTAGCATTGGCAAACCCTATGCATAAAGTTGTAGATTTGGAATTTGTTGATTGGTTTGCTGGTGGCTCCATAAGAGATTGAACTATATAGATAAATTTTCATTTTAAAGTCTGAAGGCTCACGAGTAATAATAGTCCAAGGCAGAGTTTGGTTGCTAAGAAAATCATAGAGAAATTACCATGATATCACGAGACTAGAGAAAATCATAGAGAAATTACCATGATATCACAAGACTAGAGAGCATCCGGGGAAGATGCTAGTAATTATCAATAATATTAGTGTAGAGTAGAAGTAGCTCTACTAGTCTGACTTTAAAAACGAGGGGAAAATTCAATGGAGCTCGAGGAAAGCAAGAGAGACCAGTTGGAGCTCAACAAACCAAAAATTATCAGAACCCAGTGAACTTGTAACGGTCTAAATAATTGATTGGACTTTGTCAGATAAGAAATGGACTGGGAACAAACCAGCAAAAAGAATTTGAGGCCCAATATGACACTCAGGTCCAGTTAAACATAACTCAACTAGCCCACTCTATAATCCTATGAATATCCCTCAAATAATAAGATAAGACATAGCAAACCCAAGAGACGATAAAAAAAAACAAAAAAAAACAAGAGAATCCAGTCCGATACTTTTCAGTAATAGTTTGGTGAGATGGAAATGACAAGAAAGGAAAAGAAATACAGTAAAAACATAGATTTACTTTTAACTGTTTGAATAGCAGGAAAAGGAAAAATTGGTGTTTTAACTGTTTGAATAGCAAGAAAAGGAAAAATTGGTGGGAAAGTAATATAAAAAATTGTATAAAAATTTTTGTTTGGTTCAGTTTTTAGAAAATTATTTTATAAAAACTTGGTTATAAAAATGTCTATTTTAAGAAAACTATAAAAGACTGTTCTCTGAGAACAATTTTCTGTTATTTGGATTTTTAAGAACTGTTTTTAGAGTTACAAACCAAGCAAGTTTAAACTTTTCATGACAATATAATTAACCTATAAATTTGTTTTACAAAAATACACAAGAAAGCCTCTTGAGAAAGTGATGCGAAGTTACAATTATATCCTCATTTTCACCTCCATAAAATAAAATAATTTATAAATAAAAATGTGAATAAACTTCCTTCGTTCAATACAGACGAGATACCTAGCCACCCGCCTCTACTTGTCCTCTGTTCTCTCTCTACCCTTTCTCTCTCTCTCTCAGCCGCTCGTCACGTTCCATTTTGCTCCCTGCTCCCTTCTCCCTTCCATGGGAGTGGGGAGGTGTCCTTGCTTGCCTCTCACAGGTTAATAACATTGGCGTGTCTCAATAAGTTCGTCATGTGGGTAATTTTCATGTCGTTTTTTTGTTTTTGTGTGGCTTGATCTGCTCTTATTTGGTTTGTTTCCGGCTCGACAGGGTGGATCTGTTGTTTTCCCTTCGACTAGATCTATGATCTAGATTGATTTTTGTTTCCTCCGGCTTGATTTGATCTTGTGTGGGGTTGGGTGTGTGGAGGCGCCTTGTGGATGCAGCTTTGGAAATGTTGCCTTGATGAAGGCTTGACTTTTAGTCACTCCAGTTGTTGCTCTTCTCCCTTGGTGATTTTCGTTCTAAAACGATAACTTTTTCTCAACAAATTTGGAACATGTTCTTTATTTTTCTTGTTTTGCTTTAAGATTTGTATGCTTTTATCTGGCTTAATTTATGCCTCTGTATTGTTACTTTGGCTTAGCTTTTGTGCCTCCAGTGAACGAACTTTTTATAAGTTAAATATTTAAATGGATCAAAAGAGCCCAGAGAATTATGAAAAACTAATATAACCAGTCCGTACCGTCGAGTAATGTTAAAACACATGTTTACATCATTACATGGGTGTGGAGGAAGAGGGTAAGGCAAGCCAATAATTAATAAAAGCATAATTTAGAAAATGAGGCTTTTGAAAAACACGGTTAAGCAAGCGTTTTTGTGGCCCCATCGGATTCAAAAGTCAAAAAAATGGTTCTCATATGGCTTCCATAGTCTTCCCCCACAATAATGAACAATATTGAAATCCCATCATCTAGAAAGACTCCACTACACACGAAGCTTGGTCCATTCAACTCCAATCTATTTAGTATATAATATATTTATATATATATAACCTCTCATGTAAAACCTGAGCTGCAATATTACTCTCTCTCTCTCTCTCTCTATTTATATTGTATCAAACAACTGGATCTCCACAGCTCGCGATTACCAAAAGCAACAGTTTGATTTCAATCTTGAATCCCAGCCCCCTCCAATATTCATACCATCATGAACGGCAACCACCAAGAATCACAACCTCATCACCCCACCTCACCCACTCCCACTGCTAAAGAAACAATAATCCCAGCAGATCAACCATCATCATCGTCGTCGTCCGTGTCGGTGTTGTATCCCAATAACGTGAACCAAGTAGAAATCATCCAACCTCCTCCTCCACCTCAACAATTTCAACCAGCTGGTGGTAGTGGTGGTGGTGATGATGAAAAATGGGGGACTCACATAATGGGTGCACCTGCCGTGCCCACATGTCACCCAAACAACCAGAAGGCTGCGTTATGGGGGGCACCTGATTATCACCAACAGTACCTCCACTATACCCCCATTGAGAAGCCAGCCACCACCCCAATGGAATCTGTTCTTCATAAGTTCAACTCATGGAGCACCAAGGCCGAGTCCACAGCCAATAATATCTGGCACAACCGTAAGTATATAATTTTAATTTTTAATTAACATCCTGGCCGCCGCCCCCTATAATAAATATATGTATGTATGTATGTATATCAGTGAAAACGGGGTCATCTGTATCGGGAGCTGCGTGGGCTAAGGTGAACTTGACTGCCAAAGCAATAACAGGTGGTGGGTTTGAGTCGTTATACAAACAAACATTCGCAACTTTTCCCGACGAGAAGCTTAAGAAGACGTTTGCCTGTTATCTATCCACATCCACCGGACCAGTTGCCGGAACTCTCTTTTTGTCAAATGCCCATGTTGCTTTCTGCAGCGACCGCCCTTTATCATTCACCGCACCCTCTGGCCAGCATAGTTGGAGCTATTACAAGGTACTACCATTAAACTATATTCATCAATATATATATATATAAAGAGAGAGAGATTCAAACACTTGACATATATTTTGTTACCTGGAACAGATTATGGTACCTTTGGCCAAGATTGGCACCATCAATCCTATAGTTATTAGAGATAACCAGTCGGAAAGATATATCCAGATTGTCACTATTGACGGACACGATTTCTGGTTCATGGGTTTTGTCAATTACGAGAAAGCTTCTCGCCATCTCACCGACAGTATCTCCAATTTTGTGGCTTATGGAATAGCAGTACCAGTACCACCCAATCAATCATCTTGATTTTTTTGTTCCCCATTTCAAACTTTCTTTGGCCTGAGACTAGTTGATTGTTTGTTTCTTATTTTTTCCTTATTTATGCAGTTGTTATTACTTTATTGGTCTGTATCTGTAACTTGTTTTGAACAAGGCTGTTTCTCATGTTTCCTTATTTATGCCGATATTTCTTACCTTACAAAATAATATTTAAATTTGTTCTATAATTTCTATTTCATCCTATTAATTAAATTTCTCAGAATGAAGCACTATAGTTAAAAATTTCAATGAAACAATAATCTTATGCCAATAGCAACGATCAAAAGTCAAGAGGACTTGTTAAAAATGGGGAAATTGATGTGAATTTTAGTTTTTTAACATCCTCCCACCAAAAATGGCAACAATATAATATATGACCACCACAGGATACACGAAAGCTACTTATAATATATAGTTATATACATATATGGCTAAATAGGTCACTCTATCTCTGTCCAACTAGGATTTCTTTCATTACTACCTCAACACCTTCCATCTTAACAAATAAATGCATGTATTTTGAAGCATGGATTCTTGGGCTGTTTCAACTCGATGCTCATACGGAATCCCAACTTCAGTGATCAGGTCTCAGTATCTCACATCTAAAATGTCAAAACTCCAAGAAAGAGGGCAAACCCAACTCCCAAGGGTCTGGGGGCATGCACAGATGTTGTTTCTTGTTTTGAACACGTGACCTCAAAACAAGGGCTGTACATCTAAGAATAGCACATCCAAAGAACACACTATGAAGATATAAGTGCCTTTTTTCTTTTTCTTTTTCTTTTTTTCTATGTTTCAAAAAAAAACACAAAAGTCTACCAGGACTCTTGAGGGTTGAATTGAATTACCCATAAAAAACAGCAAGAACATGAAGGTAGTACTCCTATACCCAACTTATTCATTGTTAACCAGTATCACTCCTATAATCTTGCACCAGAGTTACCACTCCCATAATTCCCGAGTCCATAAGCCCTCATTTCTATTACACAAAACAAGGAAAACAATTAAGACAAAACTCCTGTTCAAAGATGAATCAGGCAGACTAACGAGTCTGCCCAAATTACATCTCTAACCAACATCTAATTAGAAATTCACAACAACTATGAGACTTCCCAAATTGAATGGAGATGCAGAAGATCATTTTGACTAGCATCACAGGGAGGGGACTGAGAGAACCATTGCCTCAGGGAATTCAGTTGCAAACCAGATATCGGAAGGTGCTGCATTTGTTTCGTTCTATGATGATTAGCGCTTCTTTTTGCTCCCACTAGATTTTGATGGGGTTGCAACCAAATACACAAACAAAACCACAATGGAGATCACAGAAATCAACGACCCGTACTTGGCCAACAACCTCTGCCAAAAGAGAAACATTGAGTCAGTGGTTTGGCCATTATTTACCAGAAAAAAAAAAGTCATCTAATCCATTAAAAAAATTAAAGCACTACCATCACTTGCAGGACAAACAAACTGAGAAGGAAGTTCATCAGGAAACATTTAACTGTTGCCACTTACAACACCAATAAGCAAATATAAAATTTCCAAATTATTATAATTTCACAACCAATCTTATTGCCCTTGAAGAAAAAAGACCAAAGCCCTGCCAGAAGTTGAAGGCAGAGAATCATTGGTACGGCATTCTTAGTGAACCTGTCACTCACATCCAAGTCCACTAATAATTGTCATGTTTGCCACTTTCCATTTAAAAATAATAATAATCATGCATTCCCGAAACCAAATAATTTAATAACGTGTGAAGCCATAAAGAATAACTTGTACCTTAGCCTGATAAATTTTGGAGGCCACCAAAGTGATTCCATGAAAAAACACAAGAAAGCTTCTTAGTGAACAGCAGTGGCTAACAAGTCCTGCATGAAATTGATTTACATTATTACTTGTGAAAGACTTACCCAGTCAAACTTCTTCTCCGGAGGCCTATCTGCAAGGATATCTAAAGGTAGAATCGGAGTCGAGTATGCCTCCTACAAATGGCACGAGATTTGGATCGTATTATTTTCATGCTAAACAAATACATTTATGTAAAAACAAACTTATATCTAATCAGGGTCCATAAACTTGTGCGTGTGTGTGAAAACCACACACGAAGCTGCCGAGAACACCAAACCTGTAGAGCAGCTTTTGTAGGGACACGGAATGTGATAACTGCTGGTGCACCATAAAACACCTCTTTTACTTTGGCCTCCAGTACAAAAGAGTGTGATAGAAGAGAATCACTGCCGATTATAAAAGTTTACATGGTAAAGATATTAGTTCAATAAAGAGGAAGAAGACTTCGATTTAAAGAAATCATTGTTGATTGACGTCAATGGAAAGCGGAACTCACGCGTCAAGCCTTTCCCATGACATTGAAGTGTTACCAGTGACTATATCAAAGATATCTTCAGACCAGCTATTGTCAGTGAGACTAACATCATACGCAGTTCTGAAAACAAGTTATAGAAAATATAAACTTGGTCAAACACATAATTCAATAAAGAATATGAAAAATTATACCAGAAAATCATCATTGTAGCCAAAAAGAACTGAGAACCTAACAATAACAAGAGCAAATATCAACAACCATCAATTGTAATACATGTACACGTTTTTCCAATAATCCACAAGTTAAAACGGTTAAGAAATAATTGTTTGTCGAGCAAATGTCAAATGGAGAAAAAATATATTCACTAAAACCTTCATCAGATAGATAATCAATGGAGTAAGCATCACCATACCAAGGTTGTTAAAATCGGGATTCTATGTAGAATCAGAATGGTAGAATCAGATCAAGAATCGTAAAATTCTACCAACTAGTAAGAAAAACAATTCAAACTAACTTCTTAAACAATAATACATGAAAAATATGGTAAGAATAAGTCCAAAACACAAACAAAATGTATAAAAGCACCACTCCAAAGTCCAAATGTATTATAAAAGAGAACGTATCTCAAAAGGTAGAACTCTCATGACAACTATGCAATTTGTAATTTGTGTGTGAGAAGATGAAGGTTTGAATCCTTGCATTCTTTTTCATGCCAACTATGCAATTTACAAGTTGTGAAGTTGTGTGTGACGAGAGGAGGTCAAGGTTCAAATCCTTGCATTCTCTCACATTTCTTAATTATTACCTAAATTTCTAAAAGAAACTTACATAATAATAAAAATGAAACACAAATAAGATGCCATTTAATCAAACATAGTACAGATTCAAGCGGTTGGAGGCTTGGAGCTACTGTTTCTGTTTCAAGAAAACATTTTTGAAAAACAGTTGCAGAATGCAGTGTTCTCTTGAGAAATCAGTAGTTTTCCAAAATTCAAATAACAAAGCAATTAATCAAATACCCAAAAAACCAAAACAAAAGTTACAAAACAATCTGCCAGAACTTTCTCTTGAAAGGGGGCAAAAAAAAAAAAAAAACACAATCTGATAATGACATAATATCAAGTTTCAAGCTTTCAACTAATCTAAGAAATCATCAAATCAATTAATGAATTAATCAAATACAAAAAGAAAAAAATCTGAATCTTGAAAGTGAAAAAAAACAATCTCACATAAATCATAATATCAAGTTTCAACTAATCAACAAATTAATCAAATACCAAAAAAAAAAAAATGCATCTTTGAGTTGAGTCAATAGTTTTTTTATCTTATTTCTATGGACCTTTTTTTTGGGCCACAAGACTGTGGGCCTTTCTTATTTAGAGAGCCCAACATTACGAAAGTGAATCAGGCCCCAAAAAAAAGCCCAAACAAAGAATATGTCAGAATCTTGTAGAATCGTGTACTGTGATTCTACGTAGGGAACGATTTTTATACGATTTGACTCGTTTTGGGTTGGTAGGATAGTAGAATCGTGCAATTCTACGATCCAGAATCGCGATTTTGATAACCATGCACCATACTATTAAAAGCATGTTATTTTTCCCTAAAAACCATATTACTAAAGAGCTGCAGGGAGGCACAAACCATGTACGCACAAATCACAGTGTATGAAAAGAGAGCAAAAACAAAAGAGAAGTTTAAACTCATATCACACAAATAGACACACATACAAAAATACATTTCTACCTCTTCAGAGCACCACCCATTGTGTTCCTTTTATATAGTTCAGCATCAACACAACAACGTGACTTGCCAAGTATTTCTAACCCTGCTAATTCCACTCTTCGTGACAAAAATATGTTGGCCAAAAGTGCCAGAGAATGAAAGAAGACTACAACACTCCACTGTATAATAATGAAAGAAGACTACACACACACATGCACTAGAGGGGCATTGGTTCACCAAATGGCCAGAAGAATCCTTTCCCCTCAAAACCATATATGGAGACCATAACTTGAATTCGCCACTAAGGAAGCAATTAACATCATGGATTCACTTGATCCATCTTCCATAGTGGAAGCAAATAACAAACCAAAAGAGCCTCCAGAGCCTCACACCTCTGCACCTTTTCTCAACTGAGGTCGATATTGGAGGAAAAAAATATAAATCATATCAAGAGACAAGAATAGCATGGTTGTCAAAATCGCGATCCAGGATCGTAGAATCGCACGATTCTACGATCCTACCAACCCAAAATGAGTCAATTCGTATAGAAATCATTCCCTGTGCAGAATCGTAGTAAACTCGTAAGATTCTACAAGATTCTGACATATTTTTTGTTTGGGCCATTTTTTTTTTTGGCCTGGTTCACTTTCTAAAGCATTGGGTTCTCTAAATAAGAAAGGTCCACAGTTTTGGGGCCCAAAAAAAGTCCATATAAATAAGAAAAAAACACTATTTACTTATTTAGTCCTAATCCCCTTTTTTTCTTCTTCTTCTTCTTCTTCTTCTTCTTTTTTTTTTTTTTCTTTCTTTCTTTCTTTCTTTCTTTCTTTCTTTCTTTCTGTTGCTGTTCAAATTTTTTATTTTTTTCCTGTTTCTGATCAATTTTTTATTTTTTTTAACATGAAGAATGGACCCTTTAATTCTGTTCTGTTCTTTACCACTTATCAAAAAAAAAAATTCTGTTCTGTTCTTTACTTCTTTACATTATGTTTTGTAAGTTTAGTTCCTTTTCTATTTTATTTGTGTTCTGTTCTTTTAAGGGAGCTGTTGGATGTTTGGATTAGGATTTGGGATTTGTGAACTTATGTTGTGGATTTGGAATTCAAACATTCATCTTCACACACACAACTTCACAACCTACAAATTGCATAGTTGTCATGAGAGCTCTACCTTTTGAGCTACATTCTCTTTTATATTATATTTGAACTTTGGAATGGTACCTTTATACATTTTTTTTTTTTTAATTATTATTATTATTATTATTGGCCTTATTCTTGCTATATTTTACACATTATAGTGTTCAAGAAGTTAGTTTGAATTACTTTTTTTACTAGTTGGTAGAATCTTACAATTCTCGATCCGATTCTACGATTCCGATTCTACGGAGCCCAAAACGATTCAACGTAAAATCCCGATTTTAACAACCTTGAAGAATAGTACACTTAGTGAGGGTGAGCCTGCCTCCTCCTTGACGCATTCTAGAAGACTAATAAAACCTATCATATCTGTGATGGAGCCCATAATTTATTCTAGTGTGGTCAATTTTCGATGCTAATAAGATAAATATTGATTGATAATATATTTTGTCTTTTAGAGCAAAGAAAAAGATCATTGGAAAAAATAATTTAGAGAGAAAAAAACTGGGCGGGGTCAATCACCAAGCTCCGTCCATCCAGAATTAGTCATTACATAGGCAACGGAAAATTAATTTGACACTACCAACCTCAACTTTCTAGGTTTCAGTCCCCTCTTTGGATATGGAGCAAACTATTCCATGATCTATCAAGTGTTACTTGTTCATCTGTAGTGTCATCCCATTGGAAACCCTTCTACAATTTTTCCAGCCCCGTTTCAAATGAGGTTGTAATAGGAAAAAGAAATATAAATCACGTCAAGAGACTAGAAATAATACTATAACTTAGGGCGAGCCTACCTCCTTTTGACTCAAACTTCACTCCTGAGTCCCAACTAAGATTCGATTTAAAATTTGAACCCAACGAAAGCTATAAGTAGGAAGGAAGAAGAGACCATCTCTACGGCCCAAAATAGCCTTTGAAGCAGCCACCTAAGTCAACCCCGAATCAGCTTGTTATTACCCATATTAACTATTATCCCTGACAAAACCTCAGGCGTAAAAGCATCACATGTCTCAACTGCTCGGGATGTAGATACAAGCAGACTGTTGGTACAATCAATGACTTCCCTTGCATGCTACAAATTAATGATTTATTAAATTTTAAATGATTTATGCTTGAATAGAGGCTACAAACAAGTAGTGTGAAGTCAAAGGTGTCCCAATGAAAGCTGAACGGCTGAAAATTTAATCAACCCGCTATCGACCGTCAAAATAATGCATTCTATCAATCCTGAAAATTACCCGTTGCCATAAACAACTTCTACATACCTTTTCAACCACTTTCAAATTTCAACCAAATCAACTTCACACAAGTTTTTACCACCAAGCTTCTGGAGAAAAAAGGCCAGCTACTTTATTCATCGTCACATATTAATCGCATTCTAAAAGTAAAGCATTGCAAAGGAACCCCTTTGAAGAGCAGATGATGGTACAACAAAGGATTTAGAGTATTTTCTAAGCATCATATTAGAAGGATTTACATCATCAAAATCACAAAAATGGAAAAAAAGAATTCATATGGTCCCCATTCATATGGGACAAAGGCAAGGATGAGATGACATCGACAAAATCAATCCCATTCCATGCCGATGGTATTCTAGCAATTTTTATCCTGATGGATCACCAGCATCACTTTATAATGAAGTGCATATATTGCATTTGGAGAGAGAGAAATAGTAGAATGTTTGAAGGAAAGGAGTCGTCTACAGCGACACTGAAACTTTTTATTATTCGTTCTCTCTTCAATTATGTGAACAGAAGTTCCTGTTCTCTTCTGTTGATTTAATTTCTTTTTTGGATTCTTTGGGGCCTTAGTTCCCGGTTTCTTTTATGTCTATGGCATGCGTTCCCCTATTGAACGCCTTTTTTTAATTTATTATTACTTATCAAAAAAAAAATGAAGTGCATATACAGTGGGGCTTCATAAAATTATGGGGAGAACTCAACAAAAGGTTTTAGCTTCGGGGAAGACAAAAACCAAGTTGGGTGGCCTAGAATGAGATGGTTAATGTTGCAAATCTAAATATCCAATTTACAGTTCACTGAAATTACGGCATTAATCTAGCATTGACTAAAAAGATAATAACTAACTACAGAAAATATAAGTCACTTTTTTGAGACCAATCTAAGCATTAAGAAGGTGAAGTTTCAATTTGAAATAAAAACGTAACGGCCTAGACTCAATTCTTTATTTGATCCAACCCTCAAATCTCAGATATCACAATGTCGAATTAAGATATATGGATCCAATATGAAAACAGGAACATTTATAGGTCAAAAACAGAAGATTGCCAAGCAAATTCCCTAATTCCTGCACGTTCCCTAGCTATGGCTGTTCGAAGCAAGCAGTGAAATAAAATTTCAGGATATCCAACTAAGATTTAATTCCCAAGCTTAGTTAACCGTTGCACATTTGTTCCTCAGAAATACTTTATTGGTCACGGTGTATTAATGAAATTGTATCACCAACTAATTAAATACAGTCACATAATGATAGGACCCACTAACTTTTACACAAATTAAACAAGACAATATTACCACTCCCAACGAACTCAAATTATTAATCAAAACAACAATATTGCATGTAATAGATCAAGTAAAAATAAAATTTGTAAAAATTAGGTACATTTTTATTTAAATTTAGAAGTACTTAGCATTCTTGAGCAAAAAGTCAAATTTTGTTGCAAAGCTATGGAAGTATAAGATCCTCAATAGTCGGGAAAACATGATTTTTTCCAACAAACCACATGATATGTTTAATCCAACAGCCACGAACATAAAACATCCATCACTTGAAAAACAAAGGATGCGTAGAGGTTTATAACCTGCACTCATAAGGATTGTGCAACAAAAAAATGGCAATCAATCGCGATTATATAGGCGTATATGTGTATTTAATATATGTAAGAGAACGCATGCAGCAAGCGAATTGGATGTATGGACTATGAACATCAGCCACAGATCTCGTAAAAGTGATAGAAACGGGTGGGATTGAAGGGTACTTACGCAGATCCTTGGTTGTAGATGTCGATGGAGACGGAGACCTGTTCGACACCGGCCTTGAGCCTTGTGAGAGTGGCCTTCTTGTGAGCGACGATGAACGGAACGTCGGAGTTCGCAAGCGTCGACGACGAGACGAAGAACACAGATATCACTAGAAAGATGAGGAATTTCTCGATCTGAATCGCCATTGTTGAATGGTTCATCGCAGTTGAGCTTCAGCTAGGGAACAAAATGATTATTTTACTACTAAGGCGAAAGATAGCAAGTAGGGCTCGTACCGTAAATTACGTCTAGTGTCGACCCATACATAGTTACTAGACGGTTTCTTTCGGTCAAGGGATTTTTTTTTTTTTTTTTCTTTTTCTTTTTCTATGGGTATAATTTAAGTCACAAAATTAAGTTACATGGTGAAAATGAAAATGAGAGTATGGGCATAACGCTAGAACGACACCTTTATAAGAATTTTAGTTAATCGTTAATAATAAATAACATAATTTCTCTGTGCATATTTTTGTGAACACCGTCACTTAAATTGAAAGTTTTGATGGTTTGAAAATTAGATTATTTTTCTATGATTTATTATTATTATTATTATTTTGTCCACTAGTTTCAAATAATTCAAAGTCACCTTTTATGCCTTACGTTGTTTGAACCTCTTTTAGTGTATAGTTGATAATGAGTGCGTAATTTATTTAACTAATAAAAGAATTATCCAGAAATGTTATCAATTAGTTGTGGGACTTTCCTACAAATTAAAGCTTATAAAAAACTTTAGAAAATAGAGTCATTTTAATACAAAGATTAAAATTGGAGTTTTGGACTACAAAAATGCTAAGTATTTTTCCCCATCTTAGCATGCACAGTTTGCTTGCATGTCTTGTCTTAAACAAAGGAACAGACAAAATTGAGGAATCGAGTGAGCCGAGCAAGCCCAACACTTCACTCAATATCACAAGATGTAGGAGCCCATCTTTGTGTTTACCATCTCTCTTCTTTTTCTTTTTCATTTTTTCATTTTTTTTTTTCCGGTTTCGTCTGGTACTTGTGCTTTTTTTTTTTTTTTTTTTTTTCTTTGAGAAATACTACTCACTTCGTCCTTAATTTTTATAGATCTCATGTTTGAAATAACTGAGTATTCTATAATTTAGTAATTTTTCTTCTAACCATTTATATTTTTCTTGTCTTTGTTCTACTAAATTCTATAATATCCTGTTATTTCTAACATGAGATCTATAAATAATTTCCTTAACTACTTATACAAACTTGTTACATATTAGATGGCCAATGGATGTGGTGAGTAATTCATGTGCAATTTTTATACAAAAATATTAATCCTCATGTTTTGATAATTCTTATGTACAACATTATAAATATTCATGGGTTAGAGCACAATTTTTTTTTTTTTATAAAACCTAGGCTACTTTCGTCATATCTTATTAGTGTGGAGTGTTTCTTCTTATTTGGAAAGTTCCTATTGGAAATTGTTTTCCTGAATTATTTAATAATTTTTAGAATAGTAGTTAATATTAAGTTGATTTCTTTTTCTTTTTACAATAAATTTACACTCACATCACATATAAGAAAACTTAAATTCTCTTTCTTTTTTTAAAAGAATCAAGTTGATTTATTTCTTAATTAATGTGTTATACTTTTGTTAAAAAAATTAAAATATTTCATTAAGGCCTCGTTTGGATTGAGGATTTAGAGGGATTTGGAGAGAAAATAAAGGAAAGGATAGTATGTAATGTGTTTGGATGGAGATAATTAAAAAGAAGAGAAATGATTGGCAAGGATTCGGAGGGAGCCTATCCCTCCAAATCCCTCCTACCAGTGAAATCAAATCCTCCCACTTTTGAGAAGATTTGGATGGATTTGGAAAGAACTTGAGCAAATTACAGTAGGGGCAAAAGAGTTAAGAGACAACCGGCTGAAGCTTTGTGAACGGCTACCGGACTGCAATAGCAGGTGATAGAAACTGATTGATATGGGTTTTGATTTTTTTAACAATCTGAAATCATATGCGGATATGGGTTTTGACATACATTTGCAGAGAGAGAGAGGGGGAGGCTGAGAAGAAGATGGAGGCTATTGGGGAGGCTAATATATATATATATATATATATATATGTAGTTGCAGAGAGAGAGAGAGAGAGTTGCGCAGTTCTGTTGACTTTGAATTCACTATATGGTAAATATAGAAAAGTCAAAGACTTTGAATTCAACAACTTGCTTTCGATTCTGTTTGGTCGTAGCGATCTCTGTGAGCTGTCATCCGATTTCAGATGATGGAGATCTAGGGTTTCAGAGCGTAGTAACACATAAAGGAGAGAGTCCAATGAGTTTTACGATAATATATACATATGTGAAATGATATGCCGATATGTAGTTGGAGAGAGAGAGAGAGAGAGGGAGGGAGGGAGGATCAGAGATGGAGGTGATGAGAGGCTGAAATGATTTTGCCCTACTAGCGTATCAAAAAGGGGAAGTTGTTAATTTTATTATTATTTTTTCCTTTCTTTTTTCTCCTTTACGTTACAATTCCTTTCCTTTCTCTCCAATTCATCAAAACATAAATATAAATTATAACTATCATTTTCTTTCCTTTCCTTTCTTTTCTTTTCTTTTCTCTTATAATCATTCCTTTTTTTTTATCTCCTATGTATCCAAACGAAGCCTAAATGAATAAAAAAAAAAAAAAATTCAGCACATATAAGTGGGGCAATTGTCCCACTGATTTATTTTTTTATTTTATTTGGTATTATATACCTACTGTTTTTTTGTTAATATACTCTTAAAATTTAAAATTATTCCCACTAAAAATACAGAAAACACCACTATTACATGTGAGTAGATCCATCATACTATTGCTGGAGAGAGCTTTGGACTTGAGACAACAAGAGCCTGCTACCTAGGGCCCATCTAGTAAGGACAGAGAGAGTTCCCATAGATGACTTTAGGCATTATTTCACATCTAATGTCTGCTTAAAATAGTTATTGAATTTGTTAATATTACACCCCCACAAAAATGGGTCTGTTTTATCCATTGAGAAAAAAAAAAAGACATAAATTACCCTCGTGCACTTACCTTATATTTTTAGTTAGGAAAAAAAAATAAAAAATAAAACTACTTATACAGCTTTCCCTTCAATTTTCATCCTCTCCAAAAAAAAAAACGACCGTTAAAAACTCATAAGTACAACTCCATTAGTACTCTTTTTGACTAAACTGGGCCAATTTTTGAAGATTAGATGTTCCAATGGACTATGGAAAAAGTGGGCCCCAAATAATGACTCTTGATGAAAGTAGCTAGAAAGCAAGAGTGGGTTGGGGATTGGGCTCACTTTTTGTGGACTCATTTTTGTTTTCTTTTATTTTTTAAGTTCAGGTCAGAACACTATTCCTAAGGGCATGTTTGGCTGAAATAAAAGCTAAAATTCAGATTTTTTGCTTACTTTGGTCTCTCTTTTTTTTCCCTTAAAATAATTGAACTAAAGAGCCGTTAAGACACTGTTTGGCTGACACAAACAGTGTCTTAAAGGCTTTTTTAGGCAAAAAAAAGTTTTAAAAAATTGGTGTTTTTAAATTTTTTAATATTTCTATTGACATTATAGCTGTTAGGAAAAAGTTAAAAAATAAATTTTATTTTAAATTTTAAAAATATTAAAATATTAATATTTTTGGAGACCGAAAGTGCACCATTGGAATACATGCAATACCCAAAATTTAGAAACTCTAAAATGCTAAGGTAGTTATGAAAAATGTTTATGTGACTATTGAAAAATACTAATGTGGCAAAATCGGAGAACCTAATTTTAGAGAGTGTATTCGAGATGCTCTAATCATTCCAATTTACCATAAAAGACCTCACTTGAGTCCCGCTTCCCAACAATTTCCGCTTCCCAACAATTTTTTTTTTTTATCCACGTACTTTCCTTTAGGTTTTTTTCCTTGAGTCCCGCTTCCCAGCAGTTATTTTTTTGATGATGATGTGCATTTTATTTTATTTTTTTTGGCACATGAAACAGAACAACAAAACATAAACTACAAAATACCTAATAACAAAAGACCCAGGACTCACAAAAACAAAGATGATGTGGTAAACACAAATGACATGATGATGTGCATTCACGGTATTAGAGTTGGCGATGAGGGGCGTTGCACGGTTCAATTGTTAATTTGGGTGGGATGGCATGAAGGTACAATGGTGAAATGGCAAGTGTTACTGGTGGTAGGAGGACTAGTGAAATAAAGAAAAATTAAATTAATCTTTTATTGTGTATTTGTCATTTGGTTAGAATGATTTTTTATTTTTAAAAAAATTTGTAATTAAAAAAATATTACTTTATTAATTTGGATAGCATGAGAATGAAAAAAAAAAAAAAAAAAAATTACATACCAAAATTATCTTTATGAGTTCAATAATAAGTAATATACATCATGCAATATGCATAAAAAATAAAATATATATATAATAATATGCAATAGGCATTAAAAAATAATAAAATAAAATAATATATACAAATAGGTTTATGATTGAATATTTGAATTTCGTACAAAATTTTAATGGTACAAAATAATAATCCTGATGGGATGGTTTTACCCTTGATGTTTAAAATAATGATTTTAATTATTTAAAAAGGGCAAAATGATGAAATGGAGAATCTCATGGTATGTTTGCTAGTGGTTTTTTGATGGGCTTAAAAAACAAATCAAACAATTGGAGTGATTTTTATTTTTATTTTTATTTATTCTTGCAATGAGTAAAACTTTAAATCCATGATCATGGGAATATTGATTTATACGTAGTACAAAGTAGTGTGTAAAAATGCACACCAACAATGACTAGTGACTACCCATTTAAAAAACGTTAGTCTTGAAGTGATTGTGATTGCTCCATTGTTGATCCCAATATATGTATGGAGAAAGTCCTAATCTAAAGAGTAAAAATAGTTAGTAACTTAATAACATAGTCTAATTATGAATCAAGAAAACTCACTTCTTTTATGAATCTTAAAAGGAGAGGAAAAATAAAAAAAAAAAATTTGACAAGAGCATAAAAGAAAACTAAAAAGATTCAACTTTCACAAAATAATTTCATTTCATCCCAACCAAATTCTTAAAAAATTAAAAAAAAAAATTCCTTTTTATTTAATTTGTGCTAACCAAATCAACCCTTTGTGACTTCATATTACATAGTCTAACAACTTTAATTGTGTATAATAATGACGAAAATTTGTTTTAGGGGAGGTAAATGACATTTCAATTAATTGAGGGAAGCCGTTTGAGTTTTAAGTAACTAGAGGGGGCGAGTATAATTTACCCATTTATCTTTTATTTGGTTATACACTAACAAATCACATGCGAAAATGTAGGGACACTTTGCGGGGCCCTCGCTTTACTACAATTATGTGAAGCCTCGCTTCCTGTTTTTTATTTTCTTGTCCACCTCACCCTTCGCTAGTTGGACCGGAACTAAATTTTTAAATGGATAATGCCACTATATCAAGAAATCGTTACAACACATTTACTTTTAGTATGCAGCACCTATGAATCATCCGCAGTGATGTAAAAAAATATATATATGTAGATTGCAACACTATTAAATTATTTTTATTATTGTTGCATCTTCGATTAAATAATATAACATTTTTTATTTTATTATGCTGCATGGTATTATATTTTTTAACGATGAAAGTACTCATTTGTGATATGTAAATCACAAATTTTAAATAAAAAATTTATCTCTTCAGGTAAAACTGTTACATTGACCTCTTTAAAATAAAAGAATAAAAAACATGTAAATAAAAAAAAAAATTATCCTCATCGAGAAGAAAATAGATTGAGCATGACAGTTAATTTTTGACATTGTTCTCGCAAAGTAATTATTACCATAGAACTTTACATTATCGTATTTGATAATCAAACTTTTACGAGTACATTAAGCAATGGACACAATAACCCCTTAAAGGGCTTAACTCTATGAAAATAATTAGTACATCAAATAAATGATTTTAATAATTTTGATTTCACATCAAATGCTTCAAAGGAGTGAGTAAGATAAAACTACTTACCGGTGAATACCTAAACATTATCCTTAAACAATAACCCTTTAAAAGACTTAACTCTATGGAAATAATTTGAGTAGCTAAACATTGTCCTTAAACAATAACCCTTTAAAGGCTTAACTTTATGAAAATAATTAGTACATCAAATAAATGCTTTTAATATTTTTGATTTCACATCAAATGGTTATGATCAAATCGGTTTAGAAAGTTAGTCCTATGCTATAAAATGCAATAAACTAAATAACTAATTTTAATATATACAAGAAGATTGTTGTCATCATCATATTTGTCTTAATCTCATGCAAATAAGATTGGCTTTATAATTTTTTTTTTCTCTATATTTGTTTTAAATGGGTCTCACCTATTATAATTAAAATTTAAAATCATTTTTAACAGCCTCATCTAATTTGGATTGTCTTTAGTGTCTCTTTCTTGTTTGACAAATGGTATTCATTTTTTAAGATACAAATTTTTGGTATGTATGTTTCTTCTATCTAAATCTACTCTCTTATTTTATCTATTAAAATATCTCAAACTAAAATATCATGAAAGTCATTTGTAAAGAAAATTGTCTAGAAAGAAAAGGTTATTCTAAGTAACCTTCGAAAATTCAATAGAAGATAATTTGGGAAGAAAGAAAAAAGAAAAGAAGAAAATTGGTGTAAGGCACCTAGTTTGATTAGGACCAAGGTAATGCGGATGACAAAAGAACGGTGTACTCTTTAGCAATTTAATTGATAATATTTTAGTTATGTTATTATAAAATATTAGATGAATTTCACTTTTATTATATTTAAAAGAGGGATGAAATTTTAAACTCATATATAAAAAATCATTAATTACTATATATTTATGAAAGTTTTAAATACATACACATATATATATATATATATATATATGAAAGTGATTGACTTTACTAATATAATATGTTGCATTGATATAAGATGTTGATGTATATTAAATGCTATTGTATTTGGATGTAAATAAATGATGAATTTGTAGCGAAGAGGATCTTGATTCGGCGGCAGACAAGACTCAAGAGACCAACGACCTATAATAGTCAAGAAAGTTGAGCTTCTTTTAAACTTGCATGATCGATTGGGTCTTGTCTTGATTTGAAGATTATTTTGTTTCAATAAGATTATTTTGTTTCAATGGGTCCAAATCTCCATAATTGTTATTAAATACGACAAGTAATTATTGATTTGAAGAGTAATTACAGATTTAGTAGAGTATTAAAATGATAATTATATTGGTGAATCTCTTTCAGTCATTCTCAACACAAAGTGTAATAAGGCTTTAAATTTTGGACAGGGAGTTTGTGGTCCGGCAGATATACCTTGATGGCGGCCAGCTCGGCATTTGTCGTGGGCGGCGGTTCATCGGCGATATTTGGCCGTGAAATATCTCGGGATAGCGGAACATTGAAACTGAAAACACATTTGGTGGTGAAGTCGTCGGCGACGACTAGGCGATCCGTTGAGTTATCCGAACAACAACGGCGGGAAAGAAGGTTGGGGTCCGAAGCAGAGACCGCACGGAAACTTGATGAGGAGTCGGAGTCGGAGTCGGAGTCGGAGTCGAGGTGGAAGGAGGTTGAGGCGGAGGTAGGACATGGTTTGAGCTTGAAGGATTATTTTGAGCAGTCGACGGATCTGATGAAATCGGACGGTGGGCCGCCTCGCTGGTTTTCGCCCTTAGAGTGCGGCTCTCGTTTAGACAAGTCCCCTCTGCTGCTCTTTTTACCAGGTCACTCACCCACTCATTTCATTCATTGAATCATTACCGCATTTCTTATTTTTTTCTTTTTCCTTTCTACTAACTGTGAGAGAAGTGAACAATATATATATATATATATATATATAGAGTATATGATATAATTATAGTACTACAGTAGTATATTTTGTTTCTTACTAATCAAATTAGTATTAGCGGCAATACCATACCTTTTAGCAAGGTACGTACAGTAATGCCATGATTACGAGAAGAAGAGACTCGGTGAGCCTATTAAAGTTTAAAATGAAGACATAAATTTTTTCTACTTTACCAAAAGGACATACAGTCATGCTATATATCACATGCCTTCTCCATACTAATTAAGACGGTTTTTTTGTAAAAGAATTGAAATCCAAATGATCAGTCTAATCGGATTAGTCAAAACTTTTTGAACGATTATGATTTGACTAGTGCCAATTACATTTTTTTTTTCTTTCTTCAAATCATTAGTGCTTGACTTTTCTTTTTATTGATTTGGAGTAAAAGATCTTTACTCCAAATCATGAAAGCCTCTATTTTTTTTTATTTATTTTTATTTTTATTTTTATTTTTATTTTTTTGCAAAGCGCATAGTTAAAGTTTCCAATAATACGAGAACTTTCATTTATTTATTTTTATTGAGTCTAGTTTTGTATAGTCCTAACTAATTTGACTAATTAAAAATTCTCAATAGTTTTTACTGGATGAGGGATACATTAGAACACACGCACAAATTTGAATTTGTTTTGTATACCTGTGTTACTTAAAAATAAATAGGTTTTCTCTTCAATTTGTATAATTTTTTTGCTTAATATAAAAAATTCATCTTCTGACATATAAAGTTATTATATTTATTATATTGCTCAATTTTTTTTTATCTTAATATTCTTCAACATTGTTCCCTTCCAGTGAATTCCTGACTCAGTCACTTCTTTGGGAGTTGAATTTGAGAGATTTGGCACCATACACTGAGAAGTTTAATTGTCAAGGAATGTCTATAAAATGAAGAGAAACTATCTGAGTATGTACACAATCCAACAGATAAAATTTATTTGTATATAGATATGTTCCATATAAGTAACTGATCTTATATCCATCTTCAACACAATAGACGCATTGTAGTTTTCTCAGATTTGTGGGATTAAAAACAAAAAAAAAAAAAAATTCCTGGGGGTGTGGGAAATCTTATTTTATTTACTCTCTTCTTGTTTTTGTATTTCTTTGCTCGTTTCAAATACTTATTTTTGTTAAACTTGAATTTTGCAGGGGTTGATGGTCTTGGACTAGGACTTGTTTTGCACCATCAAAGACTTGGAAAGTAAATTTTGGCACTCATGCATTTAGATTGTCTTTAGTTTCTTTGCAATATCGAAATGTGTCATGAATATGGGTCGTTATCTTTGTTTAGTCTATGTCATAATCTATTTAGTATGATTGTTTATGTTACTAATTTTTGTGGTTTTCTCTTAATTGAAGGCTTTTTGATATATGGTGCTTGCATATTCCAATTATGGATCGAACACCATTTGCAGGTGTCTCTCTCTCTCAGCTACTTAATTCAATTAACATACGCTAGAATGGACTGCACAGAGTGTTAGAGCATTGGTGGTTTTGTGAAGGATTGCACTTCAATGCTGCCCTACTCTTTGGCCTTAGGTTCATAATTTACATTTTGAGCTTGAAGTGATACTTTGTGTTGTCTTGACCACACTAGAGTAAGCATGTCAATAAAGCTGTCATTATGAATTTGTGCTCACAGTGCCCATAACTTCTTTTAACTTGTATCTCATGATCAAGAGCTCGTGAACTTCTGGTGCATTTGGACCTTCCATGGAAATTTGGCCTAATTCATAGCATTCTAATTTATGAATCCATTCTCTCATCAGGGAATAATTTACCACATTAAATGAATATGAACAAATTTGAACAATTACCATTTCAGAAATTCTGAAAATGATCTCATGTCATTGAACATCGTGAAAGTCTCCCATTTTCTGTAACGGCCCCATTCATTCTGGATGATGAGTTTTTCATTTCAAATGCTTTGGTTAATGCAATGGTGGCCATTCAAATTCATGTGGATATCCAAAGACATTATATTGATATCTTTAAACATAAGAACTATTCTCACTGCTTTTACTTTCAATATGAAAATATTTTAAGTGAATAAAATGCTAATCTAGTGTTTTCCAACTTGTTACGGTTCAGACCTGGTGAATCTGGTTGAAAAAACAGTTAGATCAGAATATTACCTATCACCAAACAGGCCTATATATCTTGTTGGAGAATCTGTTGGAGGATGCCTTGCACTGACTGTGGCTGCCCGTAACCCTGGAATTGATCTTGTACTGATTTTGTCTAACCCAGGTGAGAAATTTGTTTATTGCAACATGTGGATGGGAGCTTGAATAATCAGTGTGTTCTTAACTATCATTTTCCTTTTGCATAATGTTTTCTTCGCAGCTACATGTTTCAGCAAGTCACAGCTTCAACCTTTTTTACCTTTCTTGGAATTCATGCCTGTGCAGCTCCATCATGGGGTGCCTTATATGCTGAGTTTACTGACAGGTTACCATTTCTTTTTCTCATGATTTATATTCTAGTTTTTCTAATTGCTTCATTGCATTGGTATCACCAATTAGAGCTGACAACATCGGTTCAGGTAGTCCAAAACTGGCCAAGTTGCTATTTGCATCAAATACATATGTTGAATCACATCTAGAGTATTTATTTTGTCAAAGATACTGTAGATATTTGGATATAGTCAAGGTGATGATAGAGTGTGGCTAATTATTTAATGTTAGTAAAGGTGGTTGCACTTCTCACCGTTTTAGTTCTCTTTATTTATTTATTTATTTTTTGTTAGCTTGCATTTTCTAGAAGTGTTAACCCTTCAAGCTGCTGAGATTTCTACCCTTACTATTGTAAATTAGTGACCTATGTAGCACGGACACGGATACGATACGACACGGATATGGCGACACATCATATCCAGAAATGTAGGACACGGATATAGTGTGGCATGGCTAATATAAATATAAATTATCATTTATAAGTCTATTAAACAATTCTGAACGTGTTACATAATTTGGAGGAGAGAGCTATGTGAATATCCTAATATTATATATGTTTTTACTCTTCCCGTCTTCCGCCTTCTTGTTATAATTAAAATTTTGTCATATTAAGAAGTGTCATTACATGTTGTGAGTCTTGTGACATGTATATAGTGCCAATTTTCTTTTAAAAGAAAAATAGATTGGACATTTTGAACTATTTTGTATTCAAGATTATTATATATTTGTATTTTATAAGACTTGTATTTGAGAGTGTAGCATGTGTTAGTCAATTGTCCGGGATGTGTCAGTCAAGTGTCCAAAATGTGTCGGCCAAGTGTCCAAATTAATGACAATTACTTTTAAATTTTGAACACGACCATGAAGTATTGGACATGTGTCCATGAAGTGCCCACGGAGTGCTGTATCCAACATGGTGTCTGACACCGGCATCTTCGTAGAAGTGTTCGTGCTTCTTGGTTAGTGACTATAACATACTCCTAAAAGTGTACTATTTTTCACCACATTCACTGGTCATATATATATATAATTTTTTCCTTTAAAGGTTATGTTTGGACAATGACACAAAGCCTACCTCGAAATCCACGAGCCTAATTTAGCATAACCTTTTGTTTCATTGACTTGGACTTTAAAACAGTTCAGTAGAAACCAAAGGTTGAGCTTGGTTGGCTTGAATGGTGAACAAGCCTAGACGAACTTTTCAACAAGCCAAGCCCAAGTCACTCATGAGCTGCTTAACTTGTTTAATGGCTAGAAAGCACGGACACTACTCTAGGGGGTGTCATGGCAATGCCCGCCACATGTCTGGTGGAGTTCGCATCACTTAGTTATTTTTATTTAGTTTTGGTTGGACAAGGAGGGGACACGTTAGGGATACAGCAGGGACAATCTTAAGAGACGATGGGGGCAGTTTTACAATTTTTATTTTTATTTCAAAATTGAGGTTCCATTGCAATTTTAAAAAATATTACTCCCTCTGTCCCATAATACTTGTCCATTGTGAGTCACAGTTCCCAAAATGGACAAGTATTATGGGGCAGAGGGAGCATGTTTAATAGAAAAACCCAATACCTTAATTTATGAAAAAATAGGTGATTACATTCTTGGTATTATGGATAATTTGAGTAAAATTATTTTATAAATATAATAATATATATTGTTATTTTATTGCTTGTGCCCCTGTTATGTCCAAGTCACTGCATCCATATCCGGTCTTCATAGTTTAATGGCCCTGTATTTTGCAGCATAACAGAACATAATTTTAAACAGTTTGGCCTTATTTTAACTAGCGCTCTTAAAAGGCATATAAAAGCACTTTGCAAAATTGGCCTCTGATCAAGATTAGTTATGAACAAGCATGACATTGTCTTCCAAGGGGAATAGACTTTTCGGAACTAATTCTAACAGGCACTTCTTCATTGTTCGAGTCATATGTAATGAAATCAGAAAGGGTATGTTTTGTTGCATATTAGATTCAAATGTCATATTTTACCCAATGACAAAAGCAATTGTAATATTTAGGTCTTCCTTTGAGAATGGCGATGGCTACTTGGGAGAAAGGACTTCCTCCGGAACAAACAGTTGGAGAACTATCGCAGGGTGTTATAGCATTGTCATCTTTCCTTTCTGTAAGATTCAACATTATGAACATGAATAGATAAGTGAACTGTGATATATCCTGCAGGATGTGTTATATATGCAACATAAGTGTCCCATCTCACATTTGTCAAAATTTATTGTACTTGTTTTAAACATCAATATGGCACACCCTTCTATAGTTCTATGTCTCTCTGTATATGGTGTGTTGACTAATATAGGATTTTGCATAGAGATGACTGCCTATGTCTTTACTACTTTGTGTTAATGTTCCTTCACCTTGATGCTTAAATTCTAAATTTCTTATCATGCACTGTCAATTATGTGAAAAAGAATTGATGATTAAGGTCACAGGTCCTTGCTGATGTTTTAGCTGGAGAAACACTTCTCTGGAAGCTGCAGATGCTCAAATCCGCTTCTGCATACACCAATTCACGTCTCCATGCTGTTAAAGCACAGACACTGATACTTTCAAGGTCCTTACTGTTCAGCATTTGTTGCCATCCTAATCAAATTATAGTGGGAAAATAAATATTATGAGAACTTATTCTTGAAATGTTGTGAATAAACAACTAGCTGGTTTGGTGGAACTGTCCAAGACACATAAAGGCAACAAGTACTCTTATTAGAACTTATTAATAGAAATTTCTACGTTATATATTTCTTATCATAAAACTTAAACTGTTGATATAATTATTGTCAATGTTATTATTACTATCATATGGGGCACCTTTTTTTTTCTTTCGAATTTTGATATAGAAATTCATACTTCAAATAAAAAAAGGCAACGCTTGGGTGTGTTTGGGATGGTATTTTCAGAATGCATTCTCGTCAACTGTTATTACTTCGTTTTTTTCTCTCCAGTAAATTTTTAACATGCATTTTGGATCAAGTTTTATATTTTAAATAATGTAAGTTCTCCCTGTTTTTACTTTTAAGTTCGAGATGAGATTTCCTTGCAACAGCAAGAATCGTCAGCCAAAGGACCTCACCCTCCTAAATCTTCCTGGCAAAATACTTGTATATTCTAATATGAAAACAAGTCATTCCATTTCTACACACAATCTTAACTGCTTGTCTAATTAAGGCTTATACGTATTTTTCCTATAATAAACAAACTACATAAATCTGCCAAAAGTATAAAACATCTTACAAGAAAATTAAAATCCTTCCTTTGCCATAAGTACTACAGAATTGATCTGTACATTTGACTTCAGAATTGACACTACAATTGAATAGTCAAGACATAAAAAACACTTCAACTTTTATCAAATCATTGATTCTACTGTTTAAATTCGAAAAATATAGAATTGTATTAGCCAGATGTACTCAGCATTGATTTATAACATTTCACCCCAACATTAAATTTACAATGAAGTTTTGAAAGAACTTTATTGATTCACCTTTTATCATACCCATTGCTTCATCTACTAGTACTTTTGAAGCTGTCACACAATAAGTACCTAGGTTAGTAATTGTTGTAAATGGACTTTGTTGCTATTGATATATACTTTATGGTGCTACAAATGTTTCTATGATGGTGCCATTATTTTATTTTATTTTATTTTTTTCAATTGAGGAAGCATTACATGGGTAGCAGTGGTATTGAGGCCTCTGCTTGTTCTCTTAAGAATTTGAGCTGCCCCAAGTAATAATAAAACACAAGCTTGTTTACTGGTTGCATTTTACTTCAACTTTATAGCTAACATTTGTTCCATTTGTTGTTGGCGCCTTTGTTAATGTCATTATAGTGGGAAGGATCAGCTGCTACCAAGTGAAGAGGAAGGTGAAAGACTTTGTCGAATACTGCCAAAATGTCAGATTCGTAAGTTTAGTGACCAGGGCCATGCACTTCTCTTGGTAAATCTCTCTCTGTCTCAACCCTAGTAAAGATGACGCACTTTCGGGGGCTGTTTCTGAAAATTAACAAAAGAATGAATGGATTCTCAGTTATGATGTACTTATCTTGATCTTGCAAAGCAGCACATGTCAATGAACAACAAAATAGTGTTTACCTTGTCTAATGACCCCAGCATTGACTATCAACTGATGCTCCAATAATGTAACAGGAAGATGGTGTTGACTTGGTGACCATCATAAAAGGTGCTAGTTATTATCGCCGTGCAAGATGTCTTGACTATGCCTCGGATTACATACCACCAAGCCCTTCTGAATTCAAAAAGATATATGAATCAATCAGGTAATTGATATTTGCAAAAAAATTAGAAATAAAACAATCTTATGTAATAATAACAGTGACAGAATTCTGTCTATGTTGCTTGTAATCAATGGTACATCACTATATATGCATGGGTATTGATGTACAACATAGTATTTGGTGGTCAAGGAAATCTCATTATGTGATCCTCTCTTTCAAGTATATGCATATACATATATATACATGCTTCATGAAACGAAAAAGGTAGAAGTACCGGAGATGAAGTAAGATGATGCTAGGAATGCTTATGCTGATTTCTAAGGTTAAATTTTTTACTCTATCTTGAGAGATCAACTAGGAGAATCCCACTGGTAGCTTGATTCTGTTCCTGGTGCGTGCTCGACATTTATCATCATGTCATTAGTGAAAAGGCTCGTAGCCTACTTCACAGTTCAGCAGACCATTTTCTTTTCCAAAAGGAATTCTACGAATCATTGTATTGCAGTGGTACAATAATTCCGGTTAAACTGCTTCATGATTATGATAAATTGTAGATGGATGGAGGCAGCTACTCATCCTGTGATGCTCTCAACTTTAGAGAATGGGAAGATTGTGAAGGGCCTTGCGGGTATTCCTTCTGAGGGACCAATCTTGTTTGTTGGCTATCACATGTTACTAGGGATAGAATTGATTCCTTTGGTATCCCGACTCTGGGCTGAAAGAAATATTCTTCTGCGAGGACTAGCACATCCAATGATGTTTGTGAAGATGGGAGATGGAAGTCCACTTGATATATCAACATTTGATATACTCAGAATTATGGGTGCAGTTCCTGTTTCGGGAACTAACTTTTATAGGCTACTTTCTTCAAAGTCCCATGTGCTACTGTATCCAGGAGGCATGCGTGAGGCTCTTCATAGAAAGGTAACTTTCTAAGGCCTGTTTGAATGTCCCCTTAAATTGAGTGGCACGATTAACTTTTTCAATTTTATTTTCAAAAAATAGAGAAACTCAACATATTTCTTCTTTCCACGTAGTCATTTTTTTATTTACATAAAATGACAAATAATTGACTTTAAACATCAATTTTGAGATGGCTACCATCTTATTTAATGGCCCCATTCAATAGAACTTCTACATTAAAATGATATGTAAATCCTAACGGAGCCATTCAAACTCAAAGGAACATCCAAAACAGTCCCTTAGTGGTTGCATCTTGTGGCTACCTGTTAAATATTTATTTTCTTTACAATTTAAATTACTCTATATTAATAATTGTAGATTTACCTTTGTATGGGATACCATCCTGCTAGTGCCTACTGCCACCGCGTCTTTCCTTCTTGCTTCATAGGATAAATTATTTGAAAACGGAAAAAAAATAATAAAGTAGATAACACAACAGCATATTTTCGTTCTGAAAAATTAACAGAAATATCTTTGGACCAACTATTGGTAAAAAAAATATATATTTATGATAAAAGTTACCCCTTATATCACTTTATTATTATTATTGTTGTTGTTGTTGTTGTTACTATTATTATTCTTTTATATTTCTTCAACTTTAACGTTATGTAAAGAACTTTTACCTTTTCTGATGCCAGGAATGTAATATGTATGTCTTATTCTTTGCCTTAGTGTATTTTCTCGTATGAATTTGTATGCACGACCCTATAAGCTAGATGTATGTTGAGCATAAAGTTTGTACTGATTTTGCATTAATACTCAACTCCTAAAACTTTCCAGGGTGAAGAATACAAGTTATTCTGGCCAGAACAATCCGAGTTTGTAAGGATGGCTGCTAGATTTGGAGCCAAAATTATACCCTTTGGTGCTGTCGGTGAAGATGATGTTTGTCAAGTAGGCTTGAAATTTTCAATTTTCTTTACTGCTGCTTTTGTTTTCGATTATTAGATTTGTAGCATACAACAGTTAAATGTCTTTTTGCTATTTATCTGTCATGATGCTGTTACCAATTTACCAGTAACATCAAACTATTCTAAACTGAATAGTTTGTCTCATAGTAGAAGTGAAAGGAACAGAAAAGCCAACTATTTCCATTTGTTTTACGGAGAAGATTGACGAGAAGCAAAAAAAAAGAAAAAATTGATTTAATGATACCAGTTTTCTGTCACTCCAATTCTATTTCTCTCTGCTCTTAATACACAACAAATTGTTGGGAGAGGGGCAATTTTAGAGTATCTCTTCTCTTATTCTTTTAGTCATGATGTGTTAATGTTTCTTGGCATCACCCAGTGCACTCGAAATCTAGGCCACCAGTCCGTACTATGAAAACTAAGCAAAAAAAATGAGATGCCAATATTGCTCTTGACAGATAGCTTTTTTCATTTCGATATTTGTAACCTGTCGAAGATTTCTAGTTCTGACCTAGCGACCCCTGTCCTTCGACTGTCTTTCCTTTGACTCGACCCCCGTAGCTCTACACTTGCCCCGGCTCGCCCTAGGACTCTTGCTTTTTCACCTCCCTCGTCAATCTCAGAATTTCATCTTTCAACTAAATACTTAAGTAGGTATATAGCTTCCATTGTTGATCTTCCCGGCATGAATCCTGTGCGGAATAGGAATAGCAAGAACATGTAAATTGGAAATCTGAATCAAAGACAATGTTGCAGCATTCACAAGAGTGAATTGGTGTGAATTGAAGCCTCGAAGGTAATGAGAAACGGATAGGAAGGCGACATGTGAAGAATTATGCTTAAACTAATTAATGGCTCTGGTCAAGTTAAGCGAAAGGACAAGATTTGTGTTACTGAGCAAAATACTTGTTATGAAACACTATAGAATATGTTTCTTTTTCACTGGATTCACTCTAATTTCCTACTAAATGAAAAAGGGATTTTTGAAGTGCTGGGTACATCTTTGCCGTGGTTCTCTGGTCATGAGCTTTTGTTCAATTCTTGAAGAATTCCTTGGTGGAGTTTTTTTCATTTTTTAACTCCATTGTATTTTTCTCAATTTATTGTGGCTATTTAAGATCGTGAAGAATACAACATCTGCAGCTTGGCTCTCTATGTGGCTTACCTGTTTTTATATTTGCTCTCTGTAACTGGAAGTGATTTTGTAATAAGTGACCGATATGTTTTGTTGTATTTAGGTAGTCTTTGATTATGATGATCAAATGAAGATTCCTCATCTTAGAGCTGAAATAGAAGAACGGACTAATCAGTTTGTGAGGTTGAGGTATTTATTATTGTTTTCTTTGACCTGTGTAAGATTATTGTCTTTGTCTTTAACACTTTATCCTTTTGCTTCCCTTTATTTAACTTCAGTATATTCTAGTTCAGGATTTTTTAGTTTCAACTTGTCTTTCACATATTTGATTTAAAATTGACAGATTTTTGTGTTCATATACACTTGAAACCTCATCTGGGAAGGAGTGATGATCTCTTACTAAACCATGAGTGTCATAAAAATATACTGTAGTACTTAGTAAGATTACTGGATTGGATTGTAAAAAGAAGTGGTTAAAAGATTGTAACATAAAGAACAATTACAAACGTAATATTAGAAAATGGATTTCCAATATTTTAGCAAGCTTTACATTGTCAGCCGTACAGCATGAGGTGCTGAAAATCTGTACTGAATGCTTTTTTGAAATTGACTAATAACTGGGGAAAATTCTGTGATTGTAAAATGGCACTGAAATGGAAATGATAATTAAGGTGCTGAAATTGAATTTAATTTATATTTGGGCAGAACACCCTCAAGTGATATAACTCCATATCTTACTAAAAACACCCTATCTGCTTCAGCACACTCAAACTTTATTAATGCAGGCTGTCACAATTTACTTGGTTTTTTAAATAAATTTAGTTGCAAGTTCACAAGTGGCACATACAGCAGTTACTTCAAGTCAAATGGCCGCATTGATACCAGAAATGTGCACAAAAGTATAAACTAAAGTGGGAAGAGAAAGTGTATGTTATAAGTCTCGAATTCTGGCCTCATTTCTAATTGCAAAGTAGATGGAGAGTGCAAAATTCAGAATCATATGGCCATGTTGGATTTCATGTTTGTTCTATCCAAATATCTAGCCTCATTTCTAATTGCAAAGTAGATGGAGGAGAGTGCAAAATTCTGAATCATATATCCAAGTTGGATTCATGTTCATTCAATCCAAATATTCTTCTTCTTTACCCCTTCTAGTAGAAAGATGGAGTAATGAGAAAACCACATTCAAATGAAGTCGTTTTGTACCTACTCTAACTATTAGAAAAGAAGTTTTCAAAAACTCTTTAATGCATGTTTTGAAAGATGTAGGGAATCAAATAAGATCACAACATGTAGAAACGAGAATCCATATTATGAATGCATGACCCCTAGTTTGGTGAGTGCATCGATATGTTAAATTACCTTTTATCCTTGTAGAATAAGATTATGCAGTTACACTTGAATGTAGCTTCAATTTCCTTCTTCAACCAATTGTAAAGGTAACAACTAACACTAACTAACTTTTGATATTTCTAATGTAAGCTAGAACTAAAATCAAAGTTATAGAGTCTAGTTTTGTTCTAAGAAATTTGACAACTTAAGTCCTATTGACCAAACACCTTCGTTAATTATCCAAAAATGAGGAGAAATTAACACTAATCTCCATTTATTTTCTTTTTCTTCCATAACTGCTATCCTTTCTTTTCTTTCCCCTCCTAGTTACCCAAAAGGAGTGAGTTCCAGCCAACCCCTGACAAATACATCATATTCTGTTTTGCTTAAAATTTAGAGATATGAAACTTTCCGAAAAAATAAAAGATTAAAAATTATAGATATGCAAACTGCACAAGTATTGATTTAATATCGTTGTTTTTCTATGTTCCTTGAGGGTTTTTTCATTTCTGTCTTTTTTTTCCCCACCTTTTGTTGCTGCGTTTTTATTTATTTTATGCATGCTTTTGTAAATCTTGTGATATAGGACTGACATTGATGGAGAGGTAGCAAACCAAGCTCAACACCTTCCATATTTACTACCAAAACTACCAGGCCGTTTCTATTACTTATTCGGGAAGCCTATTGAAACAGCAGGTATGTTTACTGAATGACCCCGTGACTGAATGTTTATTTGGCATCACAAATTCTTTGCTGCCTCAAATATATTTCTCAGTTGAAATAATAGTTGCACCATATCCTTAAACTGGTCTTAAAACTTTCAAGATTTTTGTATTTCATTAAGGTTAAATTAAATAATCAGTGGTTTAGATTGTGAACCACCCTAATGTTGTGACCCCTTCAGAATTACCCAGCACCAAAATCTAACTTTGTTTGGTGGATGCGTGCAGTGAGCCATATCAATTACTCCATTCCTGCTGAAGAATACAGATGATTTATCATTATTCACTTACTGTCCTGAAGCAAGTTCATAGTCCTTCAACAGCCCCTTAACCTTGCAGCCACTGTAACATTATCTTAACAGAGTAGCAGTGAATTATCAGAAATTAACTGATTAATCTCTGGATCCATCCCGCAAACTTTAAGTCATTAACCTATGTAAATCTGTAATAAGTTTTCTTTGTGCCGGGACGGAGCCAATTGCCCCCACTGATTTTTTTTTTTTTTTTTAATAGTAATACATCTTGTTAATTTACATTTTTTGATATATATACCTACAAAATTATACTACCGCCCCCAGTAAAATTATTAAAAAATTACACTATCGCCCCCTCTCACACAATTTTCTGGCTCCGTCCCAATGTGAGGCACTAGTGATGGTTATTGACCGGCACACAATAAAAATAGTGAAGGTGATAGAGAATCCCCTTTAATTTAGTATTCTTGATGGTTTTATGAGGCCCGTTGGGGAACCATTAACACAACAGAATAGGAAACAACATTGGATACAAGGATTTCAACATTTGGTTTGCGGGTCATAATCAATTAAATCCAGTGAGGTGAAACGTAGTTTCTCCATCATAGCATTAAGAACTGCCACTCCACCTTATAGTAGGTGTTTCTCATGTCCAACATAATGGCCATGTACTCTTTTGTTTTTCAGAAAGTGAAGAAGTTCATGTGCTGCTAGGATTTTAACATTTGGTTTCAGTCTGTTTGATATGACTTTTGATAAGGGTTTGTAAACAGCATTGGATAAAGACAATAGGTTGCAGTTGGGACACTTTGGTTGGATTTTGCTTTCACATTGTTAGTATGATTGAGAGTTTTTGGGTTTAGACTTTGAACGATTTAATGATAATTGTTGGGCTGCTTGAATAATACATTCAATTTGACGTTTGCATCATTATTCATATACATATATTTCTTCAACTCTCTCTTTTCCATGTGTGCATTCTTATTATCCAAGCTTTGATTTTGCTGTGAAGGGAGGAAGCAGGAATTAAGGAATAGGGAGGGAGCACATAAATTGTATTTGGAAGTGCAGTCTGAGGTTGAGAAATGCCTTGCTTATTTGAAGGAGAAGAGAGAAAGTGATCCATATAGGAATATAATCCCTCGGTTAATCTACCAATCTGCAAATGGCTTTGACTCTGAAGTCCCAACATTTGAACTTTGATTATTTGGCCACCTATGGTGGATCGCCATCTTTATTCACAAGGAACTGGGTGTACTAAAATTTTGTTATAAATTGTTAGTTAAAAAGCTGATATGGCTAATCTGTAATATGTGACGTACGTGTTATGATTTGGCAGGGTTTTGAATGGATTGTTGTTTTGCCCGTCGAATTAATTTGATGCACCCTGTTATCACAGAATCCGTGAAATAAATAGCAAGCAACTCAAGTAGGTGAATTTCTCTTGGCAACATCGATCTGACTGAGCGTGTATAGCTTTGCCTTGATTCAGAAAGAATGAAAAGTGGTGATCGAAAATAGATGAGGCAATTTGATCTCTGAGACTATAAGAAGAATTGCAAGTAAAACAAATGTAGATATGTACATTAATTGTGATACATACAGAGAAGTGGCAAATAGGTGAGCAGAACTTGATATTGATAGAACTTCATTCCTTCCATTAATTGTGAGAGAGTATTCGATCTTCACAGGTCTGTCTTTGAAATGCTATCTCATAAAATGTCACTTAACGCTTGTCTGGTTGCAATTAAGGAGGCATGCAATGTCCAAATTAAGCCCCACTTCTAATTCCTGTATCTACACTTAGATGGGACTTGCTTGCCATTGCCAGGTCCCCTATGCTAGCTATGCTGTGTGTGTGTGTTATGTGGGCGTTGACAAGGGTGTAGATGTGGCTTGGCTTGGAACATAATATACACCAACATATCCCCTTTCCAAAGTACATGACTTCTTGTTGTCTAGTTGGATTTCAAAAAGAATGAATAATTTATATGATGTGATTAAATAGCAGAAGAATTAAAAAAATGTGATTGATTTTAAGGAACAGCTCGTGCATGATAATTTATATGATGGTAATTAAATAGCAGAAGAATTAAAAAAAAAAATGCTACAAGGACGTTACAAAAAATGACGTGATAGTGCTATTTTTCAAGTTACAAGACATATTGATTGATGATATATATGTTGTTTTAGTTGGAAGTGATTGGAGGGAAGGAAGGGAAAGGGTATTACTATGATGGGTCGATATATAATAGATGATGAGCAGCTGGTAATCAGATATAGCCGTCCAATGTGGGCTACTCAGAATTGATGTTTGATACCAATTGAAATTGACAGAAATGTACACACGTACATTTGTTGTGAACCTTCAAAATGTGATAGAATGATGTGTTGTTCCTTATCACCTTTTCTTGTCAATCATAAATAATGCATACCATGAACTATATTAAATCCAAACCTACGTTACTTTCTACTTTCTAGAGCACAGCAGTGGAGCCAATATTGCAAGTGCCGGCCTGTAATTTCAATACATAATTATGTACCCTTGTATCAATATGTTGTCTGAATTTGGACGAGGAAATTAATTTGTATTGTTACTCCACTTATTGATAAAATAAAATCAATTGGAGCATTAAGCCGCTTGAATAAAAACATGCAAGTAATTAATTAGCCAAGAGAAAAGGACAAGGTAGGCTATAAAAAATTAGTGTTAGTAAGTGATGGGCTGAGCAGTCACTGGCAATAGGAGAGTAAATGCTTCATTATTCTACTTGTTTGAACCATCTATAATTAGAAAGGAATTGGGCCCTTTGTGGAACCAAACCCCATTGCACTTTCAGTTTCAGTTTTAGGGTTTTTTTTTCACCAAAACTAAAGATAAAACACACACAGTAAGTGGCAGCTGGCAATTAAGGTGATCAGGAACTACGTACAATCCATTAACAGTCCATTCCTATCCAAAAACATGAGATTTCTTTTATACACACACACACATTAATTGGCTGGTAATTCAAGTAAATAAACAAATAAAGATATATCCCGCCCATTGTATTGTATTTAATTACCAAACTGATTGATCTAATTAACGAGATTTGATGTAGGGCCTTATAATTATATAGAGTTTAGTCAGAATCGATGATGAAGTCATAAACAAAAGTTGCTACGGAATTTGGGTTCAGTGAAAATAATGGTACTACACACACACACACACACACACAAACTAATGAATGAATATCATGTATGTACCCAAACCTCTTACTTTCCCATCTCTGCAACTTTACACATCAAAAAGCACACAAACCCATTTTGTATGTATATATAGAGAGAGAATAACCATCACACATCTGTAACAGCTAGCTGGCATAAAGAATCATCATTATAAACATGTCAATGAACTTCCAACTTAATTAAAAGCATATATATCAACTCCCTAGCTAGCTATATATGAAAAGCAACTTTCTCTCTCTAAAAATTAAGCTATAACTCATCCACATCCATATCCATATCCATATCCATATCCTAGAAACTGCTTAGTTAGAACCATATATATATATATATCGATCCTTTTCAATAGTTCTCATATATAGCATATATTAAGGGTAGCTGATAATTAAATTGGGCACTGTTCAAAACCGTACCCACAAAACTAAATCCCAAAGGCAGGAAATGAAAACACACACACACATAGTTGTGTAAGAAATGGACCCATTGATAAATACTACTACTACTCCATGGTGGTATAAGTTAAAGTTAAAGAAGAAGATAGATAGATAGATGGATAGATGTAGATTATCTATAGACGGAGGGTGAGGTCAAGGTTTACGTGGTCGGCAGAGTGAGATGGTGGAGAGAGAGGTTCAGGAGTAGTCGATGAAACAGCGCCGCCATGAACGCCGGCGAGAGGGGCTGAGCTGGAGGCGGCATGCAAGGGTTGGAGTACTGGTTCGAGCCAGTAAGCAGAAGCAGGTAGGTTTGCCGGGTCGTCGACGGCAGAGGGGTTGGTGGTCTGGAGTTGGAGGCGACCCAAGCGATCTTCGGCGAAGCTTCTCCGAGCAGCGGCTCTTTCTCTCTTGTGAGCATTTTGGTGGCCACCCAGAGCTTGAGAAGTGTAGAACTTGCGAGGACAGTAGAGGCACGAGAACATTCGGGACGTCGCTGTTGGTTTTCCGGTGGAGTGGTCGGTCGGCTGCTTCAGGAAATCGTAGAGGCTTGGGTCCGCCATTAATGATCTTCTTCTTCTTCTTCTTCTTCTTCTATCTCTCTGAGCTGATAAAGCCAAGTCTAACTTCTTCTTAACCTTTTAGAGAGTGGAGAGCAGTGGAGAGTGACTGCTGTGGGTTTATACGGGGTTTTAGGCTTTGTTTCTTTGTCTGTATCTGCACTACAATACAAGATGGGCTTACGATCAAAATGACAGGATTGCCCTCACATTCCACCACATGACACGTTTTCGTCTTACTAATTAATAAACAAGCAAATTCCAAAAGAGTACATACATATATATATATATATATATATATATATCACATTAACTCCTAATGCCACTTTAACGTGGAAGATTGAAACCGCTTGTTTAAAAAAAAAAAAAGGAAATAAAAAATTATTAGATCCAATATTAAATTGTTCTTTTTTAACAATGGAAAGCATGGTTGTTGGAGCTGCAGGAGCAATCCTCTAGACTATAAATATAGCAATTATGAGAGAGAGAGAGAGAGAGAGAGAAAAAGTAAAATGAATTTGATTTAATGATGGGTTGGACATATATATATATATATATAATTTTGATTTTGTGATTGTTACAGTGGATACAAAGGAGAGTCATGGCAGCATATGTCATATAAAAGGTACTTGTTAGAAAGCAGGTACAATATATTTCTGATTATGAGGTACAACATATGAATAATCATCCAACTTCTCTCATAAATTCAATGCCATATTGTAATTTTATAATTAAAACTTGGACAGTAGAGTAGAGGCATGGCTTCAAAGTTCAAACACATAATTGTACATAGACTAATATTTTAAGTTAAAATTCAATATTACTGAACCTCTCCCTTACAATCAACAAATAAAGGCCTCTACTTTTATAGCACAATTTAAGAAATGTTTCTTGTACTACCTTTACCCATTATATAAATATCTTGTCCACTAAATATTTTTTTCAATTATTAGAGAGGCACTGTTATGGTACGACTTCAGGTATGGCTCATGTATGGCGATGAAGGTTGCAATCAGTCCATAATATATATATATATATATATCACGAAATTGAAGAATTAATCCAGCGGGGAAATAAAACACAGTGCAGGATAATACAGTAATTTCACTGTAGAAAATAAAAGAAAAGGCAAAGTGAAAGGTTTAAAAGGAGGAAGAAAAGAAAGGATAGAATGGTAATTGAACAAAGTTGAGGGGGTTAGGAATCAGAGGACGTGATCAGGCGATAAGGACAGGAAGTGGTAACACTTGGGTGCAGCAGCTGTTATGTCGTACAGACCCAAACCGGCAATTTGTCTCTCTCTCTCTCTCTCTACCTTATTGACCTTACTTTCTCTCTCTATATAGGCGGAGCCAGCACAGCACAGCAACAAAGCTGACACGTAAACTCAATGAGCCAATCATCCAACGAGTTACTAAAACTGCTACATATTCCTCATCAGAGGTCACACAATCAACCCTCAAGTCCCACTACTAGTATTGTAAAAATGACAAAATCATAGAAAGCCACGTAGACAAGACGGTTTATATATGTGTGTGTGTGTGTGTACGTCGTATAGAGAGAGAGAAAGCTGGCAATTGATGAGCCTAAGACACTCATCAGTTGGGAGGGGTGGGTGGCTAGAGCCCTAAAACGAATGAGAGGGGTTAAGTTGGCTGGGTGTTCCTCCCTTGGGGCTGGGTGGACACACCTGATATGGATGGGATTGGTATATGTTACTAAATGCATGATAAGTTTGGCATGTGTGGTCATGGCTTGCGACTCACTAGGGTTTTAATTCTTTCCTCTAATGGTTAGTACTAGGATGGCTGTGTTGTTCCACCACCACTAGTCTTCTCCCAACCATATATCACAAACATTATTCTCACTCTACCTATTTCTCTCTCTCTCTCTCTCTCTAAGCATATAATATAAAATAATAAATGCCACCATGGATTAAAAAAATTGGACCACTGCATGTTTGATGATGATGATATCTTGGTGTGTAAAAAGTCAAGTTCAATTAATTTATTTGATATGCACTTGTGTTACTTACAAAGATTGGACACTCTTTGGTTACAACTCAACCAAATCACACCATGCAGCTAACCTCATCCTAAAATGATAATATAAAATAATAATAAATGGCACCATGGATCCTCTCTCTCTCTCTCTCTCTCTCTCTCTCGATATATATATATATATATATCCGGCTTACAAACAAAATCACATCACCGTGTGAACACCACACAGCTAGCTAGCTAGCTAGCTAGCTACATATTGCAGAAACTTTAAAACACTGATTGGGTTTATCCTCCGTATTCAGTTTCCACATTCAATTTATACACCAAAATTTTAAACACCACCCTTGGCCATCTTGTTTGGCCCATGAATTTCAGCAATTAGGTGTTAAGCATCTATAGCGGCAAAGATAATAATAATTAAAATAAAAACATCCAGATTTTAATTAGCAAATTAGAAAATATATAATCCATCCATTAGTTACAAATTAATGATTTCCGGAAATAATTAAACCACGTACAGTTTGTTTTCCTTGAGAAGAATTATTGCGGTAGAATATTAACATATACACATAATATATGGTTAGGAGTATTCCAAAGACATTACAGAATTGAGTTTAGAATCCTTGGATCAACCAGAACTAGATATTGGCCCACAATACAGGTCACGGCCCAGCTCAAGTCCATTTCTCGTTGCCAATTGTTTTAATGCCAACCATGCAAGTTCAGCCCCTTCGTCATTATTAGGCCAGTCCAAGACACAAATGGCTCACTTGAGTTAATTATCGCCATCATCAGGTTTAGATATTAATTACTCCCAATGAGGAAGGGGTGTGTAAAAACGCATGCTTCCTAGAATAACCTTTTGAGTGACAAATTAATTTACCCAATCTCCTACTATAACAGGGGCATCATTGCCTTTAAACAAACAAACAAGTAATGCAGCAGCAACAAACCTATCGGTGCACAACCACCACCGCACTCGAATCAATTTACAGTCCTTCTGGTCCAACTCATCAGTCCTGCTCCTAAAACAATTCCCATTACGCAAGAGACATTTTAAGAACATTATTGGTGATCTACAGTCTTCACTATGTTATGCCGTTTCGAGATGAAATGACCCTGGAAATGTTTACAAGTATGTACACATATAGAATGGAACCATTCGCTTAGGAGGGAAATGATGTACGCATTTCAGCTGCTGATATCAAAATATTTTGGATCTGCCGGAGAGTGGTACTCCATGTTCAACTGCCACCACACAGCAACAAATCCCATTAGCCATATATTCAAGCTAAGGTATTCAATAAGAGATTATTTTCTTTCCCTATAAATTTAACTCACCATAAGAAAAATAAAAATACAAAGACAAAAAGAAAATAGATAACACGCTAATACATCAGCAGCTCTGCTTTAGTTCCTGCAAACTACTGTTCTTGTAGTGATACAAGATTTGACTCCAGGTACAATATATACAGCCACTCGGTAGACATGAATAAAGACTAATAAGTCAGCAGCTCTGCTTTAGTTCCTGCAAACTACAGTTCTCGTAGGGATACAAGATTGACTCCATGTACAGTATATATAATACAGCCACTTGGTTGAGATGAATAATGGAAGGAAGAGGGGAATTTATAAAGGGGTGGGATGTAGGACCTCTCCTTATTTTGAGAGATGCAAGGAGGGAAGGGAAAGGAGGGAGGACCTTTTTCCTCCAAGTCTACCGCATTCCCTCCACTCAAAAGTGGGAGGAAACTGGAAAGTATGAAAGGGTTACCTTTTTGACACTTTCGCCCTTCAAAAAAGACCTTTTTCCTAATATGGAAGAAAAAATGAAAACCACAAAAAACTCCTTCCCTTCTTCCCTCCTTTTCTTCCTACTAAAATGAACAAAATGAGGAAAATACCCTTCCCTTTCCCTACGGCTACCTCTTCCTTTCCTTCCAATTTTCCATCCCTTGAGCCAAATGAAGCCATTAGAAATTTACAAGCCTACCAAGCATGGCAGTAATTCAGACAAAAAATGTAAGAACATGAAAATATGACTGTTATTCACTGAATTGATTACAATACGATGGAGTTTGGTCCGAAACTCCATAAAATCCAGGAAGAAAGGGAAATGGTGATCAAGACAACAATCAAAAATCTAAATGCAGCAAACACTTTCTAAATTACTCCAAATGTGAACACCCAAAAACCATAAAAGATACATGGTTCCAAGAGAGCAAAGCTTCATCTACCAATTTACGTAATCAGAAAATTTCGAATTATATACATATAATCAGTAGCAAAAGGACCTGTGTCCAGATAATGGAGTAATTATATACTAAAAGATAGCTTAGAAAGTCAAATCAGATATTGTAACAAAGATATGAAAATCTACAGAATAAGCAACCTACATTGAAATAGTGTGCATTAATCATGTTCAAAACAGCCTAAACCCATATAATAATATGTGGAATTAATATAACATACCTTCCCCTCGTCAGCATCTGAATGGCGTTGAGGAAACACAACCCTCAAATCGTTGTATAAATAAAATCTCTGCTCTCCTTCAACATCTAAGCTAGTTCCTTGTACAGATTGATGATTGGATTTGCAACTTCTTTCTGATCGCGAACATTTCTTACAGGGTGGGCATAGAAAACGGAGATGAAGAGCATAACGTAGAGCACCAGCACCAGTAGCATTCTCATTGACCTTCGAAAAAGCTTGTTCCAATTTCCTCTCATTTCCATGGCCAATATCAAACAAGCTGAAATGCTTGTCATCAGTCCTTGCACAAGCATTCCTGTTGCTCCCATCCATATTATCCATCAAAGCCGTTGAAACACGTCCTTTAACATTTTGATCAGGATGACTTATCTCTGAGACTGAAGTCACCTTATCTTCATATTTTATGTCAAAGTTTCTCTGCTCTCCACTCACCCATGTAGAAGTTGGGCCAGAAGAAGCTAGGGTGACCTTTTGACGCAAGAATGTCTACTTCAATTCGGGGAAAAAGAAATAAAAATAATCATTAGCTAAATCCAGGTCCACGATCTTATTGCAAGAGTACGATATAATTTTTTTTTTTTTAAAGGTGTATTATAGAAACAAACCAAAAATAAAAATAAAAAAGCAATCTTTATAATGAGCCAAATAAAGATTAAGAATCTCTTTCACGTGTGAAGCAGACACCAAATCCTAAAACACATGGAACCTTGATTTGTTTGTTTTGTAATTTTGTCAATATTGAGCCCAATTACTTTTCCTCGAATTTGTTCTCTGTCATATTCTTTCTCCTTTTTGCAAGTTATGTGGACCTCACACGCTGAAGAGAATCCTCAATCTTAAAATTCCTAAAAGGTTAAAAAATAAAAGTTCCTGATGAAATATAACAAGAGAATAGTTCGTTTTTCTCATTGTACAAAATTTCAGTTGAACTTTACTTAATAGGTTAATGTCAAGGTTCAACTCCCTACAAGCACATTTGAGAAACGAGAATGTGTCAAAAGCTTTTAGTACTATGCAGCTTCATGATCATTGATTTTTATTATTTTCCCGCCCAATTTATGTCCTTACGTTCCCATCAATTTCCACATGAGAGATGTCTAGAAAAGTGGTATAACTAGTTATAGTAGGCATAAATGATGATAAGAAAAAATACTAATTGAGAGTTTTTTATTCATCAGCATTATCATTATAGAAATTGCTAAGAATTGGAAAGTAACTTCCACATGAGGGTCCACTGCCTATATACAAATATATTCTAGTTAAGCTGAAAGAAATCCAAATATTAGATTGCTTCAAGTGAACTTTCACTATGCAAAGACTTCGGCAGGATAAAGATACCATGCAAATCATTTTCATCTTCAAATTTGGGACTCGGGAATAACAGAGTCCATTCTCATAAACACACAATCTAAGGCAAGCTTGCAAAAAAAATATTTATTTTTTTTTTCATTTTATTTTTTTTTGATAAGTTATTTTTTCATTTTATTTGAGTCCATACATTCATGTATTTTAGCACTTGCATGTGCCACCTTCTGCAAAAGAAAGAAAATAAACAATTGCATGCGCACATCCGGTTGGGTGTAAAGAACAATGGAGACGTAGGTTAGATTGTAAATTTGTAACTAATATTGTTGTCAAAAGTCATGTTAGATTGCGTATTAGGAAGCACATCCGTATGCTTATTGAGAACTATTGAAAATTTAATAGAGGAATCAGTGGAGAAAAATCTTTCAGTAATTGATGAGTAATTGATATTGTTTCCTATTATTGAAGATTTGGTGTTACTAGAGGAATCAGTGGAGAAAATCCTTCTTATTTCTTATTTTCTAATTCTTTCCATTCTCATAATTTCTTCTCCTATATAAAGGAGCCTCCACCATTGTATTGTATATGAATTAAGAGAGTATTATAAAAGTGATGAACCCTTTGGCCTCTTTGTGTCGTGAATGTAGGTCATAGTGGTTGAACCACATAATATCTGTGAGTTTTACTTGTTTTATTTATCTCTTTGCTTCCGATTTATACTTTATAACATGGTATCAGAGCCTAATTTCTCTTTCTAAGTTCGGACCCCTATTTTGGGGTATTCCCTTAGCATTTGGAATGTTGCTAAGGGTTTCTCGGTACTATTTGTGACTTGTTTGGACTGCCGGTTTGTTTGGCAGTAATGTTCTTCGACTTTGCCATGTCTCCGGCAATTTTTATTAACTAGTTTGGGTTGCCGGTGTGTTCGGTAGCAATGTCTTCGCCTTTGTCGTGTCTCTGGCAGTTTTTATCGACTTATTTGGGCCGCCGGTGTGTTCGATAGCATTGTCCTCGCCTTTGTCGTATCTCCGGCAATTTTTTGTTGACTAGTTTGGGCTGCCGGTGTGTTCGGTAACATTGTCTTTGTCTTTACAGTGTCTCCGGCAGTTTTTATCAACTTGTTTGGGCTGCCGGTGTGTTCTGTAGCATTGTCCTTGCCTTTGCCGTGTCTCCGGCAGTTTTTTGTTGACTTGTTTGGGCTATCGGTGTGTTCGGTAGCATTGTTCTTCATCTTCTCTTTTCATCATTCACACTTGTTGTTACTCGTCATCTCAATGGCAAGTTGGGCATTCATGCTCCAACTAGAGGGGGAGTATTGAAGATTTAATGAAGGAATCAGTGGAGGACATCTTTTAGTAATTGATGTTGTTTCCTATTATTGAAGATTTGGTGTTACTAGACCTGTCAATGGAGCAGATCCTGATCCAATCCGATTAGTCGGATATGGATCGAACAAAAATCCGATAACCCAATTACGATCTGAATCTGATAATCCGTTAGCCTAACAAATCGGATATGAATTATGCTGATCCGATCCGAATAAATGTATATATATATAAATAATTATATTATTTTTCAATAATTTTACACACACACACACACATATATACATACTCCTATCAAATTTGTATTAGAGGTAACCTAAAAAACCAAAAAAAAAAAAAAAAAAAATCATAATTTTTTATGTATAATAGTGTGGTGTTCTCATTCACATACTAATAAATCTCCTAATATACATACCAATAATATCATACTCTTTATTCATTAACAAAGAGTAAATTTTTTTTTTTCTTTTCCTTTCATATTTTACTTATCTTTTGTTTTATATCTTTTTCTTATAATCATTGTTTTTTTTTAATTCTTTTTTGACATTAATTTATATATTTTTTCTTTTTTTATAAAAAAAACCACATTTTTATCGGATCGGATATTCGTTTATTAACAAATTGGATTCGGATTGGCTTACAAAATATTCGTCGGATTATCAGATCGACTAAAATGCTTATCGGGTTCGGATCGGATCAGTCCTGATCCTGTCCGAATCCGATCCGTTTACAGGGTAGGTGTTACTAGAGGAATCAGTGGAGAAAAATCCTCCTTATTTCCTATTTTCTGATTCTTTCTATTCTCATAATTTCTTCTCCTATATAAAGGAGCCTCCACCATTGTATTGTATATAAATTGAGAGAGTATTATAAAAGTGATGTAGCCCTTTGGGCTCTTTGTGTCGTAGGCCCTAGTAGTTGAACCACATAATATCTGTGTGGTCTACTTGTTTTATTTATCTCTTCACTTCCGATTTATGCTTTACAACATGGTATCAGAGCCTAATTTCTCTTCCTATGTTCGGACCCCTATTTTAGAGTATTCCCTTAGCATCTGAAATGTTGCTAAGGGATTTTTTCGGTGCTATTTGTGACTTGTTTGGGCTGCCGGTTTGTTCGGCACTAATGTTCTTCGCCTTTGTCGTGTCTCCGACAATTTTATTGACTTATTTGGGTTGCCGGTGTGTTCAGTAGCATTATCTTCGCCTTTGCCATGTCTCCGACAGTTTTTATCGATTTGTTTGGGCTGCCGGTGTGTTCGGAAGCATTGTCTTCGCCTTTGCTATATCTCCGACAGTTTTTTGTTGACTTGTTTAGGCTACCGGTGTGTTCGGTAGCATTGTCTTCGTCTTTGCCGTATCTTCAGCAGTTTTTATCAACTTGTTTGGGCTGCCGGTGTGTTCAGTAGCATTGTCCTTGCCTTTGCCGTGTCTTTGGCAGTTTTTTGTTGACTTGTTTGGGCTATCAGTGTGTTCGGTAGCATTGTTCTTCGTCTTCCCTCTTCTCTCTTCATCATTCACACTTGTTGTACTCGTCATCTCAATGGCAAGTTGGGCATTGATGCTCCAACTTGAGGGGGAGTATTGAAGATTTAATGGAGGAATCAGTAGAGGAAAATCTTTTAGTAATTGATGTTGTTTCTTATTATTGAAGATTTGGTGTTACTAGAGGAAACAGTAGAGAAAAATCCTTCTTGTTTCCTATTCTCTAATTCTTTCCATTGTCATAATTTCTTCTCCTATATAAAGGAGCCTCCACCATTGTATTGTATATGAATTGAGAGAGTATTATAAAAGTGATGTAGCCCATTAGGCCTTTGTGTCGTGGATGTAGGCCCTAGTGGTTGAACCACATAATATATGTGTGTTCTACTTGTTTTATTTATTTCTTCACTTCCGATTTATGCTTTACAACAAGAACCATGCAACCTCTGAGGTCTCTGAAATTCTGAACAATCACTTCTCTCTCCCATTAGGCTAATAGTGAAAGATCACAATGTTGCTCTCATAAACTTACCCATGATTACTATACTTAAAAAGTAGACAGGCCTTTTAATTGTACTGATGAATTCATCTCTCTAACACAGTGGACACAAAAGGTTAATGACATGATAAGAAAACTCAGGGAGGTTTGTCATATTTCCCAAACTTGTATCTTCTATCCACTAACAGCAAAACTTTCCAAAAACATTGACAAAAGTGAATGGAATTAATCTAATATCTGAAATCAATATAATTATCAAAGACAATGCGATTTAGTTCCACCTTACCTTGGTACCAGCAGGCATGTCACTTAAGTCATAGTTACAAAAGAATGTGTGAAGTGGTGTCCTCTCCGGGTTGCTCAGAACCTGCAAAAATAAATCCAGTTTGATACTGTTAACAATCTGCAAAAATAAATCCAGTTTGAGATTGTTAACAACCATCTACTCCAAAAGCTTAAGCTGTTAGAGAGGGTGTAACTTAAATATATAAATCCTTCAACAGATACCAAGTGTAAGCCATTTCTTTCAACATATCTGATATCTTCAATAAGTTATGTCATACAATATGAAGTAAAACTATACAACCTTACGGTGTTTCCCCTGACTGACAGTCATTATATATGACACCTATCAACATGACAACAATGTCTGACACTCATAAATGTCTACTACAGTTTACTGGGAAAAACATGCAGAAGTATATAAATGTTTTGCCTCTTTTGTCGAGGAACTTATAACAGATTATTTTTTTTATCCCATTTCGGGTCTCTCTGGTTTTTTGCATGCAAAGACACCTGTACACAGATAAACATGCCCAACACTTGAAAACAAAAATATATGCCTGAAACAGTAGATACAGAAGATAAGGAAATTTTTAGATTAAAAGAAATTTTTTCTAACATCAACTCTGTAGGAACTACCAATGGGCACTAGCCCAGATGGTATGATCTCTCCTAGTCTCTCCTCCCCAAAGAGGAGGTTGAGAGTTCAAGCCCTATTAGGGGCAATATTGTGGGGGTGTGCGCGCTTGCTTGAACTTTCAGGGGGGGAAAAACCGTGTCAAAACAGTTACATTAAGGGATTGCTCAAGGATCTGAATGCAAGCAGTATATTAGACTTAAAGTGAATAGGTTTTATGGATATTAATTTACAACTAGCTTTTTGAATTACCGTCAATTCTTATATAAAATTCAATTAATTAGTTGATTACGTGTCACAATTGCAATCACATAAACAAGTAAAACAATAAATAAAATAAAGCTGAGACAATATTTTTTATGTGATAAAAATCCTAGAAACAGAAGAAAACCAAGGGATCTCGTCCAATCATGAACAATCCACTATGAGAAAAAACTTTACAAATGGTTAATAGTTCTCTCACCCTAGAATCCCTAATTAGCTCTTGACACAAACCGCAGTCAAACTCTCCACTGGAGTCTCCAAACCCTAATCCGCCTCTCCATGAATGTTCATCCTTTTGTTCAAATCTTGAACACTTAATGTGCTCTTTGAAGACAGTCCATTGATTACCTTGTTCTTGGAACACTCAATTACATATCTGGATTGATCTATAGGAAACCCTAGGAATGAGAAACGAAGATTTTCTCTCTCTAAAAAGGGAGTCTCTCTAGATGCTTAGAGTCTTCAATCAAAACCCTAGACAGACTATCAACCACCCACACACACACACACACACACATATATATATATTTCACACAGTAGAGAGGGGGGGGGGACAATACACTCTAACATTGACAGATTACTGATTTGTTCCATATAGACAAGGTCAGAACAAAAATAAATATCAATGGGAAAAGAAATCGAGGAAACACATTCTAGCACAAAAATCCACTAGAAAGTCAAACCAACCAATAGTAGATGAAAATTTTATTCCATAATAGAGTTTCTATAACACATAATAGTGGCCAAATATTTGTTGGGATTCTTTCAAAAACAATCTCAAGAATTGTTAGAAATTAAATTAGTTGTATGTGCAATACTGTAATCTAATCACGATAATATAAGAAGAGTACAGTAACTTTTGAACTAAAAAACTAATGGTAGTTGAAGTCATAATGGTAGTGGAACAGTACAAAAATTAGAGTAGTCAAAATAGGATGCAAAAGGAGGAGACCTGGACAATCTTACCAACTTGTGCTCATCGAAGTTTTAAGGACCTGGATAAACAAGTAGAAAGTGATGCCAAACAAAGGACCACCACAATACCAACTTCCTTGTAACAGAAGCCCAAACAGCAACTGCATATAATGCGAATAGCAACATACCATACCGGTGTCATATTAGAGGTATGGTAACCATATCATGCTATACAATTATATTAAAACTCAGACGTATTTTATATTAAAACTCAGACGTATTTTATACACTAAGGACTGCATGCAGAAGGGCCCAAATGGGAAAAGAAAATTAACTTAAAAATGCAAAAATGCAATACCAGTTGTATACGTCCTTTCACAGGAATGCGCAGACGGCTCCTGGAACTTCGTGAATCATCATTGCTAAGGCTTCTTTCCAAATCCTGGCCTCTCCACTTGTTTGATGACAACTTTCCTGCAAGGTCTATGGATGCATAGTACAGTAAGTAACTACCTCCGTCAACACTGGTTACGGCAAAAGGAAGTTTCTGCGATTTTGGTGAGAAGTTCCCTCCAGTAACACTTAGTACAGCTAGAAAACCATCAATTTTCTGCACAATTAAAAATCAAATACGGCCATCAGACACAACCTCAAAACAAACTAAAGAGTAATTTCTCAATATTTCAAAAAGTTTAAAAAAAAAAAAAAAAAAGACAAGAACAATATACAACAAAAGCTACCTATGTTACATAACATAAATATTAACCTGACCGGATTTTCCAGATGACAACCGACCAGACAATAGGGATTCCTCAAATGAACCAACCAATGACTTCATAACCGGAAAACCCCTTAACCTTCTACCCAGCTTCATGCAATGGGGTGGGGGTACCAAATCTTGAGACCAAGGCCAACCTCTTCCAGTGTTACTTTCTGGGAAAGACAAATGAAACTCTTTGTGTAAAAAATCAATATCTTCCAATGATTTTCTTGTCATAATAAAGTCCTCTTCTTCAGATGCAAAGATATTGTCCGAGAAGTTTTCATCAAGTGGATGTTCCACATTTTTTAAGGTTAAATAATCACCTTCTATCTTTGAGTTCCTGCATACTCCCACAGTTTTCATTCTTTCAGAAAATCTTGGACCAAGAGGTGATAAAGAAAGAGGAGACGAGATCATAGTTTCTGCTGATATGGATATCGCCCTGGTTTGGGATCTTACTTTACTTGATTCTTTCAAAGGATCAAGTCCAGGTGACGATAAACAAGCATGAGACAGTAATTCCTTGTCCTCTAGCAAAGGGCCGTCAGTAAAAAAAATGCTGGCCATTCTACTGTAATCACATAACACATCCTTCTGTTCTGAGCAATTAGCCACAGAACAGACTGGTGTGGTGAAATGATTGCTTCCAATATTTGCTTTCTTATACTCCTGTGCCATTGAAACACTATAACTATCAGTTGAAGCAGGAGAAGCAATCCGAAAATTGCTGCAGCTGATATCTAGAGGATCACCACTAAATTGGTTCAGGGAAAGTATACCATTCAATGGTGACAACAACCGTTTCCTGACTAGTGACCCACTGGATTCTGTTTCATTAACAGTGATACCAACTACAGATGAAGAACAAAGCTGATCAGCTGAAACTCCATCATGCCCATCAAAGAAAGAACCTCTCCTAATAGATTCAAAACCCACAATCCTGGAAACAGGTCTCTCAATGTGCTTGGCACTTTTGGGAGTTAACATATCACCTTTACCCTTACAACCAATTTTCTCATGAACATTGGCTGTAGCATCAGCGGCCTCCTTGTATGAATTGTCTGGAATACTTGCAAGCTCCAAGGAGGTTTTCCTTTGAAAAACTCCTAAAGAAGAGCATAAGGAACCCCCAAACTTTTGACTCGTACTTTCCACATGAATTCCGTCCAAATCACATGTGCTCACACCAGAAAATCGAGGCGGACTGTGCACAAATGTAATCAAAGATCCTGCAACCTCCTCAGCAGTTCCACTGGATGAAACTTGTGGCAAACCCATCACTAAATTTGCAGAGGATCTGGTTTTCTAAAGGACCAAAACGAGTTCCTGTTGACCATGCCCTTTCCTAATATTGCACATTCGCATATCTCTAATCAAAATATCCAAATAAAAGAGGTGCTACTAACATCCATGTTATATACACATGAAACCAAACTTGTTTAATCCTATAAATACCACAAAAACGGGGGAAGAAACCGAAATGCTGCCTAATTTCAGCTAAAATTTCATCAAAAAGCAATTTCCAGATTCAAGGAGAAGCCAGTTCTATATATCTAAGAATGGCCTCGTCACTTCAGCTACCACGATTTCCTTCCAAGAATGCTTTGATAAATTCGGGCACATACTAGAAAGCCAAAAATAATTGACAGGACAAATCTTCTGATCTCCACACCAGCGAGCAATGATGCAAATACAATTCATGGTTTTCAGCAGAATCAATGCAAATGCCTGAAATAAAATTGAAACAATAATAAGCTTTTTGTGAGTTTTTAAGAATCAAACAGAATGTTTGAAAATGTATACTGTATTCACATTTTTTGTTCAAATTGATGGAACGCAGGACTGATCATTCTAGACTCATCAGTTCCCACTTAGTAAAACCAGAGAGCCACAAATATATAGAATTCATTGATACACAAATTAAAACAAAGAGAATAGTGGGTCCTCATAATTTGAAGTAAGCTAAAAAATAAGAGAATATAGTCTGAAAAGAGCAAGAAATTGAATGACAAATCCACATTCATCGTTCAAGACAAGACAGATATGTTCCTCATCTTAGGTCGTCCATGGAAAGCAGTAATGTGATGGGTTTTTGGAGAGAAAAATTAAAAACAAAGAGCAAGATTAGCATTCATCAAACAAAAAACAAACTCGAATCAACCACCGATCTGTACAATCAATGTCCCACCAACAATTTTGAAAATGTAGAGGAATAGTTTCAGCAGCAATCCAAAGCAATTCCTTTTTCCATGAATGGCCGAAACACATATAACACTCAAAATGTAAAATTAAAAAATTAAATAAAAAAAGAAAAGAAAAAAGTAAAGGAGTTACTTGTACGGCACACATTCACCACTCTAAACTTTTGTTGATTCATCCATCATCCACTTACAAAACACAAGTATTATAAATATATATCATCCCCAAATGAAAATAACGAAAAAATACACAAATAAGTGAAGCCCGAATACAAAAATGATGCTTGGATCGTTGAAATTAGGGAAGAAATGAGACGCACCAACGATGGTTCTGAGAGAGAAATTGGATAGATGAATCATATCCGAAGGTGATCTTCCATATAATCTATCAATCTCTAGATCGTATATATAGTTATACTGATCGATTAAAGTTTTAAGAATGAATAATCTTCAACAATAAAACAATTAAAGAAAAAGAGAATTTTAATACAATTTTCTTCTTTTGCGTCTCTTGGGAAATGGTGGTGGTTGTGTTTTCTTTGCGGTTCTTCGGAAGCCCATGCTCTCTGTGTCTCTTTTCTTCCTCTCCTTTTTATCTCCCCATCCCCCACACTGTAATTTTTATAATTTCTTTTTATTTACGGAGTAGTATTTTTTTAATCGCAATACAATTACAATCACCATTTACAACCAGAAGTACTAAAAAAACATAATGCCACGTCGCCACCGCACGTTATTTTTTCGTTCCCTTATTTTCCTTCTATAATGAATTATTAATTAATGAAAATTAAAAATATATATCTCATGGCACACATTTCGTGATATTTATATCTCAAAAATCAACTTTAAGACACTAATTTTTTTCAACTATAAATCTTTTTGTACAATTTCCTTCCGAACAATATTCTTACCAAATACATTATAATAACAAAATAACTCAAATGGTTGTAGTCCATTTCTCAAATAAGAGATTTGAAAGATTTGATGTTTGAGTGTCAATGATGTATCCTTTGGTGATGTTTCTATTTCTTATTTAGGGTAAGTGCAAAATAAAAATTTGATATATAGAATTTATGTAAAATTAGTTTCTATTTTTTTTTAAATGTACATGTTAATTCATAAAATTAAAAAAAGTTACAAATAAGCCCATCTGATCACTTTTTGACAAAAATTAAATATGAAAACCCTATTTTACCCTTTTGATTCCCATTTTGCCCCTCACCCACATGTGCATGTAACCCCTTATATGGCTTGGCTCGGTTGGTACTGGCTGAATAGCTCGGCTGGCCAGAGATGTGACCGGATTCTTGCCGAAAAATTCGCCAGAATCGGATTTTCGCCGAAGAAGATGCATGGGACGCATGAGATCTACGCGCAGAATTTCAAGTGGCGCGTGTAACGTCGTCTGTGGCTTTTATTTGTAGCGTCGTGTTCGTCCTGGTCTTGTGGACCTTATTCTGCAATCAAAATATGGTTTTGATCACGTTTAATTTCTGCGTTGCTGGCTCTCTTTCTCTCTCATCTCTGTAATGTCTCAATGATGGCTCTAAGATTAGGGCAAGAATCTGATTCAATTAACCCTCTCTCTTGGGGGCCAATAGATGGAATGAGATAAGGTCGTTATCTCCTCAAACGAGATCTGAGAGAAGCAACCGCTCGGTGGAATTCAACTTGATAGCTTTTACGCGTTTTCAACACGAAATGGAAGCTTTTATATAGATTATATCTTAGGTTGATATGAATGAAAATATAGTGAAGAGAGAGAGAGAGACAAAAAAAAAAAAAAAAAAAAAAGGTGTGCTCTGTATTTGTCATGCCCAAGCTTGACAAATCCATCTCCCCAACGTCGTTCAGCTGGTCCGGCTCCAACCACTGCAAGTGGACAGGAATCTCTTGCAACTCCTCCGGCCGAGTCTCCAACATCAACCTCTCCTCCAAATATCTCTCCAGTGAATTATCCTCCAATCTCAACCAGCTGTCTCACATCAAAACCTTATCTCTCCAACGAAACCAGTTTCTCAGGCCCTTTACCCTCTCTTTCCAACCTCGCATCCCTCGAACAAGTTTTCCTGTACTACAAACATTGAGCATTAATATGAACCCTAATCTTCCTCCATGGACCATCCCCGAAACCCTAGCCGACTCCACCACGTTGAATTTCTTTGACGCGATGAATTCCAACATCATCGATTCAACTACAATGACTTTTTTTTTTTTTTTTTTCTTTTTTTGATAAGTGAAAAAATTGGTCATTTTACATGCATGTATTTATAGTTATTAATTTATTCAACTAAAGTGGGGGTATTATCATCATTTTATACCACACAAGGATCTATTTACACCAAATTGATAGTATAGGAATTTTTTTTACCATACATGTGTTGGGATTTATATGCCCTGACATAGCAAATTCCTGTTTGGATTAAAGTGACATAAGTTCCTAACGTTTCTGAAATATTTATATTTTGTACAATTGGTTAATTCAATGTATTATGTTTCGATTCATTATAGAATTAATAGTATCCTCTTGATTACAAGAGATATTTATATATGTATGTGATAGCGATCAATACATGAATATAAATAGTAATCATAAATTGTTCATAGTCGGTAATTATGGATGGAATCATAATTAATTAAGACTTAAACTGGATCCACGTTAGGTTGAGATATATTGCGAGAGCCGTCGTATGCAATTACTCCCTATCATCATCATGACATTTGACTCTTAAGCATGAAAAAAGTATAGACTCTTTTATTAATTAATAATTACTTTGATTTGTTCGGCGGATTCTACGGGATCCTTAGACCGACACTTTGGGTAGTTATGTAATTAATAGTTAGAGGGTTATATTTTCAATATTTGCATCATTGCTACTTGCATTTATTTTGTATTGATTATGGTTGATCACAAAGTAAATTCGAAGGCCTTCGTGTGTTTTTAGACAAAATGATTTATTATATATTTATTTATTTAAATTATTATTTTTGTCAAACAAATGTTTTATTGTGATCGAGCCAGAAATAATCAAAGGTACCAAAATAAATATATTAATTAAGTAGTCGGATTGATGTCTTTATTTATCCGATAACTAATTATACATAGAGGGGTCAAAGTGCAATATTGACTTAGAGGTTATTTATTATTTAATTGGAGTTCAATTAATTTCTTTTAGTAGAGTATAAATTAATTTATGAATTAATTGAATTGGGTCCATGGACCGGGCCAATTATTAATTCATTGTAGCCAATAAAATAATAGGTCCAATGGATTCTCACTCATAGCCCAACTTGATATTGGAATCATATTAGATTTGAGACATGTGAATTAGAGATTGAGAAGGATTTGTTGTTTCCTTTTCTTTATCTTTATGTTGCCTATAAATATACACGGTCTATGTATATTTTTGGTGTGATTTTTAGTAGAAGGAAAAAATGAATATATTTTCTCTCTCTAGAAAATTAGGGTTTATGTTCTCATCTAATGGAAGCTCCCACAAACCTAGTTTTCCAAAATCATTCATGGAGGCTTATGAGTGATTCTTTAAGGCAAAACAATTACCAAGAAGATGGAGATCCAAGGAGAAGGCATCTTGCTAAGGGATCTACAATAAGTGAGAACATTCACTTTAGAGGAAAGATTTAAAGGTTTACTCAGATCTTTAATGTAAGTATTCAATCTGTTAATTGAATGATACATCATGTTTTATTTTTGCATAAATCTTGTCTCTATGTGATGAATCAAGATCTATGAATCAAAATCTTTCGAAAAGTTTTTAAAACTTGCACGTTTTCTAACATTGGTATCAGAGCATGGTTTGATTCATGACTAGAGATCATGTTTTTATCAAAATTCATCATTCATGGATCCAATTTTGATATGCATATATTTATTTATTGATGTATGAATTAATATATTGATATATAATGATGTACGTATAATTGTGAATGGATGATGATGTGTGTTTGGGCCATGAATGAAGTTTATAGGTTTATTGAATGTAATTTTATCTTTGGATGAATGTAATTAAGGCTTTGATTTAGCCGTTTGAAAGTTCAATGATGTAATTTAATTTTTTCCATTGTATTTCAAATTGTAAATTTATTTTAAAGCCATGTAATATTCATCAAAGGATGCTATGAAGCTTCAAGAAGGTCCAAGAGGGTTTAATTTGGCTTTAGGAATTTTTTGAAATTTTTTAGAATTTTTCTGAAATTTTTTAGGGCAAATTATAATTTCTAGAATTTTTTTATTAATTATTCTAGATTTTTCGGCGGTTTTCCGGCGACCACAGTGTCACCACCGGCGAGGGGAAAGCCGGAGCAAGGGTGGATGATCCAGTGCACCAAGTTGCACCAACATTCTGTGCAACAGGATCTACAATCATTGGATCAGCACTGAGAGAAGATCCGGTGTAGCGCAGCCCATGGAGCGCATGGAGGTCAGCCAATCAAGAAGCGCGTGATCCACACGCGCCAAAGCATGTGGCGCACCCAAGAAGGAATTCGGCGCGTAAGGAGCACGCGTCGGGTATTAACACCTTGCTGGCGCGTGAGGAACACGCGCCAGCCTAAGCATCGAACTCCACGCGCGTGCCAGCGCATGGAGGCGCGTCCTGCGCGTCCTACGCGCTTGGGAGCGCGTCCCACGCGCCCCAGGCGCGTGCCAGCGCGTGGGGAGCGTGTCTTGGACTGTCTCATGCCCCAGGTGCGTGCAGGCGCGTATGGGGCCCTCCAGGCGCGTTCCAAGCAATGTTTTGCTTCTCCAGACGCGTACTAACCTCCTGCGGGTCTTTCCAAGGCGATGAAAGACACTCATGCAATACATAGAACAATTAAATGTTAAAAGCTGATTCCATTGGCCATTTTTATTTGCTTTATCTGTCATTTATTGATGTATGTGATGCATGAAATAGATAATTATTTATTAATTGTTATTCATGCATTGGATCCATGATATTTAATTAAATGACTTAATTTATATTAATTAAATTATGAAAATTAATTGGATTTGATTATTAATTAATTTGAGGGCACTTATTGGGAAACGAAAAATCATTTTTTGTAAATTATTTTTAAAGTGTGCTTCAAATTAAATATTGGTGAATCATTTAAAGACCAAATATTTTCTAAATTTAATTGGATTAAAATCAAGACGTTTTGCATGCATTATATCATATAAATGATTAAATTGAAAACCCTAATTATGAATGATTAAAAATTGAGTGGAAGCGGGAATTTTTATACATTACCCCATGACCTTCGTTATTAAAACCATTGTAATTAGATCTTCAAAAATAAGGCCCCACGCATGATTTGAAGAGTCTTATCATTACAAGAATGGTTGTCTCATAAAAATAAAAATATTAAATATTCATTATAATTAGATCTTTTAAAAAAAGGCCCTACGCATGATTTAAAGAGTCTAGATTATAATGACAAGATATTTAATATTTTATTTTTCATTAGAGCTTTAATAGCGTTATACACTCAATCTAAAATCAATAGTGTTAGCTCCCCAACGGAGTGGTCTACGCTAGGTAATTTTAGAAAAGCTAAACATAATCGGGAATCATTTCATATAGATAGACAAGGCATTGTCTTAATAGATATGGAAATGATGGGATTTTCCCGCTAATAGCAATAATGAATTTCGCCAACCGAATAAGTTATTGGCATATTGGTTATCCGATTTTTCATGCAGTGGTTAAGGGACCCACATATTATTTTAATGGAAGTGCTCGCCTAATAGCAAATGAATTCCAACAATAGTAATAACGAACTCCTCTATCAGGATAAGTTATTGACATATTGATGGTATGATTTATTATGCTACGACGTTGAGGGACCCGCATTAATTAAAAAGGATTGTTCACCAATAATGATAATGATTTCTTATTTTATTTGAGATTTCTTATACTATGTGGATAACAAACTTATTTTAATTTTAAATATGCATGACAGTATTAATAATTCATCTTGCATATTGTATGAATGCATTTATATTCAGATTAATTATGTCTAATCCATTTTATCTGCTTGTTAACATATTCAATGTATGTGGACCTCATTTATAATGACTGGAAAAGGAACTTAGATATTTTATTCACAACGTAAGGGTACAAAATGTAGTTAATACTCCTATACCTAATTCATTTACTTTAAGATACTTAATGAGATGTTTTAGTGAGATTAGATAGAGAGTATGCGAAAGTACTATGTCAGACTTGAATACCATCAAGATAGCTTAAGGAACTCCAATATGAGAACGAATTTTGGAAAATGATTGTTTATTATTTAAAAATTGAACTGGAGGTCGACAGGGCTGACTTGGGTGGTAAGTTTGAAATTGACATGATTATTGCCTTGTTACCAAACTCGTTCGACTCTTTTAGAGTGAACTAAATAAGGAATCAGTTTGAGTTCACACTCGCTGATATTCTTATAGAATTGGTAACAAATGAAGGGATAATCAAATGTATAGGCATTCTTATCAATCTAACCTAGTCTATACCATCTTCTTCTAGGCCAAATGGAAGGGCAAAGCAAAGAAGAATGATGATAATAGGACTAGGCTAGTACAAAACATAGGTATCCAAAAGGTTAAAGGGAATAAAGCAGTGTATGTTAAGGGCGAAGAAAACTGTTTCTTTTGCCGCTAACTAAGACACTCAAGGACGAACTGCCTAAGCAATGACGTGGTATAGGAAAATATATATTTAATCATTGAGCCATGTTATGTGATTGTATCTATTAATTCCTGATGGATAGATTCTGGAGCCACTAAACATGTTTGTAATTCGTTGCAAGGATTTCAGGAATCCAGAAGCCTCGATGATATGAAATATATTTGTACTTGACCTGATGTCAAGGTTGTAGCTAAGTCAGTGGGAGTATTACATCTGAAATTAGAGAGTATGAGGATATTAGTATTAGAGAACTATCTTTATGCACAGAAGTTAGACGTTATCTAATTCTTGTTTCACTTGTGGTTTATAAAAATTGGATTGTTATTTTGTAAAATTGGTTTTATAAAATTGAATAGATATGCGATTGCTTCTGGTGCATTGAAAGATGGTTAATATACTAATCATAAACTCTTAAGATTTATAGGATGTAGAAACTAATGTTGCATCTTCTAGATTGAATGTTAAAGAAAAATTGTTATTCTTGACTCATTGTATTTGTAGTGTCTATTTTTGGGTTATAATCAGTCAAAATGAGATTCAAAGATTGGTCAAAGAATGTTTATTACCTAGTGAGGCAGAGGAGCCTAAACCAACTTGTGAATCCTGTTTTGAAGGATGAATAACTCTAAGGGCTTAATCAGCAAGATGAAATAGACATAAAGGACAATTGGAGTCGGTACACACAGACACGTGTGGTCTTATGAACATCCAAGCAAGATTACTCACGTTTTGGATAAATTTATCTGATGCGACACAAATCTTAAATTTTTGGTATATTCCGAAAATGTCAAGACCGACGTGGAGCACAAATTAGGTAAACTTATCAAAACACTTCGATCTGATCGTGTGTATGAGTATTTCTTGGGATAGTGCAAAGACTATATAGTCAATGAGGGTATTGTATACCAGTTTTCCGCAATTGACGTTAAATTGATTTAGGTGTCAATTAGGAATAACAGAATTCCGTTTAACATGGTTAGATTTATGATCAGTTATGCTACATTATCTCTTTCATTTTAGAATTTAGCTTTGACGATATCAATGCACATTATGAATTGCATTCCATCTTTTTCTGTCTCAAGGATATCTTTTAAGCTGCGTTTTTGACTAAATCTTAGTTTGAAACACATGCACTTATAGGATAGTCTTGCACATGTGCGCTTGATATGGACAAGTAAGTTGGAAACAGATTATACGCATGATAGGTTTGATAGCTACTCTAAAGGCACTAGGATAGATTATTTTATGATCTCAATGATAAAAGTTGATTATTTACACTCACTATTTATCTATAGGAGGATCATATTATGAATTACATACCTAGTAGCATAATATTAGAGAATATGGTATGAGTACCAGATGTACCACATGTGAACACACTTATTATAGAGATTGAGAATAATATATGAATTCCCTATTGATGCGTCAGCATCATCTGGTACACAGATTCCTGCATCGGTACATTGAGGTAGTGGAAAGATTATCATCCAATCCGACAGAATCATGTTTTTAGGTGAGACCATTATGGACATCCCTGTTAAACATGAGTTGGACCTAGTAAGCTACACGGAAGCGTGAATCGATATGGATACAGATCGTTTTGGCGAGTTACTATGAAATCAGAGTTGGAATCTATGTATTTTAATAAATTTTGGGATCTTGTAGAACTTTCTAGTAGGGTGATACCTATGGAAGGCAAGTTAATCTACAAAAAGATACCAGAAGATTTCTTAGTGAATAAATCATGAGTGTACAAGGGAATGCCATTATTTTTCTGATTATATATATATTGATGACATCCTACTCATTTAGAATGATGTGGAAGTTTTGTCATCAATAAAGATGTAGTTGTTCAATTATTTTTAAATGAAGGATTTTCAAGATGTAAGCTATATTCCTAGGATCAAGCTTTTGCAAGATTAGGTTAAAAGGAAAATATGCTTATCTTAATAATCCTACATTGATAAAGTTTTGACCAGGTTTGGTATGCATAACTCAAAGAATGAGTTCTTATTTTATTAATATGGATTGCTCTCTTTAGTAAGTAGTTTTCCAAGACTAGCAGAGGAGATTGAGCAAATGAGACTGGAACTATATGCTTTGGCATATGGAAGTCTCATATATGCCATAGTCTATACCAAATAGGATATCCGCTACATAGTAGGGATAGTCAAAAGATATCAATCCAATCCTGGACTTGATAACTGGTCTGTTGTGAAAAATATCATTAAGTACCTAAGGAGGACCAAGGATATCATACTCATTTATGGATGTGATGATATGGTTCCAGTCAGGTATGCTAGTTCTAATTTTCAATCAGAAGTAGATACTATGAGGTTCATGACTTAGTGTATGTTCACTTAATGGAAGGGAAATCAGTTGGTAGATTGTTAAGCAGATTTCAACTGCTGACTCAAACCTGCAGGTGGAATACATTGCAGCCTTAAAGGCGGCAAAGGAAGCCTATTGGTTTGATCTCACTGATTTAGAGGTTGTGGACTATACTAGCTTGCCTATTGAGCTATGTTGCGACAATGATGCAGAAGTAGTCCAAACCAATGACCCAAGGTTCTATAGAGGAACAAGATACACTGAGAGGAAGTATCATGTTCTACATGATATTGTCCGGCAAGAAAATGTACTTGTAGCTAGAACATTGCATTGGAACACAACTTTGTTGATCCATTATCAAAGGTGTCATTGATCAATAATTTTGATCATTATCTGGATAACATTGGAGTTAGGTGCAATTTGAATTGGCTATGAGGGCAAGTGGGAGCTGTTGGGATTTATATGCTCTGACATAGCAAATTTCTGTTTGGATTAAAGTGACATGTGTTTCTAACGTTTCTGAAATATTTATGTTTTGTACAATTGGTGAATTCAATGTATTATGTTTCGATTCATTATAGAATTGATAATATACTCTTGATTACAAGAGATATTTATATATGTATGTAATGGCGATTAATACATGAATATAAATAGTAATCATAAATTGTTCATAAGCGGTAATTATGGATGGAATCATAATTAATTAAGACTTGAACTGGATCTACGTTAGGTTGAGATATATTGCGAGAGCCGTCGTATTCAATTGCTCCCTATCACCGTCATGGCATTTGACTCTTAAGCATGAGAAAAGTATAGACTCTTTTATTAATTAATAATTACTTTGATTTGTTCGGCGAATTCTTCGGGATCCTTAGACCGACACTTTGGGTAGTTATGTAATTAATAGTTAGAGGGTTATATTTTCAATATTTGCATCATTGCTACTTGCATTTATTTTGTATTGATTATGATTGATCACAAAGTAAATTCGAAGGCCTTCGTGTGTTTTTAGACAAAATGATTTATTATATATTTATTTATTTAAATTATTATTTTTGTCAAACAAATGTTTTATTGTGATCGAGCCAGAAATAATCAAAGGTACCAAAATAAATATATTAATTAAGTAGTCGGATTGATATCTTTATTTATCCGATAACTAATTATGCATAGAGGGGTCAAAGTGCAATATTGACTTAGAGGTTATTTATTATTTAATTGGAGTTCAATTAATTTCTTTTAGTGGAGTAGAAATTAATTTATGAATTAATTGAATTGGGTCCATGGACCGGGCCAATTATTAATTCATTGTGGCCAATAAAATAATAGGTCCAATGGATTCTCACTCATAGCCTAACTTGATATTGGTATCATATTAGATTTGAGACATGTGAATTAGAGATTGAGAAGGATTTGTTGTTTCCTTTTCTTTATCTTTATGTTGCTTATAAATATACACGGTCTATGTATATTTTTAGTGTAATTTTTAGTAGAAGGAAAAAAGGAATATATTTTCTCTCTCTAGAAAATTAGGATTTATGTTCTCATCTAATGGAAGCTCCCACAAATCTAGTTTTCCAAAGTCATTCATAGAGGCTTATGAGTGATTCCTAAAGGCAAAATAATTACCAAGAAAATGGAGATCCAAGGAGAAGGCATCTTGCTAAGGGATCTACAATAAGTGAGAACATTCACTTTAGAGGAAAGATTTAATGGTTTACTCAGACCTTTAATGTAAGTATTCAATCTGTTAATTGAATGATACATCATGTTTTATTTTTGCATAAAACTTGTCTATATGTGATGAATCAAGATCTATGAATCAAAATCCCTCGAAAAGTTTTTAAAACTTGCACGTTTCCTAACAACATGGACCGTTTTACACTATATCGATGAGGGGTTTTTTTGCACTTAACTCTTCTTATTTTTTGTTTTTAAAAGTTCAAAAAACAGAAATAGGTAATATAAATATGTTTGGTAGAGTTATTTTTATTTTTTAAATTTAGGAACATATTCTTTAAAGGCCAATTTCTAAGTAAAAAAAATTTCAAAAAGAGTTATTTCTTCTTGTTTCTAAGAGCATTTCTAGCAGTATGTTAGAACATCTCCAGTTAAAATATATATATATTTTTTATTTTTTATTTTTAAAATATACACTGTCATGTATGATGTGTAATTTTTTTTGCTCTCCAGCAATCTGTTAAGATACAAGGCCACGTCACCAATTTGTAAAATTATTATGTATTTTACACAACCTTTTTGCACAGTCACGTCAGTATATTTCCTTTATTCTCCGTGTTTCTCATTCCATTAATGAATTAACTCTATATTAAGTAGTATAAATTATGTGGGGTCCAGGTATGATACTGATTGGTTGTTATTGGGGATATTTTTTTATATAAAAAAGCCGTTTGAGCTAAAAATAAATAATTCGAAATTTTTGTATAAATCTATTATGACACATCAGATTTACATAAAAAATATATATATACACAACGATTGGAGATACCCTACTATTATTTTGTGTAAAATATACAATGACACGTATGATGTGTAATTTATTTATTTTTTATCTCCAACAGTCTGTTAAGATATATTGTCACGCCATCAATGTGTAAAATTATTGTATATTTTACACAACCTTTTTACACACACATCAACATATTTCCTTTTTCCTCCATCTTTCTCATTCAATTAACAAATCAACCTTATATTTATATTAAGTAGAACTGTAAAAATTATGTGGGATCTAGACATGACATTGGTTAATTGTTATTGAGGGATATATTTTTATACAAAAGGTATAAAACAACCGTTGCTAAAAATAAATAATTCAAATTTTTTTGTGTAAATATAACACATATATTTACCCCAAAAAATATACACAACGGTTGAAGATGCTCTAACCAAACTTTTATTCCCGCTTACAAGTTTCTTATTTACAGAAGGAGACTCCAATTTGAACTCGTTTTTACCTCTCACGCTATTTTCTCTTTTCTCTTTTCTTATTCACCTAATGTGACCCCAATCTAAACTCTATCCGTCTCGGAGGTTCATCCCTCTCTTCTTATCCACTTTCAATTGCAAGTTTCCCTCTCTTCTTGTTCAGACTCAATTGCAAGTTTGTCTTTTCACCCAATCACTTTTATGTTTGATTTTCTGTTTCTCATGATATTTTAATTTGTTTGGCAGAACTCAATAATTTTTGGTACATGTGCGTAATTCCAAATAATTGTTTTTTTTCCATTGACGTTTCAGGTTGTACTTAATTGATTGGTTTGAGGATGAATTCACCTAACCCTACCTTGCCGCTCCATAGAGGTCTTCCAATCATACTGAAGCTTGTTAAGGCGGAGAAGAATCAAAGTGATGTTCAATTTGTATGAGCAAAATTAACAAAATTGAAAATTTCTAATGAAATTATATGAGTTTGGTTATATATATAGTATTTCAGTTGCTAGGATTTTGAATCATAATTAAATTTGTTAATTTGATCAGTAGTTGTTGCAATAGTTACCTTGGAGTTTTAGTTCAAAAGTAAGATTGTGTTAAATGTATTTGTTCATTGCCAAACACATTTTTGCTTAATGTTTACAAAATTCAAGAAACAAATAAATCTTACAAAACGAGTAACATATAAACACAAAAAATACCTCTTAACTTTCAAACAAAATGTTTAATTTAAAAGAAGTTTATGATACAGTGATATATGAATGAAGTCATGCGATTGTGTTCCATGCATTAGTAATAGGTTAATAATATTAAAATTAATTACTATTGACAATAAATAAAAGTTTTATTATTATTATTATTATTATTATTATTATTTGTTCAGAAAAAAAACTCGTACCTATATAGAGAATTAAATATTTTAAAAGGTGAAAAAATGCTACTTTTGTAAATTTTTTATTTATTAAATTATTATAATAGTGTGAAAAATAATAATAATTTTAATAAGATAGATAAATAAGAATGCAGTGGAACATCTATGGTTGTTGACACGTTGCTCAAAGATACTATTAACGAGAGCCACATGGCACCAATATATAATTGCATCTAGAGTAACGCATTCCGACATGCACAGAAAAACGTAAACATTATCATGTTCACCTTCAATTAATTTACTTGATTGTTTCTTCTATATATATATATATATTTTTAGTATTTAGCACATAAGTCCTACAATTTTTTTTTAAACAGTTACACTTTGTAAATAATTTTCAAAAAATTGAATTAACTAAAATTTTTGTATAATTTTGTAAAAATAAAAAATTATTCTCAAAATTACAAATCAAACAAACTTTAAAATTTTATTGTTTTACACTCGGTTCAATTTCGCACTCATGTTCCATGTGACTTATTTCGTCCAAGTCTTCAAAAATGCTAATGTTGGCATTTAAAAAAAACACACTTGGGCATTTTTTTCAAGTGCCCAATCTGCCCTTTTGTTTGTCGGTGCAATCAGTGAGTGATTTGAATGTAAGACAACTTAATTTTGGTATTTGCTTCAACATGTGATTGATCCAAATTTAATATGCAATCATTGTTTGGGATATTACATTAGTAGTGTAATTTATTTATTTTATTGGGTCTTACATGTTTAAATTAAAGAAAGCTCAATTTCACCATTTATCATCTTTCTTCTTCTTCTTCTTCTTCTTCTTCTTCTTCTTTTTCCATACAACAATTTAAGTCATTAGAAAATGCTCTAATATAGCATGATCCATGCAAATGGTTAGTTACTAGGTTGAGTAGGAAAAAACATTATTACAAGTATATATATGCTCATCGAAAGCCATGTAAACCCCAAAAAATTTCTTTTTCCCTGTTAGGCAAAGGTAACAACCTAGCCAAATTTTATCCACATTAGGATTCACAACAACTACAGTAGAAACATTTTATGCCACAACAACACAACCAACAAGACCAACAAAGCAATGGAATACTAAAATCTTGTGCCAGGATTTACACCTGTTCAATACAATAATGCTCAAAGTTTTGCTTCCTTCCATTTCCATTGAGTCTCTTGATTGAAAGTTACAATCAAAAAAGTCCACAACATGCACTTGACTGCCTATTGAATATTAAATAAATAAAATAGCACTATAAAGTTTACTCTAGGTTAACATGAAAGCAGCAAATATGATAATTAAAATTTCCCAATTTATTGTGTTATGCTAGATGATGGTTTCCATTAAATATATGGTTGGAAGTTATCCCCCAATCCCCTTTATCACCTCGCGTGAAGAGCAACAGCTCATGTACATCTGTTGCCGTTCTGTTCAAAATGCTACCCAGAAACAATTTTCATTGAAGCAAACAGAGCATAACGAAAATATGTTTGGTTTCATATACACCTCATAGTAACACATTACTCGATGCTTCCAGTCACAACAATTACAGGATAGGTGTTGATGGAAAAACTTACACATGGCTGCAAGTGCTTTTAGTTACAAGATTTGCGAGTGTGGTCCTTGTGAGCTAAAATGGTCTGGCAGCTGCTTCCATCATCTTTTTAACTCTCGTCAGTCTACCTATCTCCTTGAGAACCTGAAATTATCATAAACGGAAAGAGGAATCCCCTGTAAGTCTGCTTGTCTAATTCAATTCAAACTTAAGAACATGTTCACAATGCATATATATTTCTTCACCTCCAAAGCCATGTCTTCTGTGGTTACTGCATCCAAATCATCATAACCTAACTGAGAAGCCACCTCTGCTAAGACAAGTAGCCATTAGAAACAATGGAACTTAATAAATTCAACATAGCATAAGCCTAAGTTGCAGAAAAATATACTTGGTAGTGAAACAGTAGCATCCGCTATAGCATATCCACCCCGCATTTCTTCGTACATCACAGTTAGCTGAGTCATCACCTGATTAGCATTCCTCATAAATAGTTAATAGAAATTCAGGAGTGCTCTAAAATGCCGAAAACAATAGCTGGAAGTTTGAGTGGAAAGAACAAACCTCAGAATTAGGTACAGAATTAAAATTTTCTGATGCAGAAAGTTGACATCCATCTTCTACGAACCCCCTGGCTACCATGTCTAAAGGGACATCTATCCATATAGAAATCCCATGTCTCAAAAATGCCCTATAAACGTTAATTGGTGAATAAGTCTTAAACAATGAACTTGTGAAGAGCATCATGGTGAGCAGAAAAACTATAGACTAGTACAATCAATGTTCATATAGATTGACTAGGGAAAAAAAAAAAAAAAATTGTTCATACAGATTGGCTGCACTCTGAACTGCACCATTTCCAGCACAAACAACCAGACGACCCATGGAGGATAACTGCTTGAGTACTTCAGTCTGCAAATAAATATCAATTCAAGAATTAGCCAGCTAATTAGATTCTTTAGAAAAGCAATTTGCAAAATTGGTGTACTTAATGTTAGCCACTAGTCATTTTTAAAAAAACTGGAGTCTGTCCCCATGTAAAACAGATGTAATTATCTCCTTTAAGCATGATAACAAATGAAATTATAAAGAAGTCCACCTCTGATTCATGAAATCCCTTCTCATCTGTCTCTCTAAATGATTTGGTAGCAAAATCACCAGCAGCAGCTTCTTCCACCAAACTATCACTGCTTACAGAGAAGACAAAAGAATCACTTGGGCTATAATATGTGGAGCTACCCTTACGTGATTTTGCAACAATGAGAACACATGGATACCTGTCAAAGTAATAATATCGCAATGCCTCTGCTAGAAGTTTCCCCAGACTAGTTTTGATGGTGTTATTTATCCCTGATGTTACAGTAATTATTACATCGAACATACAAGTACACATACAAAGTTGCCATTAGATTCAAGAACCGAAATTCTTCATTCAATACAAACTGAAGCTTACCAACAAGAAATATTGAAGTTCCTTTTAGTTCAGAGGATATCTCTATTGCCTTCTTCTGAATTAAAACTGAACAGTTAAAATGAGCACTTTAAACCATCTGAAAACTATTTAACGCCATATATCATTGTACTGGAAAAATAAGGTAAATGATAAACCCCAATAGCCTATGTGGGTGATTCAGAAATAGAGGGAAAAAAAATGGAAGAAGAAGATAATCCTTCATTATACAGAAAACTTCTGGGAAAAAAAAACATTCATTACATATATATTGATAAGCAAAAGTTCTTAATTATATAGAAACACTGAAAGCCCTTTCAAAGACTTCTTTTTTTTTTTTTAATCAAAAAACCAATTCGGGCCTTTACAATTAGGTTAGGTAGGCTTTAAGGTCTTACCTTCAGTGTTAGAGAAGAATCAATACCAACAACGTTTGAAGCTGAACCTTAGAAAGAAGAAAACATAAACTATGTTAAAAGAAAAATAGATTTATGAGTACAACGTATAGTTTTCAGAGACTGCACTTGATATCTTAGAACCATACCCAACAAATTTGAACAGTCAAATGCCTTAAAATAGTTGAACGTGAATGTGACAAGTTAAAAAATAATTCAAACAATACAGGAAAATAATCAGGAAAATAATTCAAACAATACTGAAAAATTTCATAAATTAAAAATAGGAACACAAAACTGGCAGCAAAATATTATCGAACACTTGGTATGCGAACTATCAAGGTTACCAATTAAAAAACGAGCACAGTAATAATTAAAAAATTGAGAGTTGCAGGCGAAAAACAAAAATGGCAAACAATAATCCAGTAATACTACTACTTTAGTCAGTAACTCCACAGATTCGTAAGAAACAAATAAACTAGTATATATATGTAGATGATATGGAATCAAAGGTTTTCTAACCACCGGAAGCAGCTTCATCTGGGAGTGAACGGGTTGTGCTGAGTGGTTTACGGAATGATTGAAGACGAAGTTGGGGGTTTGGAGGGAGAGGCGAGGTTGGAAGTGGTGTGTGAAATGTGTGGTTGTAATTATTAGAAAAAACGGAGGAGGAGTGAGGAAAGCCAAGGCTCAAAGCAGGCATTTGAAGATGGAGAAATTGGAGGTTGCTGGAACTCCAACTCCAACTCCAACTCCAACTTGCTTGAATTATCTCCATTCTCTCTCTCTCTCTCTCTCTCACTCTCTCTCTCTTCTTTTGCTCCCAGTTTCTAACACCCTTCCTCTCTCCTTGGGGCTCACTAGTATTTTACCCAACTTCTATTTTTTCTGTTTTTTTGGATTAGTTTCTATTTTCAAAACCCGAAAAACATTTTTTTAACATGAGTTCATTTTATATTTCAATAGGGGGCTATTTCAGGTTTTTACAAACTTGTGTTTTGTATCACTGGCATGCTGATTTTACTCCTCTTTTTCTATTCCGTCTGTCCTTTCCCCATATATTTAAACCCAGTTTTTGAGGAGTAATTTTTAATTTACTTGGTATCAGTTTTTTTTTTTTTTTTTTTTTTTGCCATTCCAAAAAAAACTTCCCTATTGTTGAACAACTTTGATTACCTTAGAAATTTAATGTATCCGTAACTGTACCCTTCCTTCAAAAAAAAGACTGATCTTCGTTGAGGCATTCAACTAATTTCTTGCTCAAGTGTATTTTTATTCTAAATCATCCTCCCAATTTTTTTTTTTTTTTTTTGTTAGGTTAAGTAATGATTATTCCATCAAATAACTTAACTTGTCCAACCTCTCACCCCAAGTTTACTGTCACAGGCCTAGAGATTTGGCGCAGCGGCACGACCCGTGCGGTACCAAGGCATTGCTTCAATTTGCGCAAGCGCCCTGGTCAGCCACTACGACCTGCCCTCCCAAGGATACATGCTGACTGGTTTCGGCTTGCCTTGACCTCGTCAGGGGAACGGCTCCAGCTCCCAATCAGTTTGTACAGGGATGACCAACTCCCTTCTTCATAGTCAAGTCCACGACTAGGGACAAGCACCTCGAACTGAACCAAGTCGGCCTCCCTGAACTCTGAAGATGTACCATCTTGTGGTCCTGCACGCCCCTTCCTTGGAATCATTCCTAGTCAATGAATATTCTTAGCCAACCAGCATGCATATCTTCTATGCTCATGGCGTCGTTAGGAATCACAACGTGACACTCTCCCACCTGAATGCTGCGACGACCTCGTCGTATTACAGCGCTGACTCCACTGCGTCCAACATTCTAAAGTCTCTCTCCTCCAAGTGGTATGCTCGCCTGCCCACCATCGCTTCCTTGTACAACCTCTAGCTGCACTCGCCCAATGATAGGGTTTCGGGCTAAAGGGACGCCTACTTTTTCGGGACGCCTACTTTTTCGGGACGCAACACCACATTATGCTGCCTCTGCGACACCCCGAGCAAACAAGGGCCCTCCGGCTGACTTGATACCCGCCCTTCACAACGGTTTGCATGCCTCTTGAACTTGCAAGAACTTTGGTGCGCGCGGCCCTCCGACTTCAAAGGACACATCTTCTTGGGGAGATAGAGGCTCTCCTCCAACAGCATTGATTGCCCATCGACGCTTTAGTGCACCCACTTTATTCTCAAGACCCCCGGATTGACAAGAGGGCACACCTCTGTGCTTTGCCCCAAGTCCTGTTATGATACCATTTGTCACGGGCCTAGAGATTTGGCGCAGCGGCACGGCCCGTGCGGCACCAAGGCGTTGCTTCAGCTCGCGTAAGCACCTTGGTCAGCCACCACGACCTGTCCTCCCAAGGATACATGCTGACTAGTTTCAACCTGCCTTGGCCTCGTCAGGAGAACAACTCCAGCTCCCGACCAGTTTGTGCAGGGATGGCCAACTCCCTTCTTTATAGTCAAGTGCACGACTAGCGACAAACACCTCGAACTGACCGAGTCGACCTGCCTGAACTCTGAAGAAGTACCATCTTGTGGTCATGCACGCCCCTTCCCTGAAAGCATTCCCAGTCAATGAATGTTCTTAACCAACCAACATGCATGTCTTCTATGCTCATGGCGTCGTTAGAAATCACAACGTGACACTGTCACGTACTTGGACCTTTCCAAGCTCACATGCGGCCTTAGACACTTTCAAGCTCCCTTGAAGCGCTAAGTCAGCCTACCTTAGTGTGCTAGCTTAATGAAGACTAAAGCTAAACAAGTGTTTTGCTTACTTAGGTGTGTAGAAAGAGATTAGGCAAGTGAGCAAAAGAGTTTGGGAATGTATAGAACTTGTATTGCTTGAGAGGAGAAGATTACAACTTGGTTGCTTGGTGAGGGGCAAATGAACTCCCACCTCTTATTTATAGGCCTTTGGCCTTATAAGAACATTCTAGATATGTACAAATGTGTGGCTTAGAATAAGTTTCTAGAATCCTCTAAAGATATATCTACACAATTCTAAAACTATCTACGATGTACAAGACAAGTCTAGAGAATTCTAAAGAATTCTATACAACTCTAGACAAGTCTAGAAAAGGCTAGACAACTCCATACTAATCTAGAGAATTTCGGAAAGTTCCATACTTGTGTAGAGAATTCTAGAAAGCTCCGATCCATGCAGGCTCATATCATCGTTTGCTGGGTGTCTGCGTGGCGTAGTTTCTTAGTTGCAGGGCGTGACATTCTCCCCCACCTAAGCTCGCGACACCCTCGTCGCGTCTTCTTGCTTGAACCGCTGGATATGCTCCGCGAACTGCCAAAGTGTATCCTTATGCTCCCAGCTCGCCTCGCTATCTGGCAGGTTCTTCCATTTCACTAAGTATTATGTATACTTGGGTACACCTCTCCTGCTCATCACACGATCTGCAAGGATGCAATCAATTTTCTTGTCAAAGAATGTGACAACGGTCGTGGGTGCCCTTTGCGATATGCCCCACGTAAGGTCTTCCATGTCTTCATGATAAGGCTTGAGCATACTGACATGGAAGATTGTATGAATCTTCAACTTGGGTGGAAGCTCCACCATATAGGAGACCTTACCCACCCTTTTGACAATGGGGAATGGGCCCTCGTACTTCCTTACTAACCCCTTATGAACGCTCCGTAGAGACTTGAACTGTTGGGGTAGTAGCTTAACCATCACCTGGTCTCCCACTATGTATTCCACCCGTCTTTGTTTGGTGTCGGCCCACTTTTTCATCTTCTTTGCCGCCTTGTCAAGGTACACCCTAGCCAAGTCGGACTGCTCATGCCACCTCTTGGCAAATTTGTAGGCCACCAGACTCTTACCATCGTAAGTCGAAACAATGGCGTTGGGTGTCATAGGCTGCCGTCCGATAACAACCTCAAAGGGACTGTGATTGGTAGCCTCACTCCGTTGCAAGTTGCAAGTTGCAAGAAAACTATGCCACCCCAAGGAGTTTGGCCCAATCTCACTGGTTGGCACTTACATAGTGCTGCAAATAAAGCTCCAGGAGAGCATTGATGCGCTCCGTCTGCCCATTCGTTTGGGGGTGGAAACTCGTAGAGAAGTTGAGATCCGTCCCAATCTTTTTGAAGAGCCCCGTCCAAAATTTACCCGTGAAACGCGGGTCTCTGTCACTGACAATGTTCTACGGAACTCCCCAAAGTTTGACCACATGGTCGACAAACAGGTATGCTGCCCTCTCTGCCATGCAATCTGCTGGTGCGGGTATGAATGTGGCATACTTGCTAAACCGATCTACCACCACTATAATGCTCCCGTAACTCTCTGACTTGGGCAAACAAGTGATGAAATCCATAGAGACGCTCTCCCATGGTCTCTCTGGAATAAGCAGTGGCTCCAGTAGGCCTGCAGGATGCTGTTGCTTTATTTTGTCTTGTTGGCCCACAAGGCAAGTCCTTACATACGTCTCCACGTCATCACGCATTCGAGGCCAATAGTAAGAATCTTCTAGGAATGCTAACGTGCGCCCTATACCTGGGTGGCCTGCCCATTTGGTGTCATGACACTCCCGTATTAGCTAATTCAGTAAGTTGCCCCACCTGGGCACAAGACTCGGTCCCCTGTAATGAGGAGTAAATCATCCCTTAGCCAAAAACGCCGAGTCTTCCCTTCCTTAGCCAGCTGAATAAGGTTTTTGGCTAAAGGGTCATGCTGCAACCCCTCTTTGATCCGCTCCACAAGAGGGTGCTGGGCTGACTGATAGCTGCGAGCTCGGCCTTACGACTAAGCGCATCCGCCACAACATTGGCCTTACCCAACTTGTATTCAAAATGATAAGTGAACTCCGCTAGGAAGTCCTGCCATTGAGCTTACTTGGGGCTGAGCTTCTTCTGTGTCTAGAAGTAGCTGGTGGTAACATTATCCGTCTTGATCATAAATTGTGCCCCGAGCAAGTAGTGCCTCCAAGTACGTAGGCAATGGATGACCGCCGTCATCTCTTTCTCCTGCACCGTATAGTGCTGCTCGGTGTCATTAAGCTTGCGGCTCTCATAAGCTATAAGGTGTTCTTCCTGCATCAGCACGCCCCCAATAGCAAAGTCTGATGCATTCGTGTGCACCTCATATGGCTTGGAGTGGTTGGACAAGCTAAGTACCGGCTCCTCTGTGACTGCCCTCTTTAAGTCATCAAATGCCCCTGGCATGACTCTGTCCAACTCCAAGCACGCGCCTTCTTAAGAAGGTCTGTCAATGGGGCTGCTCTTGCGGAGTAACTTTTGATGAAGCGGCGGTAGTACTTGACAAGCCCAAGAAATGAGTGTAGTTCTGTCACCTCAGTGGACGGCTCCCACTCTTGAATGGCCCTCACCTTTGCCTCATCCATCATCAGCTTGTTATCCCGTATCTTTTGCCCTAGGAACAACACCTCTTCTTATGCAAAGGAGCATTTCTCTGTCTTCACATATAGGTCGTTCTCCCGTAGGACTTGGAAGACCGCCCTCAAGTGCTGCACGTGTTTCTCTAGAGTGGTGCTATACACAACAATATCATCCAAGTATACCACCACAAAACGATCCAGGTAGGGATGGAAGAGCTTGTTCATTAAAGTACAAAAAGTAGCAGGTGCATTGGTGAGACCAAATGGCATAACAAGGAACTCATAAGAGCCATACCTCGTCACACATGTAGTCTTAGGCTCATCCCCATCCGCTATCCGCACCTGATAGTACCCCGAGCGCAAGTCTAGCTTAGTGAAGTAGCGTGCTCCACCAAGCTGATCAAAAAGATCGGCAATAAGAGGAATGGGGTACTTGTTTTTGATAGTCACCTTATTTAGCGCCCGGTAGTCAATGCACATACGCAAGGACCCATCCTTCTTCCTCTGGAACAGTACTGGTGCGCCATATGGGGCCTTCGAGGGTCGAATATAACCCGCATCTAACAGTTCCTTGAGTTGCCTCCGCAACTCCTCCAACTCTGGGGGTGCCATCCGGTAGGGCACCAAAGTAGGGGGTTTAGAACCCGGTTCCAGTTCAATCTTATAATCCACCTCCCTCCTAAGTGGAAGCTTTTTGGGCAGCTCCTTAGGCATCATGTCCGTGTACTCGTCTAGCACGGCTCGTATCTCCTTAGGCACCTCTTCTTGTGGGGAAGGGACTAGCTTATCATCGGGCGTCTCCATCTACGTAGCAAGATAGTTAGTCTCCTCCTTCCTGAAGCCCTTCTTGAACTGCATAGCTGACAAGGCTTGGGCTTCCAACTTGGCGCCTCGCTCTACTGGCACCATGCATGCTGTGTTGCCTTCTATAATACACATAGCGTTAGTAAAAGGAATGGGGAAAGCTCTCACCTTGTCTAAGAACTCCAACCCAATGACTAGTTTGAAGTCGTCCATGGGTACCACCGATAAATCTATGTGGCTACCCCACTCACCAATGCATGCTTGGACGCCGTGTGCCATGCCATATATAGTCTTTGCTGCCGAGTTAACTGCCTTCATGGAGCCCCCTTCTTTGCTATACTTGAGGCCCAACCTCTTGGCCTCGTCAAGGCTCACAAAGTTGTGGGTCGCACCCATGTCCACCAAAGCACGTGTGGGTGTCCCATTGATACTCGCCTCCACGAACATTAGCCCCTTAGCCGCTGCCTTAGGGACTTCAGTTTTAGCCTTGATGGCATTAAGGATTTGTAGTGAACCCATCTGCGCCTCCTGTTGCTGTTGCTGCTCCTCATAGTGGCTTGCGCCATACTTCTTCCTCCACCATAGCATGGCATGGTCTGTGAGGTAAAGAGTCGCCGTGCGTATCTTGATGGTCTCATCTGTCATGCCAGTAGCCTCAAAGTACTACTCCATGCTGAATAGGAAGTTTTCCAACTCCCTCGCTACCCGGTTCCCACCATAGCACTTAAACTTGGGAATATTAACCCGGGGTGCTACTACCCCCGTAGTAGCTATGCCGGACGCCACCGCCCGTTTGCACAATGTCCGCTTGCATTTCCTCTATTTGCTAGCGGAAAGTGCCAAGCTCCCGATCAACATAGCCACGTAGGGTGGCAAACTCGCCCAACGTAAGTTCTCAAAGTGCTTGGAGCTCCTGCCGAAAGTCACCACTTAGGGCATTGAGCGACCCTTTGACAGCATTCTGGACTTCAGCGTCCTCCGACTCCAGCCCATCCATGCACTAGTGAGCATCCTCAAGCTGCTCTTTCACGTTGGCCATGGACTCCTCCATGTTTGCCAGGCATGTCTCTAAGCCCGCCATGATGTTCTTCGACCTAGCCCTTGTCCTCACTCCGACTGGAGGGAAATTTGCTTCCCTACCACTTGTCTCCTCCTCTTGGGTATTAGTCATGTCTGATAGCTCCGCCATAGCTTCTTCCACACAAGGTGTAACGCCTCACAACCTTAGCTCTGATACCAACTGTCACGTACTTGGACCTTTCCAAGCTCACGTGCGGCCTTAGACACTTTCAAGCCCCCTTGAAAAGCTAAGTCAGCCTACCTGAGTATGCTAGCTTAGCGAAGACTAAAACTAAACAAGTGTTTTGCTTACTTTGGTGTGTAGGAAGAGATTAGACAAGTGAGTAAGAGAGTTTGGGAATGTATAAAACTTGTATTGCTTGAGAGGAGAAGATTACAACTTGGTTGCTTGGTGAGAAATAAATGAACTCCCACCTCTTATTTATAGGCCTTTGGCCTTACAAGAACATTATAAATGTGTACAAATGTGTGGCCTAGAATAAGTGTCTAGAATTCTCTATAGATATATCTGCACAATTCTAGAACTATCTACAATGTACAAGACAAGTCTAGAAAATTCTATACAACTTTAGACAAGTCTAGAAAGCTCCGGTCCATGCATGTTCCATGTTATCTTCTGCTAAGCGTCTGCGTGGTGCCTGCGTGGCGTAATCTCTTGGTTGCGGGGCGTGACATTACTCTCTATATAATTTATTCCAATTGCGAGGTAAAAGGAGATACATTGGGGTACAGACCTTTCTTTGTCCCAACATCGTCATTTGATGGGGGTAACTAATGAATACTCAGTATGTAATTGCTGGTGAATGATTGATTATCAAGTATTACAAGCACCAAATCCAAAATTGTAAATTATGAATATTACTTGGATGAAATATGTTATAGCTGGTGAATGATTGATTATCAAGTATTACAAGCACCAAATCCAAAATTGTAAATTATGAATATTACTTGGATGAAAAAAAATGACTCTCCAAGAGCAATGAGCTGGTAAAACATTTTAGAGGATGCACCACAGAGACAGACCCCTTTAGATTTTTTCTAACAGAAGAAACAACAGCGTGTCTATAATTGATATAGTTCAAGTCCTGGAGACAAAAATAGTATTAGTAATAATAATAATCAGCTGCATGAAGAAAGGAGCCACAGGCATTTCAGGCTCATCTCCTGCTCTGACTCGATCTGTTGGGTCATGACAGGGTGTTGCTGCCATCCTTCTCCACTATTCCAACGGCACCAGCAACTGAAGTTTTTGAAGGTGGAGGTTCAGCACAGGCCTTCAACACAGCTTCATTCTGCAAGACCATTGCCACATCATATGATACAAACCCTTTTAGGAATCATTTTTATATCCTAAAAAATAAGACAATCATGCATTACGCTCCCTGATGTCAGAAAGGTAAATATAAAACCCAACATATGTTACAAATAGACCAAACCAATAATTTATCAAAAAAACAAAAACTCGGACAAAAATTAACTACAACGAATGCAAAAGGTGAACATATCAGGAAATGCCAAAGGGAACACATGTAACTTTAGACAGTTCCCAATTGACACCAGACTTTGATTAACAAAAAACCTCAACCTATCCAATTGATTAGAAGCCAGTTCAGTACACCTGAAATATTATCCAAGTGAGAAAACAAATAAAATACAATGTTAAGTATCTTAAGGGCATAAAAATTCTAAAATAAAATTTACATAAATAAGAAAGTGTATTAACATTAACATGTTTGATATTGCATCCAACTATTAACTAAGTAAATTTTCAAAAAGTTGAAACCACTTGCAGAGTAGCTACTACCTAACAGGTATGTAAGCACAACAAAAGTGATCAATCCCACCTACTTGGTGTCAGCCATATCGATTTTCTCCAGACCATTCTAGGTAAATCCTTATCGTAGGTTTAATTTAAGGCAACCAAACTTTTCTCACCCTATGTTAATCAATTAGGGGTAGCCTGGTGCTCGGAGAACTATATTGGTGAAATTGGGGATCAAGAAAGTGTAGCCATCAAACAATTAAAAAAAAAACCATCACTCAAAGTTGCTCTGGTAGAAACCTGGTGCTTGGAGAACTGGATTGGTGAAATAAACTTACTCTCGATATTTTGACTCAGAAGAACTACTCTTAGACTTGAAGATGTATCATCACACTTGGCAGATGTAGAAACTAGAAATGGCTCCTAAAAAGTGAACATGGAAAGTGGTCTAAGTTTGTAACCTTCATTTCCCTATATTCTCGGGATGTGAGCAAGTTTTTTTAATTTATTTTTTTTCTCGGATAAGCAAGTCTTTAAGTTGTTAAGCCTCTTTTTTAAAGTTGTTAAGCCTTTTTCTCTTTGGTTTTATAGTTTCTTTAGCTGAGAGCGTGCTATATCATTTCTTCTTCTTTTTTCTCTTTTTGGGAATATAATACACAAAAAGACACACACACACACACACAAAAAAAAGAAAAAAAGAAAAAGGAAATGGCTCCTAAAGTTAACAATACAATCATAATATTTTTAGTTCTAATACATATAACAAATAAATAGTACATATACTTCAAAATGGGTAAAATAGAAGAGATTTGATGACAAATATAAACACACATCTAGAAAATACAAGGTAAGAAGAGCCACATGGTCCTCCATAATAGATTAATTTGCTTGATAAAGGAAAAGGCTAATATTCGATTAACAAATAACCACTTCCACTTGTGTCATAAAAAAGTTACAGCACTACTACCATAAATTGTCAAGTTTCGGATGTACAACAACCATGGACTTGCAAATTCCAAGTTGTTCCTCCAAAACAATAGTGGCCAGGCATGAGGTTCCACATTAACTATACAACAGAAAAGCTTGGACATTTGTAGCTAGAGTGATGAGGGTTACGGTTACCCCATCATAAAGAAAGGACACCAAGGGAAAAAAGGATGTCTTAGTCATGAGCTCTTTCAATTTCAGATCCTCTAGTAACCAGGTACTGGATGAAATTTCCTGCCGAGGAGAGGTCAATCAAGATAATTGGATGGAGTATTTTAAGGTTGAAAAGAGGACTATACATGACATGTTTTTAATGAGAATGCCTTCTAGAACTTTAGTCCGTCCACAAATACATGTAGCAATGACCTAACAGTTGAAAATGGATCAGAATGCCTAAATAAAATAACAAGATTGAAATGAGTGACCCTCACAGCCCTAAGGCTTCGTTTGGATATATAGGAGAGAAAAGAAAGGAAATGATTATAAGAGAAAAGAAAAGAAAAGAAATGATAGTTATAGTTTATATTCATGTTTGGATAGATAGGAGAGAAAAGAAAAGAATTGACAATATTGTTGTTTGGATAACACAAAGGAGAGAAAAGAAGGAAAAGGATAATAATGAAATTACCATCTTACCCTTATTGGTAGGGTTAGTAGGGCAAAATCATTTCAGCCTCCCAATCGTCTCCATTGTTCTCTCTCTCTCACCTCCATCGTTCTCTCTATCTCTCTCTCTCTCTCTCCAACTGGAAACTACAAAATCTACAAGACTCAGAACATCAAAACCTATATCTCGGCATATCATTTCAAATTGTTCCAAAAATAAAAAATGATCAATTACTACAGAACAGAGGTATGCATCTCTCTAGCTCATTCTCTATTCAGTCAACCATGGCTTACACATTCTGGTTCAATTAGGTATTTGGATTAATTTCAGTTTTAGCATCATCAATTTTGTCTTCAGTCGCATGCATTTCCTCAGTGGATTAGGTTTCTCCTCTCTCTCTATATATAGACACATATATTATATATATTACCTGTGAATCATTTAGAAATCTGCGCAACTCTCTCTTTCTCTCTCTCTCTCTGCAACTGCACATATATATATATATATATATCATGCTCCCCAATAGCCTCCATCTCCTTCTCAGCCTCCCTCTCTCTCTGCAACTGTATATCAAAACCCAAACAAGTATATCATTTCAGATTGTTAAAAAAATTAAAACCCATATCAATCAGTTTCTTGTTGTTCCAGTTCGGTCGCCATTCGCAACTTCAGCTGGCTGTCTCTCAACTATCTTGCCCCTTTTGTAAATTTGCTCCATTTCTCTCCAAATCCCTCCAAATCTTGTCAATTTTGGAGAGATTCCAAATTAGGGATTTGGAAGGATTGCTATTCCTCCAAATCTTTTCTTTTCTCTCCTATTCCTCCCATCCAAACACACTCATTATTATCCTTCCCTTTCTTTCTCTCCAAATCCCTCTAAATCCCTCAATCCAAACGAAGCCTAAATATCTCTTTCAATCTATATATCGTGACAGGTAGTGAAATGTGACAGAACTATATATACTTAAGGGAGAGGGTTCCCTGATCTAAATTTGATGTTAGGCAATGGTACAGCTTTACAGCATAATATAACGAAAGTGTCATTTGTTGAAGCTTTAGACCAAAATGCAACATAAAGTTTTCTTACGTTTTAGGGGATAGATGTTAAACTTGATGTTCATAAGCTTTCGGGGATAACAGTTAAACACTTTACTCATGAGGGAGCACATATGTCCATAGATTATTTTGTTAAGTTTTTGGGCAATGCATACCTTTACTTCTGAATTTGGTTGCGTATTTGAAGCAGCCATTTTGGGCAAAAAATAACACAAAAATTTAGTTATGTCTTCAACCTTTCAGGGGTCATTGTTTGGTGGAATGCAATGGTCAAAAAATTAGGTTGCCTCTTTTTTTATAACCAAAGGTACATAGGACAGTCCCCCTCCTTCCTTTGTTTGGCACTTTTTAGTGGAATTTATTAATCAAAAAATAAAAAATTAAACCATTTTCTCACTACAATTAAAAATATTTACCACCAACTTCAAAGGTAGTTCTATAAAATAAAATATAAAAAAAATAATAAAAAATAAAAAATAAAAAAAAAAACCCATTTTCGTAAAGACTCTACTTGCTTTTGTAGAAGACAAATTTCAGAAAAAAATTGCCTAAAAAGATATAAATTTAAGTTTTGTGGCACATTTTTCCTAATGTCATTGAAGAAACACCATATAGTTTCTCTTTGCGTGTGGCAGGATAACCATATAGTTTAAGAAGTATCATATGCTCAAAAATAATAATTCTCACCGATCTCGCAATGCAGTCTCTAGAACAAAAGAAGCACTTAAGCAAATATTCTTGAAACATGAGCATTATAGTCGTCACAGATAATTCCCATGGCAACGCTAACTTGACTGATAATTCCCAATTCTTCAATAAATCCCTACTTTTATTCACAATGAATCGTTGTACACTTATTTGGGATAGTATATAAAAAAATTACACCTGCCAAATCCACAAGGAATAGCTGAAAAATATATATATCTTATTGATTAAATACGAAAGTCAAGCCATGTATAGTGATGCAGAAAGTAACATCAGTCTGCAATTACGGTGTAAGCAAAAGATCCTCATTTAGTACTGGAAACCTAGCATTCTCGGAAATTTCGAAAAACCACCAACAATAAAACAAAAAACAATGAAGCATGACTATTTATTGATATTGAGATTGAAATGAGTAAGAGAGAGAAAGAGATACCTGCCAAACCCTAAGAAGTCTCTTCTTGGCATTAGCTTTTCTGGTGGTGGTGAGTTTAATTCTCTTCCAAACAAGACCTCCCGAATCATGCTTCTTCACTATTTCCATCACCCTCGTCCCCCAAAACGCTCCAACTCCTCCCATTTCCCCCCCTCTCTCTTCTTTTGTTAGGCTAATAGGTGGTTATAGGTCACCTCTCTGACTCTCTGTATCTGTATCTGTATCTGTATGACATGTATTTTCACACTTTCACGAGGTGTGTATACCCTGTACTTCCTTCTTAGAAGCAAAATGACAATAATGGTGTCGTTTCCTTCCAAAAACACAGAGATGACGTCGTTTTCGTGTCCTCGTTAACAAGTTGGCAACAATATTACTTTTGTTTTGAGTATATTATAACCCCATTTTCATTTTTCCCCTATTAACTTGATCATTCCATCAATTTTCTTTTCTTTTTTGGTAATAAAAAAAATAACTTGATAGAACTTAAATTTTCTGGAGTGAAAAAAATAAAATAAAATAAAATTCTCTCAAATTCATTGTAGACTAATTCAGGAGAGCGAAGAATATTTCGCGAAAATTTTATGATACCTAAAATTTGATTGGAGTCTCACCTCTGCACAGCCAAAGTGAGGGGTCATTAATAACAAAATGATTTATTTTAGAAATTCACTTTTCAGTTTGATTAAGTTAAACTAAATAATTATAAATTCATCAAAAATTATCCTTAACAACTAAAATGTCTTTAAACTCTTACTAAAAAAATAATAAAATATCCTTCTTAAAATCATGTAATTTCAAAAATTATTTGCCATCGAATTGAATCATTCGAGAATGAAGAACTCTCAATAATTTCAAATGGTCTTTCAAGCTTTTCAACTTGTCCAAACAGATCCACCATGCATCCATAATGCTTAATCTCTGGTTTCAAATTGAATTTTTAGTTCATCACGTAAAAATACTCAACACTCATCAACTAAACATTTTTTCTTTTTTTTTTTGGACACCAACTACAAATATATCATAGAATTATTAGAATAGGAAAAACGATACAGTCACGGAGAATAACATTTAACAACAACTGAAATTATATGCTCCACTCCAAATCATCACAATTGACTTCAAGAACTTTTTTTTGGTCATTAAATGAGCCACAACATTACCATTTCCAAGGTGAATACAAAAAGAATTGTGATTGAATCTGGCTGGATTCTCCCATCAACGTCTGATTAAAAAATCATGCGCTCCATATCGAACAATCATTGAGTTCCATGTAAACTAATCTCTGCTTTTTGCATCCCATTGAAGACACTAAGAGCAGTACCCAAAGTTCTGCATTTAGCATACATATCTACAGAGCAACAAAAGCATTGTCCAATCTATGCATTTAACAACACTACTCAATACACCCACATGAGCACAAGAAGAGACCAAGCTAACAGGACCAAACCAATCAAAACCCAAATCCAAATTTCTCATTCAGTGATATATCTTTAATGCCTGGTAGTGCAAACCCACCCGAAAGTAGCACGAAATCAAAGAATTCCAAGACATCAGGTCCCTTTCCGGCATTTCATCAAACAATTCTGTGCAATACCAATCCAACCATTTATTGCATACAACTATACAAGTTGCAACCGAATGAAATTTGGTACCAACATAAATTTCCATTATCACCCACTTTGAATAATCGAAAATGAACCTTTCTGTATCTTATACTGTAACACTCTTCCGAATTGAGTATTCTTCATTCTGGAACAATCCAATCCGATGGCAAATTTTTTTGTTTTGTTTGAATTATGTGATTTTAAGAATATTTTGTTTTTTTTAGAATAAGAGTTTGGAAAGTATTTTGGACCTTAAGAATAATTCTCGATACATTTGTAATTATTTTGTTTAATTTAATCAAATTAAAATATTAAAATATTAAAATACACCATTTTGTTATTTAAGACTCCTAAGTCTATATAATTTTCCCTATATGGTATCACATATTATGTTAATATAATATGTCTACGTGAACCGTATTTCAATTTATAAATTTGCTTAAACTTTCAAAAAAAGAAAAAGAAAAAATATGTCAACATAAGTACATTTACAACACCTTTAGTATTTGTACATGTTAAAAGGTCCATACTTAACGCATGCAATCCAATAAATCTGTACATTTGTTTCAAATTCCCAAATAAATATTATTTAAATTATATATAATTACAATAAACATCTTAACCAAATAACACAAACTTAACAAAATTTCTAGGAGAAGAAGGAAAGGTAATAAATGTCTAGATAATTTATTTGTAAATAGATACACAGTTAATTATTCAAAGACTACAATATTTTTTAAGAAATTGTTGGAATATTTGTTATGATTAAGACATAACAAAATTTTAAAAATGACTAGTATGAAGTGGCAACAATTTGTTATCATTTCTTGAAATTATAGGATCATTCTAAGTTGTACATATATATACTGATTTTTATTTTGTACTAGATACATTTTGGTTTATTGTTACCTATAATTAATTGTCATGTAATTTTTATTTTTATTTTTTATCATTTTAGGAAAGAGAAGCCATTATAAACTCGAAAATCCCTGAATTGAGATAAATACAAGTGTCAACTCAAGGGATAGCCGTGAAAGTGACTTATAGATGTATCATGTGACCGAGATACAAAACCTTATATATAGTGAGGGGCGAGGCATTTGAACCAACTAGACAAAAAAATAAAATAAATAAAAATTGATGCTTCAAAGGCATAAGAAGTTTTATTTGTGCGGGAGAAATTGTTTTCTCTTTGGAATCCGAAACCGGAAATAAAAGGTTGTGTGCCCCATTAGCTCGCCCGATAATAAATTCGATGATTCGTAAATATGAAATTCACAAAATTAAATCCGTGAATTGAGATAAAAAATAAAAAATAAATAAAACCGTCCAAGTGTCAACTCAAGGGGAAAGCCATGAAAGTGACTATTATAGAAGTATCGTGTGACCGAGATATGGGGCGAAGCATTTGAACCGGCTGGAATGAAAGAAAAAAAATAAATTAAAAAAATTTGATCTGTCAAAGCCATAAGAAGTTTTAATTGTGCCAGGGAAATTGTTTTCTCTTTGGACTCCGAAACCGGAAATAAAGGTTTTGTGCCCCCATAAGCCCGCCCGATTATGAATTCCATAATTCGCAAATATGAAATTCACAAAATAAAATTCATTGATTATCAGATCAGATATTTAATAATAACAAAATTGAATTCATTGATTTTTCGGATTGAATCGAATTAGCTAAAACTCTTATGCTGTGTTTGGTGTGTAGGAATGGAATGTCCATTTCAATCATTCATTTGTTTGGTATGTAATTTAAAGTGAAATGATAATTCCATTTGAATTAAAATTCATTATTGGAAATGAAAATCTATTCTACAACTAAACATATAAAATGGCCATTCCATTCCCAAATAATTTTTTTTTTTTTTAAATCAACTTCCCAAAAAATCTTCATGTTCGAGGTCCAAAAACCACCAGTATCTTCTACCATAACCACCACTAACTTTCACTACTACCACCACCACCGACTTCCACCACAACTACCACCACTGCCATCGACTTTCACCACCTTCCACCATTACTGCTGCCATAGCCTTTCACCTCCTCCACCACTACCGCCCTACCACCGCCGCCGCCACCACCACCACCACCTTTCACCACTACCATCACTGTCACCGCCTTCTACCACCACCAGCACCACCCTCCACCACCACTACTGCCACCGCCTTTCACTACCTCCTGTTGGAAACGGCATTAGAAAACGCAAACTTTGGAAGGATTTTTAAAAGATTCCGCTAAGAATTTTTTGCGAATCTATTGACGAGCGCGTTCCTCTCTGCGAGGAGATGAACGTGATATATTTATTTTTCTCAAATCCGTTTCCGGGTGAATGAGAAATTGGCTCCAAAGTAAGTGATTTATAAAGCCTAAATGGGTGTGAATAAAGTGGGAAATGCTTGTCCTACATCGAAAAAGTAGCAAAGCAACCTTGAGTATATATATGTCTAGTATGGGATTTGGGTTTGGGCCCAAGGGCACCCAAGTTTTTAAGAGGGGGAGGACCTAGGCTAGCCTGGATCCGAACCAACTACCACACAAGCGCGCGCCGCCCGACCAACCCGACCCGGTCCGGGCTAGGGCGGGGTGGGGCTTGATTGTGAAATGGGTTTAACTTTTTACACAAAGTTGAGATGGGCCTGTGTGGTTGAATTTTATTTTGTTGCTGGACTTATCAAAATGGGCCTGTTTACTGGGCTGAATTAATGGCCGCCGAGTTGGATTGTTTGCTTGCTGGATTGGACGAAATTAAAGGGCTGGGCTGGATCAAAATTAAAACGGTTTGGGTTTATTTAAACCATAAATCAGTTTTATTTTTGAACCAAGGGTTGCACCCTTTACAAATTAAAAACCACCAACAGATTTTTAATTTTGATTGGTCAACAATGGTTGCACCCATTCGGACTATGGGTGCACCCATTCAGAATAGGCACCAACAAGCCTATAAATACCCATCATTGGGTTCATTTCAATACACACCAATTCAGAAATCTTCTTCTCTTCTTCTGATTCATCTTTGTTCGGTTCAGCCACTGGTTTGGGTTCAACCTAAACTGGTTTGGATTGGGTTCGAACCTTGGTTTCCAAGTTTGGGTTCAATCTTGGTCTCCGAGTTAGGGTTCAATCCTGGTCTCCGAGTCTGAGTTCAACTGAGAGTACTACACCGAGTCGGTTCGCCTATTCCATTGGTTTGAAGTGCTACTACCAAAGGAAGAAAAGTCGTTGTATCCTGGGAGATAGACGCCGAAGAGTCCGTTAGCACCGTAGCGGGGCGTATCTGTCTTAAGGCTATAGAATTAAATTATAGCCTCGACTTTAACAGGTTCTTTTATTTTATAGTTTTATTTTCTTGATATTAAACTATATAAATATATATAGATTATTATAATAAATATTATATTTACAAATAATATTTAAATAAATTATACTATAGTATATGATACATTTTTGATCCACAATCTTAAGACAGATACGCTTTATACTATAGTAATAATTATTTAATTATTATTGTTGTTATAATTATTATAATTTGACTCCTGGTCTGTATATCAATATATAACAGACAAATGGCAAGTACGAGTATTACCGTGCCTAATGTTCCCGTCAGTCATGGGGAAAAGCCCGAAAAATTCAACGGGACGGAGTTTAAAAGGTGGCAACAGAAAATGATGTTCTACCTTACAACTCTGAATCTAAGCAAGTATCTGACTGAGACTGCTCCGGTGTTAGATGAGGGTGATACAGACATTACCAAACTTGGAGCTGTTGATACATGGAAGCATGGAGACTTCCTATGCAAGAACTACATCCTCAATGGATTGGACAACACCTTATATAATGTGTACAGTCCAATAAATACTGCTAAAGAGCTTTAGGAGTCGTTAGACAAAAAGTATAAAACAGAGGATGCTGGCTTGAAGAAATTCGTGGTTGGACGATTTCTGGACTTCAAAATGGTAGACTCCAAGACAGTCGTGAGCCAAGTGCAGGAGCTCCAGCTGATCCTACATGAGATACATGCTGAGAAGATGACATTGAGTGAATCCTTTCAAGTAGCTTCAATCATTGAAAAACTGCCACCTACTTGGAAAGATTTCAAAAATTACTTGAAGCATAAGCGCAAGGAAATGGGACTCGAAGACTTAATTGTCAGGCTGAGAATTGAAGAAGATAACCGTACATCTGAAAAGAGAGCCGAAAATTCTTCAATGGTGTCAAAGGCAAATGTAGTGGAAGCTGGACAGAAAAATAAGAAGAGGAAGCACTCTGGAGAAGGTCCTAACCAAGGAAACTACAAGAAGTTCACTGAGAAGTGTTTCATATGCGGCAAGCTAGGACACCGAGCTAAAGATTGTCGTAGCCGCAAAACACATCATAACCCCAAGAAGAAGACCACTGAGGTGCACATAGCTGAAGAAGATAAGTTGATAGCTGATGTATCAGAGTTAAATCTTTCAGCTGTGGTTTCTGAAATCAACCTGGTAAGCAACAACAGAGAATGGTGGGTGGACACAGGAGCTACTCGTCATGTTTGCTCTGAAAAGAGGATGTTCACTACCTATGAAACTATAGATAATGAAGAACAACTCTACATGGGGAATTCTTCTACTGCAAAGGTTGAAGGACAAGGAAAGATCAAGCTACTAATGACCTCAGGGAAAGAGCTCACTCTTAATAATGTGCTGCATGTACCAAACATCAGGAAGAACTTGGTCTCTGGGTCACTACTAAGCAAGAATGGGTTCAAGTTGGTCTTTGTATCTGATAAGTTTGTGCTGACTAAGAATGGGGTGTATGTGGGCAAAGGGTATCTAAGTAATGGACTATTTAAGTTCAATGTAATGACTGTTGTACCCAAAGCTATTAATGATAATAATAAAGCTAGTGCTTCTTCTGCTTATATTATTGACTCATCTGATGTATAGCATGCTAGGTTAGGACATGTTAATTATGATACTATTCGTAGATTAATTAACATGGAATCTATACCTAAATTTAATATTGATTTAAATCAAAAATGCCAAACATGTGTAGAAGCAAAATTGACTAGAACCTCATTTCACTCCATAGAGCGAAGTACTAAACCTCTAGCATTAATTCACATTGATATCTGTGACTTTAAATCTGTGCCAACTAGAGGTGGGAAAAAGTATTTCGTTACTTTTATTGATAACAGCACAAGATATTTGTAATACCTCTAATTTTAAAAAGGATATTTCTGGTATTTAATGGTATTTAATTTATTATTTAAGTGCATTTTATTTGATTATGTGTCATTATTTTTTTTTTATTAGGTGCTTTATTGTTTTCTTTTGTGGTGATTTAATTTATTTAAATGATATTTATTTTTAGTTATTTGATTGGAATTACTTGTTAATGTTTTAATTATTTAATTGGCATTAATGGTTTAAGTGTAATTGGTTTAGTTATTTGATTGGAATTACTTGTTAGTGTTTTAATTATTTAATTGGCATTAATGGTTTAAGTGCAATTGGTTTAATTATACTATTTGTGTCTTATTTTATGTGTGTCTTATTTGGTTTAATTGGATTTACTAATTATTATTTTGTTCAATTAGATTATTTGTTAAGTATTTAATGGTGAATAGGGTAATTAGGTAAATACATCTAACTAGGGTTTTAATTACAGTATAAATTAGGGTTTTATATTATAGCCGTCGTAGGTTTCTACGTTAATTGGATGGGCCGGTTAAGATTGTGAGTTGGACTTAAATGAACCTAGGGTTTAGGAAAACTCTATAAGTATAAGGTAGACGTCTATGTAGGGTTTTTTTTAAACAAAGCACACGTTTTGTGGAAGTGGAGAAGGAAAAACGCAGCTTTTCCATTCTGCCCAGATTTCATCAAACATCCGATCCCGCTTCGTCCGTGGTCCGATCAAGCTGAATTTTGGAGGAGAGGTTCACGACTCAGTGACGCACAATCTGAACGGTGGAGATCAGAGTTTGACCTCGGGAACAGTGATTCGTACTCGTGAACAGTAACTGGGTCGCACAGGTTTTTTCCATTCTGCCCAAATTTCATCAAACATCCGATCCCGCTTCGTCCATGGTCCCGAGGTCAAACTCTGATCTCCACCGTTCAGATTGTGCGTCACTGAGTCGTGAACCTCTCCTCCAAAATTCAGCTCGATCGAACCACGGACAAAGCGGGATCGGATGTTTGATGAAATCTGGGCAGAATGGAAAAACTGATTTTTCCTTCTCCACTTCCACAAAACGTGTGCTTTGTTTAAAAAAAACCCTACACAGACGTCTACCTTATACTTATAGAGTTTTCCTAAACCCTAGGTTCATTTAAGTCCAACTCACAATCCTAACCGGCCCATCCAATTAACGTAGAAACCTACGACGGCTGTAATATAAAACCCTAATTTATACTGTAATTAAAACCCTAGTTAGATGTATTTACCTAATTACCCTATTCACCATTAAATACTTAATAAATAATCTAATTGAACAAAATAATAATTAGTAAACCCAATTAAACCAAATAAGACACACATAAAATAAGACACACATAGAATAATTAAACCAATTACACTTAAACCATTAATGCCAATTAAATAATTAAAACACTAACAAGTAATTCCAATCAAATAACTAAACCAATTATACTTAAACCATTAATGCCAATTAAATAATTAAAACACTAATAAGTAATTCCAATCAAATAACTAAACCAATTACACTTAAACCATTAATACTAATTAAATAATTAAAACATTAACAAGTAATTCCAATCAAATAACTAAATATCATTTAAATAAATTAAATCACCACAAAAAAAATAATTAAGCACCTAATAAAAAAAAATAATGACACATAATCAAATAAAATGCATTTAAATAATAAATTAAATACCATTAAATATCAGGAATATCCTTTTTAAAATTAGGGGTATTACATTCTTCCCCCCTAACAAAAGGAATTCCGTCTTCGGAATTCACTCTTACCTTCTTCCAATATTTCAGGAAACCGGGAGCGAATGACATCATCTCGTTCCCAAGTGGACTCAGACTCATTGTGATGACTCTACTGAACACGAACCAAAGGAATAACCTTATTACGAAGAATTTGATATCGTCGGTCGACAATACGACACGGTGGCTCTAAATAAGTTGCATCCGGCTGCAACGCAATCTCCCCAACATCGATATGCTGATACCGATCCTCATCTCGAAGAAATTTCCGCAACATGGAAACATGAAACACGTTGTGGACGCGATCCAAAGTATCTGGAAGTGCCAACCGATAAGCAACAGCTCCAATGCGATCCGTAATCATGAATGGACCAATAAATCGCGGTGACAACTTCCCTTTCTTCCCAAAGCGCATAACACCCTTCATAGGAGACACTTTGAGTAGAACCTGATCCCCAACCTGAAACTCCAAAGCCCGAGTACGACGATCAGCATAGCTCTTCTGCCTACTTTGGGCAGTACGCATGCAATCTCGAATAAGAGCAATCTTTTCAGAGGTATCCTTGATGAACTCATGACCTAAGAATCGATTCTCTCCAACCTCCATCCAACAAACAGGTGACCGACATGGTCGACCGTACAATGCCTCAAATGGTGCCATACCAATAGTCTTCTGGAAACTATTGTTATAAGCAAACTCCACAAGTGGCAAATATTCCTCCCAGTGGCCCTTGAAATCCAGAACACACGACCGAAGCATATCTTCCATAATTTGATTCACCCTCTCAGTCTGTCCGTCAGTCTGAGGATCATAAGCAGTACTAAGGTGTAACTCCGTACCTAAAGCCTGCTGAAAACTCTTCCAAAATTCAGATACAAAGCTCGAATCCCTGTCCGATATAATAGACAATGGAATACCATGTAGCTTCACAATCTCTGAAATGTAAAGCCTCGCCAACTGCTCCGAAGTGTAGTCAATGCAAATAAGCAAGAAATGAGCTGACTTAGTCAACCTATCCACAATGACCCATATGGAATTATGCCCCTTGAAAGAATTTGGCAACCCTTCCACAAAATCCATAGATATGCTCTCCCATTTCCACTCCGAAATTGGTAGTGGCCGTAGAGCTCCTGGCGGCCTCTGATGATCAATCTTAACCATCTGACAAGTACTACATTGAGAAACAAAAAGAGCAATGTCCCTCTTCAAACCTGCCCACCAAAACTGTCGCTTCATATCTTGATACATCTTATCGCCTCCTGGATGAACAGAGAACTCAGAGTGATGAGTCTCAGTCATCACATCCTTCCTCAAATTATCAGCAAAAGGTACCACTAACCGTCCCTTGTACCTTAAACCTCCATCAGCCCCAACATAGTAGAATGGAACCTCTCCGGAAGCTATCTCTGCGACCTTGTCGACACACTGCTGATCGGTGAGTTGTGCTTGTAAAACCCTGCGAATGATGGAAGGTGTAACCACCATGCAAGCCATAAAAGCATCCGATAACTCATCCACACTCTTTAAAGCATTCCACTCAGCAGTGAATAGAGCAGAAAGACTACCAACAGGTCGGTGACTGAGTGTATCCGCCACTACATTCACTTTCCCTGGATGGTACTGTATAGAAAAATGATAGTCTTTTACAAACTCCAACCACCTGCGCTGTCTCATATTTAGCTCCCACTGAGTGAACAAGTACTGCAGACTCTTGTGATCATTGAATAATCTGAAGGACTCACCCAACAGATAATGCCTCCAAATACGCAAGGAAAAGACCACTGCTGCCAACTCCAAATCATGTGTTGGATAATTAAGCTCACGAGGCTTAAGTTTCCAAGATCCATAAGAAATCGGTCGCTCCTCCTGCATCAATACACATCCAAGACCCTGCAACGAAGCATCCGTGTAAACAAGATACTCTATCCCGCTCTGCGGAGTAGCCAGAATCGGTGCAGAAGTCAGCTTCCTTTTTAGCTCATCAAAAGCTCGCTTACAGTGTTCATCCCACACGAACTGTACACCCTTCTTGGTCAGATGAGTGAGTGGTCCTACTATCTTAGAGAACCCCTGGATGAATCTCCTGTAATATTCTGCCAGACCGAGAAAACTCCGAATCTCAGTAGGTGATATAGGCTGTCCCCACTCAACCACCGCTGAAACCTTGGCCGGATCCACTGCTATCCCTTTTTCTGACACCACGTGACCCAGAAATTTCACCTCCCGCTGCCAAAATTCACACTTCTCGAACTTGGCATACAACTGGTGCTCACGAAACGTCTGCAAGATTATGCGAAGATGTCTAGCATGATCGTCCTCCGACCGAGAATAGATCAAGATGTCATCAATAAAGACAATAACAAACTGATCCAAATAAGCCCAGAAGACTCTATTCATTAAGTCCATGAATACTGCAGGTGCATTAGTCGTCCCAAACGGCATAACTCGAAACTCATAAGAACCATATCGCGTGAGAAATGCTGTCTTAGGAACATCCTGCTCCCTGACCCTCAGCTGATGATACCCAGAACGCAGATCAATCTTGGAGAAATATGTGGCTCCCCTTAACTGATCAAACAAGTCATCAATCCTAGGCAAAGGATACTTGTTACGAATCATAACCTTGTTCAACTCCCTGTAATCTATACACAGATGAACCGAACCATCCTTCTTCTTTACAAACAGAACCGGTGCTCCCCAAGGTGATGTACTCCTACGAATAAAACCCTGGTTGAGTAACTGCTGAATCTGATCCCTCAGCTCTCTCATCTCTACCGGTGCCATCCTGTAGGGTGCCCTAGCAATAGGCGCAGTGCCTGGAGCTAAGTCTATCACAAAATCGATCTCGCGACTAGGTGGCAACCCTGGAATCTCCTGAAATACATCCGGGAAATCCTGTACAATCGGTATGTTATCCAATGACACAGTAATCCCCTCCTCATTTTTCTCCTCCACATGGAACAAATAGGTGCTACCGCCCCCCTTTAGAACGTGGCATAGCTACTACATACATATCCTGACCAGGTATGGTAAAAATAATAGATCTATCAAAACAAACAACTTGGGCATGGTAGTGAGACAATCAATCCATCCCAAGTATCACATCATAAGTGTGCATGTCCAAGACCAATAGATTGGCTAGAAATCTGAGTCTGCCAATATCTAGTGTCACAGGCCCATCACTCTCATGTATAATAGCTGTATCCCCCAATGGTGTAGAAATACGCTGAGGTCTAGTGCATACCCTCGTCCTCATCCCAGACAAAACAACAAAAGTCCTAGCTACAAATGAGTGTGTAGCACCCGTATCAAATAAAACACGTCCATGCAAACCATGAATAAGAAACTTACCCTCAATAGTCTGAGGTGCCTGAATATCCTGTGGCATAGGGTTATACACCCTGCCATAGTGCAACTGCTGTGGTGCATGTCCCTTAGTCTGCGGCGGTGCCGGTAAAGCCAGATGTATCTGTCCCTGAATCCGTGGAACCTGTGGAGCTGGTAGAGGCACTGGCACCCTCTGTCCCTGCTGCACATACTGTATCTGTCCCTGTCCTTGTCCTGCTTTAGGATACTGCCTGGTGGTATGACCATACTATCCACAAGTGTAACAACTACTCTGGAAAGTACCAAATGGCCTCCTCTGTCGGTTAGCCTGTGGCTGACCCTGTCCTGCCTGTGGTCCCCCATTCTATTGCCTCTGAATAGGTGCCCCATTCCGGTGAGTATCTGAACCACCTTTGTGCTTCTTCCAAGGCTGTTGTCCTTGGAACTTGCCTTTGTCATTCTGCCGGTGACCATTGCCATTCCCCTTTTCAGCTGACTGACTAGTAGAGTCTTTATCTCCCCGCTTCTCACCACGAGCCTGTCTGATGTCCACAGTCAACTGATACTGTTGTAGAGCGGCGTCTACCACCTGAGCATAGGTAGTATAGGCTGGACTACCTGTAATAGCTTTTTTGATAGACCACATCAGTCCCTTGACAAAACTGTTGCGCTTCTTCTCCTCTGTATCCACCTCCTTCGGTGCAAAGAGAGACAAGCATGTGAACTGCTGCTCATACTCCGCCACTGTCATGTTTCCCTGCTGCAAACTTAGAAACTCGGTCTTCATAGCTGCCCTGACTGCATAGGGAAAATATTTCTCATCAAAGCGAGCACTGAACTCATCATAAGACAATGTCATCCTCTCCTCTGAGGTGGTAACTGACTCCCACCACTGTAGTGCATCCCCAACTAGCTTGAAAGTAGCAAGCATCTGCTTCTGAACCTCCGTGCACTGAACCAAACGAAGATGACGCTCAATGTCCTGTTTCCACTGGTGAGCTGCTCTCGCATCGGTTGAGCCTGAGAACACAGGTGGACTCCCCTTTACGAAAGAGCTCCTAGCCTTTCCCTAAGAATCCGTCTGAACCACTGGTGCTGGTACAGGTGCCGGCTGTACCTGAGGCTGATTCCGAAGTGCAGCTATTACCCCAGCCTCTATAGCCCGAGCAACGAGGTCATTGAGGTGAGGAGGAATCTCTGGATCTCTGACCTAGTCCAGAGTCTGTTGAACATTCTCCTGTTCCTCCTGAAACTGATCCATGTCATCATAAAACCCAAGCCTTTGCTGCTCTTCCTCCATTTGCTGACGCCGTAGGAGATATTGTTGCCTACGTGCCGTTCTCCTTTCCTTCCTAGTTCCTTGCATGTTCTGTCCATTTCTAGCGTTAACCATCTGTTAACACGAAAAGACAGATGTCAGTACCATTTCTATACGAACCATAAGGAATACAATGAATCCTAACTTAAGCTCTATTTAAGAGAAAACGCTACGCGGAAGACTTAATACGAAAACATCCTAGAGACATTTGAACCATGAGTGCTCTGATACCAACTGTGATACCCCTCGGATCCGAGACACGGGTTGATCAGGCCCAGGCCCAAACCCGAGGGAATATCAAACAATTAATATTTTATAATGAACACGGAATACAAAATAAATTAAGAAATGAAATTAAAGCTGGAAGGAACTAAAAATAGAATCCGCAAAATATTATAATTATTAAAATCCATCAAACCCAAACTCCAAAACTCCATCAGTTTACAACTTGGGAATCCATCTCTAGTGGACCCCTATTAAACATCCAAACGGAAGATAGAACAACTGTAATAAACGTCCAGAAATAAAACTATAGAGAGAGCCCTACATCGTCGGAAGAGTGAATAGAGACCTCTGCTCAGCACGAACACGTCTAAGCCTAGAACTGTCGTGTACCTGAAAAATAGAAGTGGGTCAGGCCCACGCACAAGTTCTATACTACTACAATCCAAACAGAGGCCCGATACGCATGTACATCCTAAACAATTCAACAATAGCTGATAGTCCGTAAATATATATATAGTCGCACTAAAGGTCTCTCACTGGACTACAGGCCGGTCTCAACCTGAATAGAGGTAACATGCTAAAACACACACGAAGTGGGCATATGTACCTATACCTAAACAGGGTACACCTCCAACCATCGTAGCCAGCTACACATCTCGATGCATATACGCTCCCTAGCCATCGGTTCTGAGGCTCAAGCTCATACCGAGGCACCATAACAGTACATATATAAAATCCATCCAAAATCCTTGGTATTACCGCTCAACAAGTAGTTGCCATGACAATACAAATCCACGGGACTTAACTTTTAGTTAATCCCATCCTTATTCCAAGTAGGTGGGTAATGGTATTGTTTTAAAAACCAAACCCATCCTTAGTATGCCACCGTCCCATACCGGTGCCTACTTTCCAATCCTCCAGTAGTCAATAATACCAATAAATCATATATCAACTAAATTCCAACATCCAACATTCAATGTTAGCAGTGATAAAATAAGCATTGATAAACAGGGTCACAACAACAACATATACATGCCCAATTTAAGTTGTTCCCTTTAGTCTGATATAAAGACAAAATTAATTAAAACTTCCATTTAACACCTTACAAATGACATACAGATATGTAGGGTATGTATCACAAAATCCTAACCTCCACAGTTGATACTAACTGTGATAATGTAAGCATCAATACAATATTCACAGTATGTATGTAGACATGCTCAAATTATAGTGTTCCACAAAACCGATCTAGTGTTAAACTCAAATTCTCCTAGTATTTAAGTTCCAACAGTTGCTATTACAGAAGTTAAGATAGTTATCATTTAGACCCATCCTTCCAATAATTTATACTAGCAGTGGTAAGGAAAAACGTGAACCACAGAATCACAATGCATCCACAAACATGCTTAGTCTAGGTTGAACAAGCATACAACACTACTGTAACTACCAGTTTCATAGCAAAACAGATATCATTTTAGTTTGGTTTAATCTTCATTAATCCTGAAATCATTTAAGAATGCAAAGAGTATGAAGCCTAAGGGAAAGAGTAAGGATAGAATCTTGCCTCAGAAACTTTTGTTCAAAGTTTCAACGTCGTCTTCTTAAAAAAAATTCCGGCGAGTTCCAAAACCCAGTTACTGTTCACGGGTACGAAACACTATTCCCGAACTCAAAATCTAATCTCCACCGTTCAGATTGTGCGACACTGAGTCATGAACCTATCCTCCAAATTTCAGCTCGATCGGACCACGGACGAAGCAGGATCGGATGTTTGATGAAATCTGGGCAGAATGGAAAAAGTTGTGCGACCCAGTTACTGTTCATGAGTACGAATCACTGTTCCCGAGGTCAAACTCTGATCTCCACCGTTCAGATTGTGCGTCACTGAGTCGTGAACCTCTCCTCCAAAATTCAGCTCGATCGGACCACGGACGAAGCGGGATCGGATGTTTAATGAATCTGGGCAGAATGAAAAAAACCTGTGCGACCCAGTTACTGTTCACGAGTACGAATCACTGTTCCCGAGGTCAAACTCTGATCTCCACCATTCAGATTGTGCATCACTGAGTCGTGAACCTTTCCTTTAAATTTTAGCTCGATCGGACCACGGACGAAGCGGGATCGGAGCTTTGATCAAATTTTGGCAGAATGTGAAAAACTGCGTTTTTCCTTCTCCACTTCCACAAAACGTGTGTTTTGTTTAAAAATACCCTACATAGACGTCTACCTTATACTTATAGAGTTTTCCTAAACCCTAGGTTCATTTAAGTCCAACTCACAATCCTAACCGGCCCATCCAATTAACGTAGAAACTTACGACGGCTATAATATAAAATCCTAATTTATACTGTAATTAAAACCCTAGTTAGATGTATTTACCTAATTACCCTATTCACCATTAAATACTTAACAAATAATCTAATTGAACAAAATAATAATTAGTAAACCCAATTAAACCAAATAAGACACACATAAAATAAGACACACATAGAATAATTAAACCAATTACACTTAAACCATTAATGCCAATTAAATAATTAAAACACTAACAAATAATTCCAATCAAATAACTAAACCAATTACACTTAAACCATTAATGCTAATTAAATAATTAAAACATTAACAAGTAATTCCAATCAAATAACTAAAAATAAATATCATTTAAATAAATTAAATCACCACAAAAGAAAACAATTAAGCACCTAATAAAAAAAATAATGACACATAATCAAATAAAATGCACTTAAATAATAAATTAAATACCATTAAATACCAGGAATATCCTTTTTAAAATTAGGGGTATTACAGAAGCTATGTCTTCTCCTGAAGCTAATTTATGGAAAGAAGTCATAAATAGTGAAATTGAATCCATCATGCAAAATCATACTTGGGAGCTGGTGTATCTTCCTCCTGGTACTAAACCTTTAGGGTATAAGTGGATTTTCAAGAGGAAGATGAAGCCTGATGGTTCAATTGAAAAATATAAAGCCCGACTTGTTGCTAAGGGATACAGGCAAAAAGAAGACTTGGATTATTTTGATACATATTCACCAGTCACAAGAATAACATCCATTAGATTGTTACTAGCTATTGCAGCACTGCAAAACTTAGAAATACATCAAATGGATGTTAAGACTGCCTTCTTAAATGGTGAATTAGAAGAGGAAATCTATATGGAACAATTTGAAGGGTTTATAGTTCCAGGAAAAGAAAAGAAGGTGTGCAAACTTGTAAAATCCTTATATGGATTAAAACAAGCACCTAAACAATGGCATGAAAAATTTGACAAAGTGATGTTGTCAAATGGTTTTAAAATTAATGAGTGTGATAAATGTGTGTATGTGAAAAACACTCAAAATGGATATGTCATTGTGTGCCTATATGTGGATGATATGCTAATAATGGGTAGTAATGATGTTATAATCAAAACTACTAAAAAGATGTTGACCAAAAATTTTGATATGAAAGATTTAGGCATAGCTGATGTCATACTAGGAATTAAGATTTCTAGAACATCAGATGGTCTAGTATTATCTCAATCTCACTATATTGAGAAAATATTAGAAAAGTTTAATAAAGAGGATAGTAGTCTTGTAAAGACTCCTGTTGATGTAAATCTTCATTTATCGAAAAATACTGGTCCTAGCATATCACAACTTGAGTACTCTCGCATTATAGGAAGCTTAATGTATTTGACGAATTGCACACGACTAGACATAGCATACTTAGTTAATAAATTAAGTAGATATACTAGTAATCCAGGAAAGAACCATTGGACTGCAATAATCAGGGTTCTAAGGTATTTAAAATATACTATAAGTTATGGATTACATTATTCTAGATATCCAGCAGTACTTGAAGGATACAGTGATGCTAATTGGATATCAGATACAAGGGATTCTAAATCCACAAGTGGCTATGTCTTTACTATTGGAGGAGGTGCCATATCTTGGAAATCTTCAAAACAAACTTGTATTGCCAGATCCACTATGGAATCTTAATTTATTGCTTTCGATAAAGTTGGTGAAGAAGCTGAGTGGCTTCGTAATTTTTTAGAAGATATTCCAAATTGGCCTAAACCGGTGCCCGCTATATGTATACATTGTGATAGTCAATTAGCAATTGGAAGGGCACAAAGTAATATGTACAACGGTAAGTCTCGACATATACGTCGACGACATAATACCGTTAGACAATTACTCTCAAGTGGGATAATCTCAATAGATTATATTAGGTCAAAAGATAATTTAGCGGATCCATTTACAAAAGGTTTGACAAGAGAGTAAGTGTATAGTTCATCGAGGGGAATGTGATTAAAGTCGAAAGCTAACGAGTCATTGTAATGGAAACCCAACCTAGTTGACTGGAGATCCCAAGATCTAGGTTCAAAGGGACAACAGAAATTTTGAATGGCTCACCAGAAGCACTGGGAAGATTTAATCTTCTACCCATTTCTATGATGAGACAGTGTTACCTACAGCGATGAGTAGGATATGCTATGCTTTTAATGACTCTTATACCTTGAAAATTCAAGTGGGGTATGGTAGGATACTCTTAATAAGAAGTCACCTATATGAGTGTGAAGTGGGGCCGCTTCTATGAAAACTTCTAAGGCTAAGTTTTCTAAAGCTCTCATGAAATACCAGGCGTTGTTCAGGGCCATATGAACACAACCATGAGAATCGACTCTGTGCGTGAAGGAACTGTGTGTTTACTATTGTCTTGGTTTATATAAACGGCTGAACAGTTCAAGACATCATGTTCACTGGTTAGCCAGTAAATCCGATAGTAATACACTAGGGAAGGTTCAAGGCCAAAGGCTACCTATCCCGATGCAGTAACTTTCCAACAGTACTCTCTATAGTGTCTGTATCTTCTCCTTTTGTAATCTGAACAAATTTTCATTCATGTTGGGGATTTTTGGAAACGGCATTAGAAAACGCAAACTTTGGAAGGATTTTTAAAAGATTCCACTAAGAATTTTTTGCGAATCTATTGACGAATGCGTTCCTCTCTGCGAGGAGATGAACGTGGTATATTTATTTTTCTCAAATCCGTTTCTGGGTGAATGAGAAATTGGCTCCAAAGTAAGTGATTTATAAAGCCTAAATGGGTGTGAATAAAGTGGGAAATGCTTGTCCCACATCGAAAAAGTAGCAAAACAACCTTGAGTATATATATGTCTAGTATGGGATTTGGGTTTGGGCCCAAGGGCACCCAAGTTTTTAAGAGGGGGAGGACCTAGGCTAGCCTAGATCCGAACCAACTACCACACACGCGCGCGCCGCCCGCCCGACCCGACCCGGTCCGGGCTAGGGCGGGGCTTGATTGTGAAATGGGTTTAACTTTTTACACAAAGTTGGGATGGGCCCGTGTGGTTGAATTTTATTTTGTTGCTGGACTTATCAAAATGGGCCTGTTTACTGGGCTGAATTAATGACCGCCGAGTTGGATTGTTTGCTTGCTGGATTGGACGAAATTAAAGGGCTGGGCTGGATCAGAATTAAAATGGTTTGGGTTTATTTAAACCATAAATCAGTTTTATTTTTGAACCAAGGGTTGCACCTTTTACAAATTAAAAACCACCAACAGCACCCATTCGGACTATGGGTGCACCCATTCAGAATAGGCACCAACAAGCCTATAAATACCCATCATTGGGTTCATTTCAATACACACCAATTCGGAAATCTTCTTCTCTTCTTCTGATTCATCTTTGTTCGGTTCAGCCACTGGTTTGGGTTCAACCTAAACTGGTTTGGATTGGGTTCGAACCTTGGTTTCCAAGTTTGGGTTCAATCTTGGTCTCTGAGTTAGGGTTCAATCCTGGTCTCCGAGTCTGAGTTCAACTGAGAGTACTACACCGAGCCGGTTCGCCTATTCCATTGGTTTGAAGTGCTACTACCAAAGGAAGAAAAGTCGTTGTATCCTGGGAGATAGACGCCGAAGAGTCCGTTAGCAACGTAGCGGGGCGTATCTGTCTTAAGGCTATAGAATTAAATTCTAACCTCGACTTTAACAGGTTCTTTTATTTTATAGTTTTATTTTCTTGATATTAAACTATATAAATATATATAGATTATTATAATAAATATTATATTTACAAATAATATTTAAATAAATTATACTATAGTATATGATACATTTTTGATCCACACCTCCACCATCGTTACCGCCTTTCATCACTGCCACCGTCACCGCCGCCGCCTTCTACCACCATTACCTGCATCACTATTTCCTTCCACCACCATCACCATATTATTGCTACTGTCGCTTTCCACCTCCACAACCATTGCCACCACCGCCACTACTACCATTTATTTTTAAAAAAATTATACTAGAATGTCATTTTGTTAATTTAATTTATTTGTTACTTAGAGGGATATTTTGGAAAACTCAATTTGAAATTTATTCCATTCTAAATTTTAAATTGATCATACTAAACATTATAATGGTTATTATGATTTCATCTCTACACATTCAATATTTATAATTAAATAATAGAATGTGAACGATCATTTATTCCATTCCATTCCTATTTTCATTCTATTTCCACTTGTATTTTATTTCATTTCATTCTTACATACACTAAACGCAGCATTATGGAATGATCAAACTAATTGGTTGATTTATAAATATAGAATTTAGATGGATACGCTCCATTGGCAATTCTTGAATTTTTAAGTTTTTGATAAATTAAAAAAATGTAGCTAAGAAAACTTCCAAAATTCATAGCTCATCGGCTGTCCCTTGGACCCTAGTTTTTACGTTCTTGAGTCTTCACTCTCGCAAGGAATAGTATGAGAAAATTAAAGATGAAAATGGGTAACGGCGGTCAATGTGTTTAGTGTTTGATTACGATTTAGAAGTCCCTCTTTCCTTGTCATTAAATAAAAAATAATAGTAAAACAAAAAAGTATGACTTTGACGGTTCCATTCATACAACATTGACAATCAAATAAATTGCAAGCAATGGATATCTTCCACGTCACACAACTTTGACGATTTGAACCGCATCTCCCCCACTCGTAGCGATACTCACTTCCTCCCTCTTACACGCGCAAAAGTAGCGAGAACCACGCGCAGTCAAAATCCCCATAACAGCAATAGTAATAGTAATAGCAATATTTCTTGATTTGAGTTCACCACAGTCACCCACCGCTTCACGTACTTAAAATTCATGTACTCGCTGTATTCGCTTGACACGTTTTTGTGTATAAAAGGATTTTGGTCTGGTCAAAGTTGTGCGCACAAAGCATCCCTTTCTACACATGTCACCGTATTAGCGATTGCCCTTTTTCGGCGAATAACGTTAGAATTTCTCCGCTTCGCTCTTCTTCGGCTTTCTTCTTCGTCTCTCTTTTCATCTTCCACGATCTGTTATTTCTTCTAAGATTATATTAGATTAGATTAGAAGGAGAGAGTATTGATTTCTCTCTATATCTATCTCTATATCTGTATAGTTAGTATATCACTGTAATTGGATTCGTCTAAAATGAAGTCGTCTTTTGGGAAGCTGCGAAAATTTGCACTCCACAAAGGCGATGCCAAGCAAAAGAAAGAGTATCAAGGTTCCACGATTTACGATGAGCTCGTTCAAGCTTCCGAGGTACTCTATTATTTGCGTCGAACTACTTAGGTGTTTTCTTTTGTTCTAATTCTTGTAAATATTTATTTACTCTGGAACAAGGATTTATAAAATCACCTTCAATTCAATTAGGGTCGTTTAGTCAATTAGTTTATCATAACTTTATTTACACTATATTTTCGACTTTTTGTTATTGTAATGTAATTCATTATAAATCATCTAAATCAAAAGATATGAATCTGGGTCATTGCAGCTAAATCATCTAAATCAAAGGGTATGAATCTGGGGCATTGCAGCTGCCTTAACTAGTATGAATGATTCGAACCAAGTGTTTCACGCAGCAACTGCTATACACAACTGCTTTCTACAACAACAACCAAGCCGCCCTTTTCCCAATTAATTAGGGTTGGCTACATGAATCTCATATTTCCATTTGGCTATTTTCAAGGCCATAGTCTCAATCAATTCACATGCTATCATAATTTTTTACTAATTCTACCCAAGTTAACTTTGATCTTCCTCTTTCCCCTAATATTATCCCTAATGTGAACTATGTCACTTTTGCTAACTAGTGGACTTAAAATGTCTTCTTTATCCATGTCCAAACCATCCTAACCGATTTTTTTTCTGATTTTATCTACTATTGGTGCTACTTCAACCATCTCCCGACTTTGATCATTTCTAATTCTCTTGTTTATAGTCTACCACACATTCATCTCACCATTCGCATTTCTGCCACACTCACTTTATGCAAATGTTATTTCTTAGTTGCCCAACATTTGTTATGATAAAGTATGGTTGGTCTAATAGCTATTAGATGGAACTCCCCTCTCAATCGTTAGGGAATTCGCCTATTACATAATACACAACTGCTATCTGATTGCCAAATTAAAAATTTCAACCATTTCTCACTTTGATAGGGATTTAATACATATTTGAAGACACACACACACACACACACACACACATACAACTTATTTAATTTACATAATGTGTGATTTTCTTTTTTAAAAAGTGATAGGATAGTTAAGATAATAGGATCACTGTATTGCTGTAGAACTGGAGGGGAAAAAAGTGCATGCCGAGCATAAAAGAGCTTTCAGAACCCCAAGTCCAAATTTTAACATCTTTATATTATTAAGTGGTGCATGGCAGTAGCAATAAGCTGGTGTCCGGCAGCTGTAGGAGTGCAAAACCACGAAGGAAAGGTATTTCCAGCAATAAACAAGCAGAAAAACAGAGAGATAAGCAACAAAATTGAAGTTGGAACGTAGATAGGTGAGTTCTAGGGCAAAGAAACCCGAGAGAAACTCTAAATCTGATTTTCTGGAATTAAAAAAAAAACTAACTGCATACAAAGTCTCTTAATAGACTATTTATATTAGGGTTACAGAAGCCCTAGCATCCTAGCCCTTGATTACTTCAATAACTAGTAAATCCTAACCCTCCAAAATACTTAAAAACTCACATGACAGTCACATGATTATTTAAAAAGACTAGGACTGTAACTATCATCTACCAAATAACATAAAACATAAAAATCAAATAAGACACATACAAACCCGGTTGGGAAAAACTCGATTCTGACCAGAGAGCCTTCACAACTTCAGCATATATTTTTGGATCAATTCTTTTCATCTCTTCTTCAGCAATACATGTACTGGCACTAGCAGGTTTACCCAACCATTTCACTAGAAACCACATATACTGGTTGCCCCTCCTTGATTTCGGCTCTTTAACATCGACTACATCTTCGACAAAATCTGGTTGCACTTTGGGAAAGTACTTAGAGTTGTGCCTCTGAAGAAACTGGTTCCCATCAAATCCTTCAAACGAATACAAATCAGACACATTGAAGATTGGGCTTATTTGGAGCTCAGGTGGCAACTCTATAGTCTATATTGTACGCATTTGAGCTAATTTTCTTCAGCACCTTGCATGGCCCAAACTTCTTTGACTTCAGTTTATGGTAACTGCGTTTTGGGAATCTGTCTCGCCTCAAATGCACCAAAACCATGTCACCCTCGTCAAAATCCTTGACTTTCCGGTGTTGATTGGCTGTTGTTGCATAGGATTCATTACTAGCCTTTATTGCTGCCCTTACTTCTTCGTGCACTCCTTTGATGTGATATGCAAGTGCCTCTCCAGCATCACTCACTTTTACCTCTTGTGGTAGTGGAACTAGATCAAGAACATGCTGAGGTTTTTGTCCATAAGCAGCTTCAAAGGGTGTCTTCTTTGTCAATCTATTCATGGAATTATTTTATGCAAATTCAGCTTGCAAACCATGAGCTGAAACAATAAAGCCAAGAAACACAACTTTGTCGCACAAAAAAGAGCACTTTTTAAAGTTTACATACAGCTTCTCCTTACGGAGAAACTCCATGACTTGGTGCAAGTGGACTAAATGCTCTTTACTTGTATGACTATATATTAGTATGTCATCAAAATAATAAACCACAAATGAGCCCAAGAAAGGTTTAAGTACCCCTGTCATAATTCGCATAAATGTGCTAGGAGCATTGGATAGTCCGAATGGCATCACTAACCACTCGTAAAGTCCATTTGGAGTTTTGAAGGCTGTCTTCCATTCATCACCACTCCTCATAGGAATCTAATGATACCCGTTTCTCAAGTCTATTTTGGAGAACACCTTGGACCCCACTAACATATCAAGCATATCCTCTAATCGAGGGATAGGAAACTGGTATTTTATTGTAATTTTGTTGATGGCACGACTATCCACACACATCCTCCATGATCCATCTTTTTTTGGTGTTAGCAATGCTGGAATAGCGCATGGACTCTTGCTCTAACGCACAAAACCCTTAACAATCAAGTCTTCCATTTGCCTTTGAATTTCAGCTCGTTGTGCGGGTGGCATTCTATGAGCAGGAAGATTTGGTAAAGCTACACCAGGCACCAAGTCAATAATATGCTGAATACTCCTCATGGTGGCAAGCCTTGTGGTAAATCATCACCAACAAGGTCTTGGAACTCCATCAGTATATGCTGAATTTCAATTGGATGCTCATCAAATTTTAAAGGCTGGTCCTCTTGTACTTTCTTAGCAACAAGCGCATGCATAACTCCCACTTCCTTGCTCTCAAGTTCAAACTCGTGGGCTGTCAAAAAACCCATTAACTTTGGCAGCCTAAGGAGTGTCGGTGATTTGTTCTTTAAGTGGCTGCAAAGTCAACTTTTTCCCATCTTTATGAAATGAGTAGGTGTTGGCTCTAGTATGATGGATCATGTCTTTGTCAAACAACCATGGCCTTCCTAATAAGACATGACAGGCATCCATACGAGCAATATCACACCAAGCTTCATCGTTAAGTGTATTACCAGTGAATTTAACCAAACACTGTGAAGTGACCGGCACCTCGTTCCCCTTTCGGAACCATGCAACCTTGTAGGGATTAGGATGCTTCTCAGTTTGTAACTTGAGTTTGTCTACCGCCTCATGCGAATTAATGTTTTCACTATTTCCTCCATCAAGAATCATGTTACACACCTTTCCACCACAAAGGACTCGGGTCCGGAATATATTGTGTCGTCTCCGGTCTTCTTTCTCGACTTTGGGTGTCTCATCACTCGTCTCACGATCAAAGTTTCTCCTTCTACCGGAAAAAGATCAATAACTTCCTCTCCGTTGTCATACTCATCAAATACTGGTTCACGTAATTTTGTTTCTTCATCTTCAAACTCGGCTAAGTTCACCCTTCGTTGTGGACAAGCGTAAGACGTGTGCCCCTTCTGTCCACAAGTGAAACAACGAACTTGTGAAGTGCTGCCACCCTTTGAATTGCTTACACCAGCACAGTTTTGTGGTCCGAATCTTAATATTTCCTTCCCCTTTTCACTCCTATCAGCACCCCCAATGTTTCTACCTCCTGCTTGGGCACTTGGGATAGCACCTTGAGCACTTCGAACACCTCCAACAGCAGCTGTACTCCTCTGCCAAATAATATCTGGGCGTCCAGAAAAAACTCTCCTGCCGCCACGATGCATCACTCTTCTTTCCGCCATTAAGGCATATTGTCGAGCATCTTCTAGCCCCATCTCATCTCTAATGGACCGATGCAAACCAGAGAGATAACGAGATGTCAATTGTTCGTTACTCGTTTAAACCAACTCGAATCGTGAGATTGTTGAACTCAGATGTATATTCTTCAATGGACATGTCTTATTGTTACAAACTATGAAACATTTCATAAACTCCATTGAATAATCAGCAGGCAGAAACTGCTTTCGCAATTTTGATTTCATATGTTCCCATGTGTTGATTTTTTGCTTCCCTTGCTGTTCTTCAACTCTCTTCCACCATTGAAGTGCAGTACTCTTCAACTTGAGCCTTACAAACAATACCTTTCTATCTTCTGCCATAGGCTTCCACTCAAAGTAAATCTCCAAGCTTGCCTCCCAATCTAAATAATCTTCGGCGTGCATCTTTCAATAGAAGTCAGCAACTTCAATTTTAATTCCTCCACCATTCAAATCCAACGCACGAATCAACCTCTCTTCCAATCCGTCGCGATCCAGATTTTATGGATTTCTAGCATTATTAAAGGGTTTTCCTTTTCTTTGTCAAAATATTCATCCTCAAGACTACCTTCCGGTACATCCAATGGGCCGCGGTTGCCTTCCGGAATCTCCATACGGGCTTCTGCACGTTCCTTTCATTGAAGAGCTTGCACTGCTCTTGACAAATCTTCAATCATACGCCGCATCTCAGCCATCTCTGTTTGTTGGGCTTGGTTTCCTCTTCCACGACCTCTACCACGTCCAACCATGGTGTAGTCCTAGGCTTTTTCTTCGGCTCTGATACCAATTTGGTTCAGGCCAGTAGCAATAAGCTGCTGTCCGGCAACTGTAGCAGTGCAAAACCACGAAGGAAAGGGATTTCCAGCAATAAACAAGCTGAAAAACAGAGAGATAAACAACAGAATTGAAGTTGGAACGTACATAGGCGAGTTCGAGGGCAAAGAAACCCGAGAGAAATTCTAAATCTGATTTTCTGGAATAAAAAAAACTGCATACAAAGTCTCTTAATAGACTATTTATACTAGGGTTACAGCAGCTTTATCATCCTAGCCCTTGATTACTTCAATAACTAATAAATCCTAACGGTCCAAAATACTTAAAAATTCACATGACAGTCACATGACTATTTAAAAAGACTGACTGCAACTATCATCTACCAAATAACATAAAACATAAAAATTGAATAAGACATATACAAAATAAGCAAATAACTAAAATTCTAAGATAACTAGAACCCAAGCCCAGTTGGCTAGCAGGCCCGATTAGTCTTGGAAAGCCTTGTAGATGCTCCTGCATCATTAAGGTAATGCATGCACTAAAGAGGATCATAGAGAGTACACAACATCCCTTTTACAAAAGAGAAATAACATTTGCATTGGAGGCTGTAAAAGAAGATAAAATGAATGGGATACCACAAGCCTTAGCCACATTGTTGCCACTCCAAATCTGTTGCTCTTATTTCCCCCACTGCCACTACGACAAGCTTGAGTATTTATTTCATGTTCTACATTTTGTCTTGTTTTTAAGTCCGCATGCTTGTTAATTTATGGGCAAACTTGCAAAGTATTAGGTGTTGATACTTAACAATGACCTAGAGTTAAGTGTTCTGCAGCTCCCAAAATTTCCTATATGTTGCTGTTATTTATATATTAGCAATGGGAATGAATCTTTCCCTAGATTGTAAGGGAACACAAAGGCGCGAGGATACATCAGCATGCTAGAACTAATTCATTCCTGAATGTCCCACTTAGTGGTAATCATATGAATGTACCTATATTCTCAGTTGTCATAGTCCTCATTGGGGGATCACATGTAAAGAATGGACTTGTCAGAATCATTTCTTGGACTTACCCTTTTACTCTTTAACTTTGCTCATAAATACCCCAAGCTGAAAAAAAAAAATATCACAGAGATGATAAAATTGTTTATGAATATGTGGTAGGCCATTATAATGGTGACAATTGAACGCTGTTTTACCAGCAGCGTCCTCTTAAAACACTTATCTCCCTGTATATTTTTATATCTCCTTTATGAGTCTTTACCAGCATTCTCTTCATTATTCACATTTTTTTCTCCCTTGTGTTGTAAAGAAGAGGCTTGAAAGTTGAACCTCACCCTCCCTCAAAGTAGTTGGAACTTGAAACCAAGGCTGTTGAGTTAAATTGAACTATGATTTTGCGTAATTATCAAAAGCAGTCATCTCATTTTCCTCGATGTGATTGAATAATCTGCTTAGAAAGGTTAACCCATGCCAATCAAGAGATATACAAAATAATTTACTGGTTCTCAAATGTAATTTAAATTTACTCATAAAATGCATGTATTAAGAAGATTGTAGAAAGTTCAAAGCAATATCTCTTACAAAAGAGGAGTAATTCATTCACTGGAGCAATATGAAAGAAGAGAAATGCTTGATGTATCTGATACCCTCCACATGTTGTTGCATTGTTGGCAACACTATCTTTCTTATCGCCATTGCCGCAGGCCTTTGGTGCCATCTACACAGGCTATCTTTACTCTCAATTATGTATGAAAACTTTGTAGTTTCATTCTATTCACTCTTGCTTTTCCTCTGCAGTTCTCCTGGAAAACCTTATGATTTCATTTATTTCCCTCTTTTTACAGGATATGCAAAGCATGAGAAATTGTTACGATAGCTTACTTTCTGCAGCTGCTGCCACAGCAAATAGTGCATATGGTACTTATGGACTGAATTTATATCTAAAGTCATTTTCTTGCCTTCACATAACTATCAAACTAGGAATGGTGCAAAAGTTCTCTTAAAATGCCATTTCAGTAATGTTTTAACTTTATGTAACAATATATAAATCTTTTAGTTATCTGCATTTTCAGAATTTTCGGAGTCATTGAGGGATATGGGTGCCTGTCTAGGGGAGAAAACTGCATTTGATGATGATGAAGAAAGTGGTAAGTTATTGCTTGGAAGAAATAAATAGTGAAATCGGCATAGTTTGTATAGTTTTGACTGGAGTTGACTTAAAAGCAGAACTTTGGATACTTGAAAACGAAAAGTATGGCAAATTATTATACAATAGATATTTTATAATGTTATACACTATATTTATATTATATTATACGTAAATACTAATTATATATTTTATTACATATAATATATATTATTTAACGCTTTTAATTTATTATAATAATTATATGTTAAATATATCACATTTTAATGTTACACATAATGTATGTATGTGTATAAATACAAATGTTTGGTGATGGTGTTTTGTCTTAGTATATCTTATTTTGATTCTCTGATGGAATGGAATGCTCATTCATTTACCCTGGAAGAGGAATGGTCATTACAACATTTCCATTAAACGTGGATAGAGTTAGTAAGGAAGGATATGATAGCATGCGGTTTAAGAGATAGTATGGCCTTGGAGTGAATTGGAAAAATCTATTCATGTAGCTGATCCCAAGTAGCTAGAAAAAAGGTTTTGTTGAGTTGAGTTGAGTTGAAGTAGAATTGCCTGAACTTTCCATTTGTGTTGTGCTAAAGTTAAGAATTTATTAGGCAAATCACTCTTATGCTTGGCTTCATTAACAACGGTACCATTTCTCTCTTTGCTTCGTGTCCAATTGTTGCCAGATTTAGTAAACTTCTGCTTAAACTAGAGAAACGAGCATTTTTAGTATTGTAATAATTTTTGTTTTGTTTTTTGAATTTCAAGAAATATATAATTTATGCTGTACTTGCCCTTTATATATGTAGGCAGAGTATTATCAATGCTGGGGAAAGTGCAGTTCGAGCTCCAGAAACTTGTTGATAGCTATGTGAGTGCTTGTTGCTATGTTGTATGCTGCAGCACACTTTGTGGTATCACTTTATGATGTTTACTTCAACATAGTAATGACCTGCTGCTTTCCCATCTCAGCGCTCTCATATAATCTCAACAATTACAACCCCATCAGAGTCTCTTCTCAATGAACTTCGGACAGTGGAGGTTGGTCCATGTGGATTCTGTTACTATTGTTGTGGTTATTTTCGTTATCCATATTACCTCTTATTCCTTTATATTGCCTTCTCCAAGTGAGTTGCACCAAATTGAATCTCTTTGTTTCTTGATATATCTGAGCTTTTGTCATTGTTTACAACATGCCTAATGCGTAGTTGCATAGCACATACATTTCACTGAAATAAACTTCATCTCACCTCTCGAAAACTATCTTTGTGTAAAGTCCTTATGTTTCGAACATTAAATCTATGTAGAGGATATAGTTGTTTAGACAATTTTATTCAGTGAATTGTACTAAGATAGATCTCTGCCTATATTGTGTTCAGTGTATGATCTTTCACTCCGCCTGTACCAAAGCTTGGAGAGGAGCTGAGACTAGACTCATAAAAAAAACTCATTTAGGCTCCTTCACCAATCGAACATACCAAATTCAGCCTTATTTTTCAAGCTTATTACTCAATACGTCAATCTTGATCATAGCCAGCTTCATCAAAAATTGGTTTGTGAACAGTTGAAGGTGGCATCATATAGTTCCTGGAACATAATCTTGAGCAGCTTATCCAAATAAAAACCTTTAGAAAAAATGTTGACTGTCAATATATGTACAATCTTTTAGGCATGACATAAGGATTAAAGTATATGAAAAGGGTGCTGGATTAGGCTTACAAACAGGTTTGCTATGCCCACAAGCTTGATCTTAGTCAAACCTAAATATTTTAAGGTTAAACAGGGAGTTGAACTTGACAGAGCTTGAGTTCAATTCAAGCTTGATCTAGTTACAACTAAGCCAAGACTGAACAGCCAATACTGGGCTTATTTGCAACTATAATGTTCTATTTTTTAAAATATAAATATAGTTCTCTTTCTTGTGATATTAATAATAAATCATGAAGATAGGAGAAGAAAAAACAGCAAATAAAAAAACTGCTTCCTGTAAATAAATTAATAGAGTTCTTATTTAACAACTTGACATGTACCATAATTTTCTGAGGGGTGAGACATTGCATTAAACATGGCATGTTCATACATACACAATCACTTGTTGTGTTTATGCATGCATATTCAGGCAAATGCTGCATAGAAGTGTAAATTTTATATTGGTGCTCTGTTAATCTTGACCCTTGCCAACAGTCTAGACAATAATATCCAAGCGAGCCCTTGATGTAGTGCTGCCTTGTAAGTGCTTCAATGGCATTTGTGATAATAATCAATTACAGGTGCACCCAGCTGATTTAATTGATAAAAATGAATTTCTTGTAAATTTGCGCCCTATTAATTTTCGTTATGTGATGCGTGGGCTTTATCCTTAGCTGGGAAGGCCCATCAGGTTGGTGTCTGATAGATGCCATTGTTACTCTGGCATTTTATTTTCACAGCATCATAATGTAAATTATGCTCATATTGCTTTATCTTGTTTGCTGGTGCAGGAGATGAAAAGGCAGTGCGATGAGAAAAGGTACACAACATTTTAGTTTATCAAGTTTCGTTGATTGAGGCAATATATTTATTGCTTGGTTGTACAATCTTCAGAAATTTATATGAATATGATGGCACAAGCTGCACAAACAGTATAGATCACTTCTGCATCTAAGTTTCTTTGATTGAAGTATTATTTATTCATTAGTCAAACAATCTTCAGAAATGTATACAAATACATGATGGCACAGCAGCGAGAAAAAGGATGGTTAAAAAGCGGAAAAGGGGAAAGTTTTACTCAGCAGCAATTACAAGCAGCGCGTGATGAGTATGATGATGAGGCAACTCTATGCGTTTTTCGATTGAAATCTCTTAAGCAAGGGCAGTGCCACAGTCTCTTAACTCAGGCAGCTCGTCATCATGCAGCTCAGGTGTTTCTTTTATCTTCCCCTAAGTTCAAATGTCATTTTTTTTTTTTTTTAATGACGTGAATAATTGTTTATTTGCCTTCTCCCTTTTGTTCTTCCATGAAAGCAGTTGAATTTCTTCCGCAAGGGACTTCAATATCTTGAAGCAGTTGAGCCACACATAAAACTGGTAACAGAAAAGCAGCACATTGATTACCAACTAAGTGGACTTGATGACGGGGAAGGTGGGGAGGATGAAGGTGTGAATAGCTATGGGACTACTGATGACGGGGAATTGAGTTTTGATTATAGACAAAATAAGCAGGGGCTTGATGCTGTTTCTATATCAAGGAATTCAATGGAGGTAAGTTCATTCTACAGAGAAACATGATATGCCAAGTTTCCTTTCATATATGCCAAGACAAAGCTCTGAATTTCTTTTTTGTGTTTTTTTATATGAAGTGGTTGCATTAAGATGCATCCGTTAGTTTATTAATATGTTCCTAATATTACACCACACGCACGAATTTCTGTACCTGAAACTTTTTAAAGACCAGTTCTTTTAAAAATATTTCCAATGTGCTAGCATATGCATATCATATGATCATCATAGCCTAATTTTTCTGACTCATTTTCTGAATACGTAGATCTGTTAATGTTTAATCAGAATTTGAAGTTAGACTGCCTAAAACTTACAGCTGGAGTGATTATGCTTTTCACGTTGGCGAAAGATAAACAAATTTATACTCTGGGGCATCCTGGATATCCTATTGTTTATTTAGTCCACGACACATTTAACACTAGAAAAGACTCCGTGTTTGGTATGTTAATGATTTACAGCTTGTTTCTAAACTGTTGTTAACTTATATATTTAATTTATCAACACACTCTTTCATGTGCGAGCTAACTTCCTCTCATAAGTGCCTAAACACATGAATGTGTTATAGTTACTAGGGGGATACTTACCCCAACACACACGCACACAAATAATAAAAATAATGATATATTAACCTTCAAAAGCACTCTCACACTCCACAATTGTCCCCAAAAGGACCCTTACATTCCAGTGTTGAGGGATAACGTGTCATTTTTTCATTAGATGGTCAAATAACGTGTAATAGTACTTTTGTGGCGGTCGATTTCACATCCTTTTTACTTTCATCACATATTCCATTTTTTTATTATTATTTTTTGACTATTCGTACTTAATCTTCTTAGTTTATGCCTTTATGGACATTTTAGGATTTTGCATAGTGACTTTCTTTTATCATCATGTTCTTAGTAAGAATGATTGATTGGGCAAGTTTGGGATTCATTCTCACTTTAGGTTTCCCATCTTCTCACTTTATGAATCATACACGAATGAAACATATATGGTGTGACATTTATGTCACAATTAAGAACTGATTGCAGCTTAATGATATTGTTAATTATATTAATAAATCTATAAATAATATTTAATATTAAGATTGTTTTCTATTAATGGATTTTGGTACTATTCTAGCTCAAACTTAGTATATGAGTTTAATAAATAAAAAAGGGGGCAGTAGTGTACCATTTTGGGTTGAGCACCTATTGCAGTGTCAATGTCATCCTCAACCCAAATCCAATGTATTTATTAAATATCCTGGATAGTTTAATCCCATTGTCTTACCTGTTTCAAATCCTTCAATCCAAGAGATCTTGGGAGACTTCGCTAGCCTATTATTCCCACAATTTTCAATTTTCTTTTAATTGAATAAGAATTATAAATCTTTTCCGAACAAGAAATCCAATGTTAATTAGCTTATGTTTGTTTCTAGAACTGTCTTGTTTGGTGGGATTTAAAGCTTGTTCAGATGAAGATACATATATAATTCGATAATCTTATCTGGTTATATGTTGAACTGAATTGGACCACATAAATCCTCATTTACTATTCAGCTCTATGACTCTGCCTAGTGCCATATTCTTTGCTTTAACGTAACTCATCACTTGTTTTCTTGCTCATCTCAACTCATGTTCTCTTTGGCCTTCCTCTTGTTCATGTAACAAATTCAACTGAAATGATGGGATCACTTGTCATTTTAAAACCATTCATTTGTTTTCTTTGCACATTACTGGACCATATTAGAATTTTTTCTTTCATTTTGCCCTATCATCCTCATCTTAACCAATGACACAGCCAGAAAATTATTTAGTGGGGATATACTAAAATCTTAACAAAATTATAGGTATAAAATATAATCAAAAGAATTCAGTGGGGGCTCGGCACATCATAGCTCCGTCCCTGATCTCAACTTGATTCAATTTTTGAACTTTACAACCATATACTTCCTAAGATGGAGGAAAGTTGACCTGAATTTCTCTTTGATTTCATTGGTCTCCTATGATTACACAAGATTATATTCATGATCTTTTTTACAATGACATAAAAGTTAAAAATGTTTTGTTAATTAAGTTAAAATAACAGTTACCACATTATATATCATCAATGAGAATTTTAGTGGCCCATTAGGCGTTGAAAGGCCCACCTGCCGACTCAGGAATATTCCTGTATTACATGGACTCGGAAGGAAAATACAATCTGATACATGTATTTAAATGGGTCAATTTCCATATTATGTCCTTAAATGACATTGTTTTGTTGGATGTTATGATGATCTGGGTTAAGGATTTCCCTTCTCAGGGTGTAACCATCATCATGGACATGCAACCCACCCAGTCTAACCATTTTTTTCCCTTTGCATATTTAACTACAGATGGTGTGGGCATAATGATTATCAGAGTGTGGGCTTTTATTTTGTTTTGCACTTATTAGTTATGTACTGCTCTTACCTACATACATCAGATCTTAACCCTGTGTCTCGCATGGCTGATTGTGCAGTTGGATCAAATGGACCATTCATGTACACAGGCTTCAACAGTGGAAAATGCAGAGGTACAAAATTCTGTGTCCTTTTATAATAGTTTATTGGAATTGTAAATTGTTTATAGATTTTCCTGAGAACAAATCCATTAACTATCCCTGTGAGAATTAATACATAATCAAATCCACCAAGTATTTTCATTCTCGGGTATAAAAACTGAACTTCTTCAGATAAATTCTGTCTTTGTTTTTTTTTTTCCAAGTCTGAGTATCCCTTCAATTGTCAGCTTACATATATCTATTTCTATGATTTATCTTAATTTTTCACATCTGCAGATAAATTTCGACAAAAACCAAGCGGAGCAGGTTTTCATTCGGGAACCTCGAGTGGGCAGCTATTCTGCCCCAATATTTCCAGATAAGAAGTTTGATCCTGCTGAAAGGATTAGAGAACAACCATCAACTGAACGGAAGTTTCACTCTTATGTGCTACCCACTCCAGTTGATTCAAAGAGTTCAATTCCTTCAAGAACAAGTAGCTCCGCTCCCCGCTCAAGGCCCCAGAATTTGTGGCATTCTTCCCCGTTGGAACCTGCAAAACATGATAACTTATCAGCATCTACCATATCAAAGCCACAATCGGTACTCAAAGAGAGCAACAATAACAATTCGTCCATCCAACTGCCCCCTCCTTTGGCCGAGGGACTTTTACTTCCACAGTGTGATACACATAATGTATATGATACTAAAAAATTCAAAAGACAATCGTTCTCTGGTCCATTAACAAGTAAACCATTGTCAACCAAGCCTGTTTTGTCTGCCAGCGGCCCCATTACCTCTACTGGACTTCCTCAACTGGTTTCTGGATTGCCTTCTAGAGGATCAGTTCCTTATCCTGCTTTATCTCCTAAGGTGTCCCCCACTGCTTCACCTCCCCCTGTATCTTCGCCCAGAATAAATGAGCTCCATGAGCTTCCTAGGCCCCCGTGTAGTTTAGCTTCCAAGCCAACAACTTCGTCTGGTTTGATTGGGCACTCAGCCCCATTAGTCTTCAGAAATCAAGAGCTTTCTCCAACAAATAGAAACCCTTCAGTAGCACTAAATGTGGCATCTCCACTTCCAGCTCCTCCATTAACTGTTTGTCGAAGTTTCTCCATACCCTCTAGCAATCAGAGAGCAATAGCATTAAATGTGGCCAAGCCATTAGAAATGCCTCAAATTTCAGAAAAAACTGAAAAAGTGGCTTCTCCTCCACTGACGCCTATTTCCCTTTCGAATGTCAAGCCATTATCAATTGTTTCGGAGGTCTCCTCTCACTCTGGGCAAATCAGAGGTAACTAAGATACTTCTTACAATACTATTTCATATGTTGGCTGATAGATGTTGAAAGATCCCATAATCTCATTTACCCTTAATTTAGGCGCTATAATTCCTCATAGGCTGCTTTTGGAATTTGGGGAAAGAAAAATTTATGAAATGGTTGTTTATGGTGGCACCCTGAAATATTGGGAACTGGGAAAAAGCTTTTGGGCATATGCATTCCATTACCAAATGCAGCCTTAAATCAGTTTTTTTTGTTTGCTGTGAAGTATTGCACCTATCATAGTTTCTAAAGGTCATCGTGATTCTCTTTTGGGCATATGCATTCCATTACCAAATGCAGCCTTAATCTGTTTTTTTTTTGTTTGCTGTGAAGTATTGCACTTATCGTAGTTTCTAAAGGTCATCGTGATTCTCATTTAGAACTGAGAAATTTCTCAACTTGTTCGATGCTCCAAAGGTCCATGAGTGTGTGGCAATTGCATACATTATTGGGTTGGGGGGTGGTGGTGGTTTGATTGTCATCTCCAAAACCCCCAAATGAAGCTACATATTAATATATATTGAAGTATTTATTGATTTATTTTATCCTGCTTATGTTTTTTTTTTTTTTTTTTTCTTTTTTTTTGTTTTAAATGTGAACTTGGTACAGGTGGGAGCTGATTTTCATGTAAATTTAATGAAGCTGTATTATTTTGGTTGGATTTTTTTCTGATCATCTTGATGCTCTGGGTAAAGGTCTGTAAATATGATTTTTCCATGTATTGTTTTGTTTTCCACCGAATCCTTGTTCATCACGGTCATTATTTACAATGAGAATTTAGGTCATCACAATTTTGTTGTTACAATGATCATGGATCGTATCATGTATATCTCTTAAGGAATGAACGTTGCTTCAGTTTTTCTCCACTGAGGAAATTGTGGAAGGAGGAGATGTTACAAATGAATGGTTTTGCATATTCTTGGTTTATAGTGCAAGGCAGAATTGATTTTAAAGTTTGGGCTTTGTTTGGATAAAATTTGGTAGCCAAAGGGCAATATTGTAGTGTTGGAACTTTATGGCACCGTTGATTCTTATGAAGCTACTCTAAAATATAATGTATGGATGGATTCCTTTTGTGCGAATGAATGTTTTTGCAAATCAGTCTCCATAGAGAACAAGTGGTGGTTCCCCTCCCTTATATTTGGTCAATTTTGTTATATAGTTTTGTGTTTTTCGCATGACTGACAAGAATATTGAGAGAATCTCAGTTACATTACTATGTTGGAGATGGAAATGAGACTAGTTGTTTTCATGTTCATTAATGAATTTTGATGTGTGTGAGTCAGCAAAAAAAAAGGTATTGAGTAGGATGGTGAAAGCTGAAATTGATTAGAGTGGAGGGTAATTTTGAGGTGAATGGTAGTAAATGCAAAATAAAAATGAGAGGCAGGTGGTGGAGTTGCTTTTGATGGGGATGGGGATGGGGTGACGCTCATTCCGTGGTGGCAGAATTGTGTTTTAGTAGTAGTAGGAATTAGGTGGATGCCTCCTTTTTACAATAATAAAAAATTGCTACTTAGCCCTTCTAGGCTTACTGGAGTAATAGAATGTAGTAGTAGCATATTGTTGTAATTGGCGGGAGCTTTTAGTCACATGGATCAGTAATGAGCATTGGTATTGGATTGTGCTTCCCACTGGTTTGATCTCCACCAACTATTAATAGGGGGTATTATTAAGTTGATTCTAATATGCCGGATGAGAGAGTGAGTTATTAGGGGGTCCACATGGTGTGCGGATGGATGCTCAATGTCAACATCATATCATCTATCATCTTTTCCGTGTCCTCAACCCTTTGGGATCTCTCTTTTTTTGTTTTTTCCTTCACAAAATGCTAAACAGATTCTAAATATAATAATATATATATATATATATAGGAGTAGATAATGTATATACAGGAGTAGGTCACTCACTTTCTCCTCCTATCTTTGCATCTTCTTTCTCTCTCAAAAACCATTCTCCTTTTTTATAATAAACGCGTGCCATCTCTTTCTTATCTCTCCCTAAGATTGTTCTAGTGTTTGAGAAAGGCAATAATAAAAAAAATATGTAAAGCCAACAGAGACGAGAATTAATACAAATCACACATGTTTCATTGGTTTGCTTGCAATTCACATCTCTCGGGTTATGCCAAATACGTTCAAATTTGTAATGGAGAATCCGAATTTGAACTCTTGGACACTCACCACCTCTCAGTGAGACCATCACAACCTAGTGGGGTCCACATGGTGTCCTTAACGATATGCAGGGCTGGATCGAATTCTCTCCTCACTATTCAATTTGTAATTAGAGAAGAGGAACAATACTTCAACTTAGGCCAAATGCATTGAATGCATCCCACCGAGGATGCATTTCGCCCAACACTGGTATTGTAGTGTATTTTGATTGGGTGAGTGTACAAATAACATGATATGCTGAACTCACTCAATATTTTTTAGGGGGTCGGAAAGAAAATAAGTAGATAAAAAAAATACATTAACAACAATTTTTATTTATTTTTTCATTGGCAAAAAAACACTAACGCACCCATCATGGACTCCAAACTCACCTTCCTATTTGAAAGGTAAGGAGAAATACCACTAAACTGATTCATTGGTCAACTAAAAGTAATCTCATCTTAGAGAAGTAGAGTAGTGAAAGAGGGGTAGCTAGCTAGGTTTCAATGGTGAAAACAAAGGTAAGAAGTGGTTGCTTCCTCCTCCTGGTCCTTATGATAAGATCCGTTGCAAGAGATCCCACTTGAACATGTGGATAACGAGGGTTGAGGAGGAGGGCCCAAGCACTCATCATCATGATCATCAATACTACCACTGCTGTCTTCCTTGCTGAAACCTCTCATCTTTTTAACCTTAACTTTGTTGGTGTTAGAGAGGAGAGTTTTGAGGCCACGATTTTTGTTGGATTTCCTTTTCTTCTGATATATGCAACACACAACCCAATCTTCCTTTTTCATTCTAACTCCACTCTGCATATATATATATATATATTCAGAAACATGATATATACATCAAAATTAACCACATACATACATGTACATGTACATAGATATATATATATATATATATATTGGGTACCTTTGATGATTGATTAGGGGTGGTCTGAGAGGGAGAGGGCACAAGGCGAAACTGATGCATGACCCAAGTGGTTGGAATTGGTTGATTCCCAACTGCTACTGTATGGTAGAAATGCAGCGTTTTCCTCAAACCAACAACTACTAATTGCGCCACTGATTGCTCTTTGTTGATTCCATTTCCAATTCCAATTCGGGAAGATAAAATATGCTTTTCTTTCCCAATAGCCTTCCAATAACCACAACTACTACTACTCATTCTGCTGCATTTGTACTTCATCACATCTTCATCACTCCTCCTTTTACTGAAGAAATACCTCTTCTCCTTTGAATCACCTATATATATTTTTAATAATTAAATACTTCCATCATTAATTTCACAAGTAGTAGCTAGCTATATAATATTAAAGCAATATATAAGTATATATATATATTAATTACCTGGCAAGTCCCAGGGATTGATTTGATAAGCATGATCAAATTCGGGAATGACAGTGGCCGGCAATGGGGCAGAGTAGACCTTCCGCTTCAAATAGTGAACAACCAGTTCTTCATCGGTGGGACGGAATCGAAAGCCGACGGGGAGTTTCATCACTACTCCATTCCCACTACTAACTACAACGTTTCGCCCCTCCATATAACTACTCTATGTCTTCAACAACCTTCAGCCAACACGTCTGTCAATACTGAACCAAAGTTGGGGGGAGAGAGAGAGAGAGAGAGAGAGAGGACTTTGTGAAGTGTTTGGAGGGAAGGGAAGGGATACAAGTAAGTGTGTGTGTGTGTGTGTGTGTGTGTGTGTGTGTGTGTGTGTGTGTGTGTATATAGAAATGAAGGGTGGACTAATATTATTATTAGTGGCGACTGCTTTATTTTGACCAAGGTTTGAACACAAACGTGTAAAACGTATTAAAGCTTAAACTGTACCCGGTCAAGAAGCACAAGGACAAAGCAATGCCACTTTCACTTGCATTTGCCTAATTTCAAGGCCTGTGAATTTGTTAACACACAATAACCCTCTACATATTATTTTCCAAACAAGCAGCAATTGCTTCTGTTTTCTTAAAGCACGTGTGCCGATTCCATAAGACATGGATTGTCATAAATTTTTTAATTAATTAGTTAAATAAAAAAATGCCTTTGGAGTTTCTTCTCTCCTTTCAGACATTATTTAGGATGACAAGAATTTTCAATAACCTATTAATAAATTTAGGTTTTGACTACAAGCGGAACCTCAAAGAACTCGATGATACTATCTAATAAATAAATAATAATAACAATAATAATTTTTTAGGTTGGTCCAAATGATACTAAATCTAAATTTTAAGTAAACCTACATACCCACTATATATATTATGTTTTTTTTTATTGAGATTTGAACATTATATACACATATAATTGTAATCCACCTTAGTTTAATGCATTTATTTAAAACGGAGCTCAATGGATCAGGTTTGGATTTAAAATTTGAATTACATGTTTGATACCTTGAATTGAATTTGAATTAATCTTTAACCTGCTCATTCATTCATATTGTAAAGAAGGAGGTCAAACGTGTCACTGAAAAGAAAATCATGAAGAGTATTGTTTTCCTTATCAAATGAGCTGAGATGTTGAAAAAAAAAAAAAAAAAAGAAAAAAAAAAAGAGAGCTGAGATGTGATATTGAAGATATATGTATTAATTTCAAATTAAAATAGGGTTTGTTCCCAACAGAATTTTTAGTCAAATATGTCACTAAAAAGAAAATCATGTCCGTGGGATAAGCGTGTTTATTTGTTGTGGTGTGATAAATATAGTGTCCTGTCAAACAATACAAACATTTGAGGCACGTTGACTGGGTGGGTTACTACTTCAACGACTAAAGTTTTCAACTTTTGAAAAACACGACTTCTTCTATGTGTGCGTGTTTGAACAGTCTATAAACATGCTACAATTTTAAACCTCTCATCATCAACTTCAATTAATTGAGGATTTTAATGTCCGTTTGTGTGACTTTGAAAGTGACAATTAATGTGATCAACTCACCATTTCTCCTTTTTTTTACCATTATCATCCCATCCTTTTCTTTTTGTTTCGAGTGTGAAATTTTGTTTTATTACTTTTCACTGGGTCAACCTGAATTTAACCATGCGGAATTTGATTCTTTTTTAATTATAAAGACTTTGATATCAAACCATTTGAATTTCTTAAAATCAAGCTCTAACAAAATTCTGTTGGTCTCAGACTGGGGTATTTAAGGATCTATATGATTTATTACTCACAAAATAATTTTTAAGAATTTAAAAACTTATTTTAAGATAATTTTTAAAAAGAGTTATATGAAAACAATCATTTTTGTAATGACTTCTTAAAAAACAATTCTCATAAACTATTAACTAGTAAACATGTAGTTTTTGTAGAGTTTTTTTATTTTCAATTTTTAAAAAATTAAAACTATTTTAGAAAACTAAATCAAGTAGGACTTAAGAATTTATTGATTCTGTTTTCAAAAAATAATTCTAAAAAATTAAAATTTAAGAGTGACTAATGTTTATATGGCCGAAAGAAAATCCCACTTCAACAGTTCAACCATCCACTGAGTGAGGAGCGTTCATTTGAAATTGTTCTTTCAATTTCATTACTCTTTGAGTTTAAATTATAAAAGGCAATTATATAAAAATATGTATTTTTTAAATTAAATTTTCAAAGAACATATTTTCAAATTTGATAACCAAAAGTTTCTATATCCATAAAGTGTTCTATTTTCAGTTATCCAAAGACCAAAAAATAGTCTTGAAAAACTAAACCAAACAAAACAAGGACAAAATTCGATTGCAGCTTCATTATTTTGTACAAGGTTGATTATCAAACTTGTTATGATGTATGACAAAAATATATATATATTTGTGGATTTATCTTAACTTTTCTTTTTCTTTATGGTTGTGGAATTATTATTTTGAGGTGATTGTCTAAAAAGACGATAGTGCACAAGATTTCATTTGCTTGTCATACCAGTAGAATTATCATTAATGTTAAAGGTTTCAGTATCTTATAATTTTTAAGCAAATAGTCCATTGGTTCTAAAATAAAAAAAAAAAAAAAAATTAAAAAAGAAAAGAAAATTGTGACGGGTTCTTGTCAACCCAAAAGCAACCAAAACTTCTCATCGTGAGCTCAAAGATTTAACTGAAGGCTGAACTCATTAATGGTTGGGTTGGAGTGGACATGGCCAGATGGTTTCATAATTTGCATTTTTTTTTCCTTCTTGAGACTTCACAATTTTCCATTATCAAGAAAGATTGATAATTTTAATGACTCTCCAGTCTCCAATGATCGAGGATATTAGGTGTAAATACTTTTGAGAAATTGTATATTTTCTTTTTTGGAAAGTAAATGAGACACCCAGTAGGCTACAAGCTTACAACGCCTTTGGTTCACAATTTGAATTAAAACCTGCTTAAATCTAATTCATCCAATCCATCAAAAAAATTACACCGTTAGGAAAGGGTAGCTATGCCATTTTACTTGTAAGTTCTAGCGTATTGGTCCTGATTGGGTACTGGGCTGGGCCGAAGCCCGTCAAATATGAGTTGGGCAAGTATTTGAAGGTGGTTTTCTGTGAACAGTGTGGCACATATCCTGTGATTCCGTCATTAGTGTTCCTGACTCCTCAGTCTTTGGTGTGAGAAAGGAGGACTTGGTGTGACAAAGGAGGACTTGAAGCCTCACCTTCCACTTTAAGAGAGAGAGAGAGAGAGAGAGACAGACAGACAGACAGGCGTAGACAAATAGAAACATCAAAAACTAGCCCTATGTATGTATCCAAGATCTATTTACACCAGAATACCAGTTTGACAATCAAAACCTATCTCAGAATTTGTATCAAACCCATAAAAATTGTGTATGTTCAATATCATGTACCCTAAAAAATATATTGAGAAAGTCGATTCCAGAAGATTTTACAAAATTACAAAACACATTTATCATTGATAGAAAAGAGACGTTTTGGACACTTTCTATTTCATAACACTGAAAGGATACGTTTTGGACGGACCATAGACTACAGTTGGCTCCCATAACACTGTAACTCGGACTACTGTATGTCCCATAACATTATGCCTCCCATGACATGCCCCAGAAACCAACTGCTCAATAACTTCCTCTACTCTTCCCATCTATTCTTCAATTCAATGGAAACAAGGTACACAATTAGCATATATTAGCCACAAACACTACCCACAATTCTGTCTTGGGCAACCAATGGCATTTTGTACAATATTTTTCCATAAGCAAATATTGCTAAGCTGGCAAAAATAGAAAACCTAAAAGAAGAATTTTAGGAAATTCTGAAGAGAATCCTATTGAACTATGTACGACAGTATTGGTTCATAAATGGAGGACCAACAGTATTGTAATGTGAAGAGATGGGGAATGACAAGTGCATATGTATGACAGTCTAGAAGACTTCTGCTACCTCCACGTTTAAAATTTGACAACATAAAAGGGAAATATTTGCAAATTCTCTAGTATAATTGCAAGTGCATCCTGGTTATAGCTGTATCAGTTCTGGTATAAGCTTCAACAGAAATGACAGCTCCTTTTGTGAGAAATTTGGCTTTGTTTCAACTTGAACCCGACCCTCTTCCTCTGACAATATATCTCCTTCACCGTCTCCTGATGGCTTGATCATATCTTTAACAGCCTCTGTGATTTCTTGAACCAAATCAACAATCACTCCCTCAACCCCCATTAGATGTTGCAAGTAGACTGCTTCTGGCACGTTACTGTGTCATGATTTTCACAATCAGTATCTATATATATATATATTATCTTCGCAAGAAACACACTCACACACCCACTTGCCCCTATGGGACTTGAAACCCTGACCTTCTATTTTGGAAAGCAAGAAAGTACCACAACACTACAGCCTTTGCTTGTTTCACAATCAGTATTAAGTACAATAAATTTAACAATTCTCTCCTCTCTTTCTTTCATTTTATTTTTCTGGTAACTGAAAAAAATAACAATCCAAACGGGAATTTTATAAGTAATTATACCATTCAAAAGGAAGAATAATGTACAATTAGTAAAGTCAGAAAATTGAAGGGTTAGGTTGACCAACTTGGCCATGACCAAATCAATTGAGGTGCAATATGAAAGTCTCTAGGATTGACAAGGTCCTCTAGCTGTAACCACTAATTGTTATAACTTGATCTTAAAAGTCAAAAATCTAAAAAAAATAAAAATTAAAAAAAAAATCCCAAGTCATATAATTCAGCTGCTATGACAGGAAATTAAAAAACTTACTTCAATTTGCCAAATGTCATGAGTGAGAGCTTAGACTCTTTGATCTTGGTTACTGCTCCTGGATTTCTTAAGAGCCCTCTAACCTCTGATACAATCCCTTGCAAACCACCCTCTAAGCACAACTTTATGGCAGCCTCCAGGGAGTTCCTTCTCACATCATCGTATATTTCAGATCCTCCATTTGTAAGAAAGAAGACCTGGTTGCAATCATTAACAAATACCATCTGGGCTTAATACTTTTTTCAGTTTTGTTAGTGGAGAAAATAAAGGGAACAAAATATAAAGCATGGAATGTAAATTTTTCCAGTTCTGGAGAGTTCACTTACAGGGTAGGTGCCCTGCAGTTTTTTGACAAGGAGTGCTGCATCGGGTTGAAAGGTTGAGAAAATGATGGGCCTCTCTTTGGCGTAATCAAACACCACCTAAGTTACAAATTTCAAAAACTTAACAACAAAACAATTAATAAAGAAAAAGGAAATTTAGCTAATAAAGATAGACTTTCCGTTACCTGCAAGATGGTCCGAAGAACATGGGTTAGATGTTCTTGTTGATACACAATGTGGTCATCAAACTTCAACTCAATGTTAAAGCCCAAAGAAGGGTTGATCTTCTGAAATGCTTCTTGAAGAGTACAGAGGGAGTCATCAGTCTCGACGTTCCAGCTTACAATCTTTCCGTCCTTTGTTTTTCTTAAGAGAGACTTTCCCATCTTACTGGCCTCTCTTTGGGGGCCATAGCAAAGGAACTCAGATAGACACAGTTCTGTCACTCTCTTCTCTATTATAGTACCCTAAAATTTACAGTTCCAAATGAGATGGATTAAAAAAAGAAAAGAAAAAAGCAAAGACACTGAAATGAAAGAGAGTGGGAATAGCTTACATTTTCTTCAGAGAGAATGAAGTTGTCATGGAAAATGACCGGGCAGTCATCTTTTATCACCTACAAAAATTACATTTGTTTTCACATTCCCGTCTAAGTCTCTTGTCTCAACTCCATATATACTTTTTTTTGTTTTTGTTTTCAAGCTATGAGTGTAATAATAAAAGCCCCAAAAGGAGAAAAAGAAAAGAAAAGAAAAGCTAATCAGTACCTTTATGATGAAACTCAGTAAGAACGGAACAAAAGGAAAAAAAGAAAAAGAAAGAGTGATCCCTTGTTTATGTGGAATTCAGTGAAAATTATAAAATTACTCATAAGCCCATACATCATCTTTGATTCAATTAGGCAACTGAAGGTATAACAAAGTTCATCTCCTACAAGCAACTAACCCACTCTAGATTAAAGTTCATTTATAATTCTATATATCTGGGAAAAGTAGGAACAATTCTGTCCTTCTGTGTTTCTCTTAGTAACTTTGGATGCAATTAATTTGATACCTAATTACTATTATTAGGGGGACTTTCATAAAAGAACAATAAAAAGACTCGAATATACACTGCCATGCGGCCATGCCCTTGTTGCTAAAGGAATATATTACTACCTCCGTCTCTTTTCAATTATTTGCCTCGTAAACTGACAATTAAAAAGGGACGGAGTAGCATTTTTTAAAAGCAATACAACAAACAAAGAGTGATTCTACTCGACCACGCTGCTCGGCCAGCACCCCTCTTACAGGGTTAAATCTATTCTGTAAGATTGGCTCGCCGGAATTACAGTGCCATTGAAACCCTAGAGCTAACGGCCACTAACTGGTGCGGGTGTGGGGACCGACTGATAGGGTTTGCGGGTTTAGGCCTCTTTTGTATCTAGCTTTGTTCAGCCCAAGTTGGGCATTTTTTTTTTTTTTTTTTTTTTTTTTTTTTTTTTTTAATTTTTAAGGCCTGTGGGACAGGGCAATGGGCCGGTAGTCACGGACAAATTTTAATGTTTATAACCGGAAATACCAAGAATGAAAATAGTAGCAGCTTTTTAAAAAATCAATATAGGGGACGAGCACGAAGCGTATTGACGGCCAAACGTGACCGTTAATTATTAGGAGCACCAACCATTTAACTATGTTTTGTAATTATAGATGAAAAGGATGATGATTAACCATTTAACTATGTTTTGTAATTATAGATGAAAAGGATGATGATTATTGGTAACGAATGTGATGGGTGGGAATGGAAGAATGAATTGATATTTTTACCTGAACGTCAAACTCAATGAAATCAAGGGCGAAATTTGAGGCAGTTTTAAAGGACAGAATAGAATTCTCTTTAACGGCCTTCATTCTCCGATCCGAAGATTGCAACATGTTCATACCATTTCCTCTGTGTCCAATCACTGCAAATTTCGGAATTCTGGACCCACCTCTACCACCATCAATCCCTGCTAATTAATTTCGCAACCATTCAAATTCAACACAATATGTGTGTGTGTGTGTGTGTGTGTGTGTGTGTTTTCATGGTCCCGATCAATAATGTAATTAATGGAGAAACATCAAAAGAATGTAAAAGTATTTGTTACCTCTAGAGAAAGTGAAAGAGGGTGAGTGGAGTGCGAAGGAGGCGTTTTCATGGACCTGATCAAGATTGGGAACGTCGGACACAAGAACGGCCTTTAGAGCCATTTGTAAGAGAAGAGAGATGGAGGAGGAGGATACAATGGGAATATTAAAACTTGTTGGGACAAAAGGCCTTGGCGCTGGCAGGGGTATTTAAGGACTGGGAAGATCCCATTAATCAAATGGAACGGCTCTCCGCGTAGAATATTCGGATATTCTTTTCTTCGTTCCAAATTTTATCACAAATGTCGACGAACGTCGTCTATCTATTCCGTCTATTTTTAGCGGAGTAGTTACACGGCTGTTAAGAAAATTGGTAGTGGATGGATCAGTCATTATTTATCACAATTCTCTTTTTCTAGAACTGGTTTAGTATGCGAAAATTAAGTGGGCTTGGCCATTGACCAAGATCACCTGAACAAAGCAGGTGATGGGAGCCGTTGGATCCCCAACTTTTGGACTTGGGGGTCAACACAAACAGTGGCTGCCACCTAATAACTATATTATCCTTTTAGCTATAATTTCACGTGCTTCACGCTTACTATTCATAAGTGGCTGATGATGTGGATCCACGATGGTGGGAAATATTGTTTATAGTTTGTTACACCTACTTTGCTAAATATATACAAATTGGTAGATGAAATAGAGGGCCATTACAAAATATATCTGTCTTTAAAGCAAAAAGTTTTAGTACGAAATGGTTTCATAGAAAGTTCATACATCAACCCAACAATTTTCTGTAAATATATTAGATTTAACCGTCTTCATTGGTTTATTTAATAATAAGTTAAAGCTTTTGTTACCTGTTATAATTTAGTGATACATTTTTTTTTTTTTTTTTGTCTAAATCGATGATTCATATAATTCATATATAGGAGCGGAGATGATGGAAGCAAAATAATTGTATGGCATAAATATATACTTACCTGCTTTGGTACACTTACAGTCCAAGATGATCTATATATAACCCAAACAAACATTTCTCATCTTATTGCTTTGAGCTTAATTTCTTCGATAAAGTGTAACAATGTTTAGTAATATGCATGTGGGATGCTCCTTTTTCACATCAACAATTGAGTGCCTTAAAATTGAGCAAATCAGAGGACTTGTTTGTGCTGTTTCTGTGGAGGAGTGGGACACCGTCTCGTTTTATCTCATTTGAGAAACACGGATCACATCCACATCCTAACCAGGGACAGGGTTATCTATTCCTTATAAAAGTTTTTCTCACCATTTAAATCTCCTGACTCTTCTTCTTCCGTATGGAATCAGGTCGTAGTTTGGTATATATATATATAGCATTAATACATTTTAATTCCGTATAATATAACTCAGAATTAAGTCTGCTGCTCCACCGATCGATGTGGACCGCACTTTGTAAAGGAGTTTTATTGGACTGATTGACGGGTCAATTTGTGAGGCCACTGGTGCTAAAATTGCAACATTTAGCCTCAAAAGTCATTTTACGTGCCTGGCTTTAACATGGAAGCACGTTAGGTGGCCCATATCATTTTACTTTTATTTTATTTTATTTTTTGTTTTTCCCAGTTGGTAAGGAACTCACACACACGATCTTCACTAAAGTTCGAATTCCTGACTTTCCTTTAAAAAATAGAGGCATTGTACCGTTATGTCACAAGCCTATTGATTATCATTTTACTTTTCATAAATCATGAATGTCTCATTTCTCACTATCTGCTTCTCTCTTGATTAATAAGATATAGCATTATATAGCTTACTCATTCAACCAAAAAAAAAAAAAAAAATATATATATATATATATATATATATATATATAGCATTATATACAAGGGGTGGATTCAGCATTTCTGAATGGGGTGGGTTAACTTTGGATTGGACTAATTTGAGGTGGGCTACCATTACTTAATTTTTTTTTTTTTGGGTGGGCTGAAGCCCACTCTCGCCCACCCCTAAATCCACCTTTGATTATGTATATGCAATGGCAAGGAAAATAAAATAAGCATGTGATCTAATGGAACTTTTCCATTTGTAAGGCCTTTTAAAACATCAAGAATGAAGATGTTGTTTGGATTAAGCGAGCTGTTTAGCTATACGCCCCCTTCCCTCCAAAAAATATATATGTTAATATTAAAAATCAGGACATGAGTACGACATAATAGAGTTTGGTGATATGACAAATCTCAAAAAGCCGCTCCTAGTAATCAACTAATTGCATTTGTGAAGAAGCGTGTTGCGTGTTTTAGTCGCTGATCGATTGTTACCAGTCTGTGTTGCGGGATTGTTACTATTGGGTCATCACGGATTTTGGTTGCTTGGGGTTGGGGATATCCAGGTAGGGGCCGAACCTATGACCTTCTGCTTTGGAAACAAAAGGTTCAGCTCATAAAGCTCAAGGCTCCTAACCCTGCTAAAGGGTCGAGACAACCGAGCCAAACGAAAATCCCTCAAAAAAGGAATGGTTCCAAGCCCAATGGCATGTGATGTTTCTGTTTTTAACTATTTTTTATTTTTTTGGAATTTTCTGATTTTTCAGCGGCATTTTCGTCTTTTCTCGTTTTGCGTACTAGACACCGTAGAGTGTGTCGGTTGTGTCCGAGAGTTGGTTGGGGCATTTCATGGAGTTCAGGACTCTTTGAAATGTAAGTGTTATCATTTCAGTATTTTTCAGTTTTCCGGACCGGACAGTCTTGGGTGAAACCGTTACCTGAGTTGTTGTGTACGGGAGTTATGTCTCAGGTCATTTGCATACCATGCATTATTATTTTTGTACCTAAGTAAATTATTTAAGTGCTAAAGTGTGTGGCTACGATATAATTGGAGCATATATATATATTTATTGGTGGTAGAAATTAAGAAGAAAAGAAAAGAGAAAATATATATATATATATATTTTTAAGTGGGGCCCACCATCTACTTTAATGGTGAGGCTAAGAGACCACATGGGTCTCATTCTCTCTCACTCTCCCGGCCATCTCTCTCTTATCTCCTCTCATTTCCTTTTCATTTTTCATTTTTCTTGAGGCTTTGATTTTCTCTTCCATTTTTCGGCTAATCGGTCTGGTTTCCGGTCTAGGTTCCTTGACGAAAAACGTTCCTCTCATCGTTCTCTATCACATAGTCAAAGAGTTTATTTTTCAGAGGATCGGTGATTATTTTATGAATTTTTGAACATTTTGGATCTAAGGCTTCGGATGGGGTTTTGGGCCACTTAGAGTCGGATGGCGGTGCTGGCCCTTTGGAGCAGTAGAATCTCCTCGTCGACGGCTACGTTTTCAAGGAACAGTTTTCCGTTCCGCCGCTGTTGACCGGCGGTTGACCGCGTTGACCGGCGTTGACTTTTTCGGGCGGAGATGTATTTTGGCTACTTTTGAGGTAGGGATGCTCTAATTCACAATTTCTTAGGTTCTATGTGAATTTTTCCATTTTAAATTGACTATAAGTATGTTTAATTTCAATTATTTTGGCTATGTGATTATTGTTGATTATATGTAAAGTGGTGGACGTATGCTATGTGATAAATGAGTTTGTAAATTTAATTACATCCTTATAGTGAAGAAGCATGCATAGAAATGACAAATTGTTTACTTTATGTATTTCAATTGCCATGGAAAATTGATGTCATAATCGTAGAAATAAATGTTTAAAATATTCTTTTACAAGTTGTGATTATGATATGGGTAAAATGTATGGAATATTGTTGTTGAATTTGGCATTTGGAATCATGAAGCATTTATACATCCATTGGGAAAGAAAAAGGGGAAAAGTATATTAAAAAAAAAAAAAACCAATGTAATTGTTTTGGGGAAAAGTTTTTGAAAAGTGTTTGTGAAAACCCGGACGCCTAGGAGGGGCCTAGTGGTCCGTGGTGTTAGTGTGGTCTAGAGAGGGGACTAGGGAGAGACCCTAGTGTGGTTGAGCTAACCAGGCCGGATGCGACGCCTTGGAGGTGCCTTGTGGTCGTGGATGGTTAGCCAATCCCCCTTTCGTGACGCCTTGGAGGTGCCTTGGGTCGGATTACACTAACGGTTTGGAAGTTGAAACGGTATGGTTTCGGAAATGGGGAGTAACATTGCATGGCATGGCACATCATTGGTATACGTGGTGCATTTGGTAATTGGTTGAGATATGTATGTTTGTTGATGATACAGTGGTTTTACTTGACTCCCGAAATATGATCCCGTTCTCTTGCTTTCTATTCTCTATGTGGATTCACGGGGTCATAAGAGGTGTGTCTTAGACACTTCCTACTGAGCGTTTAGCTCACCCCATTATTTTAACATTTTTCAGGTCACGGGAAGGAAATGGCGGACGGCGTTCCTCTACAGGTCTTGATGGGTTAATAGATTGTTTGACCTATTTTGTAGCTATGACCTCATATTATTATTATTATTACTAGTATCATTATCATTATTATGTATTGACATAAAAAAGGACGGTAGTGCCCTTAGTTGACCTCGGGTTCGGATAAGGACCCGATTAGCGATTCAGACCCTCGGGTTCGGGTCGTTACAAATTTGGTATCAGAGCAATGGTTCGAATACCATTAGGACGACGGGTAGAAGCCTACCTAGGGTTGTGTGGAAAGTCATTTGTATCATTTATGTGGTTATTTGCTAAAGTGTTTTGTTAATTAAAAAGTATGCTTAACTATCTATTTGTTTACATGTCTATGTGCTTACAGTTTTGAAAGACATGCTTCCTTACTATGTGTTTGCACGTTTATATGTTTATATGCTAAAGTTTATGTTACATAGCCATGTACAAGGAATAGTTAGATGATTTAACCGTGTAAATGAAATGTGAAAGAAAAGGAAAGCATGTTGATTGTGTATGAGGAGTATGGTGATGAAAATGGTAGGCATGGTGTGTGCAGTTCTAAATTAAATGCTAATGTGACAAGTAATAAACATGGTATATGCAAACATGTTTTGTGTAGCATTGTGGGTTTCATTCATTTTGTGTGTGTGTGTGTGTGTATATATATATATATATATATGTCTATATTCTTATGTGATTATACGGTTAAACATTTGGATGGTTGCTAGTACAGTAGAGTACTCGTTGCGGCATAGATGGTTATGTGGGTTTTGACCTGAGTAGGCTAGGAGCTCGGTTGCTCTAGGGTTGTTTGGGTATCGTTCTTGTCGAACTAATGACATGGGCTTCTAACTCGTGGATTGAGCTATTTGACATATAGTCATCCTGATCTTCTTAGTTACATTTTGTGCGGTGCTTAGAGCACGACTTTAGAATGGGTTCATATTTCATGGCAAGGTGCCCTTGTTGTGTGTGAGTTTCATGTATTGGTGTATGGTTCTGGTGACCGTAGAGGTCAAATGTACGAGTGAGGGTTTCAGTATGACTTTAGGAGGTCGGTGTTTGCGACTCAAGTCACGGTTTGGTGTAGAGGTTCTTTTCGAACCGATCGTGGTAGGTGTGACGAGGGTTGCTCGAGTCACGAGTGTAGTCTTTAGGTTGTAGACGAGTATTTCGGGTATTCTGGTACGATTCGAGGAAGCATGTTGGTTATGATTGTCAAGAGGACTTGTTGGACTCTATAAGTCTAGGGTGACGTAGGCATTAACTGGAGTCATGCCAGTGTTGTGTGATCGATCGTTTGATTTGATTGAGTTTGTGGAATGTAAAAGTCTGTTTTAGAAACTGGTTTGTTGAGGAGTGATTCCCATTTCGGAGAGCTACAGGAGTGTGTTGTAGGTAATTGATTCTCAGTGAGTTGATTGCAGGGCTCGGTGGATGAGCAGGGTTATTGGTTGTCTCGGTTGTCAAGAGAGTCTCGAAGTGGTGTATAGTGGTCAGTTTTAGCCGTGTAGTGCAGGGTTGCACCATAAGGCAGGTTGTATGAGGTCATTGAAGTGCTCGGTAGTTTACGGATGAAGTGATTGATGGTAGGTACGATGTTACCAAATAGACTGTGTTCTAGGATTTGAAAGCTGTGGACTGGAGTTGGATTTTATGTTATGTTTGAGGTATCAGGAGATTGTGCTTGGTGTTTGAGGATTCGAAAAGGTAGATTGATGATTAGAATGATTGGGACGAGGTTGATTTTGTGGGTTTAGTTGTTAGCCCCATTTGACCTTTTATTGGGGCTAAGGATGTTCTGAAGAACGGTGAAGAGGGGAGGTAATGGTGTTGAACCTAGGGTATGAAGTTTCTTATTTAGGCATGTTGATTACCTTAAGATGAGTGGTTTGAGTAGCCAGATAAACGTTTGTGATTGATTGCATCGCTGATGGTATTGAGGTGATAGTTGGGTGTTGAGCATTCTGGGCTTTATGCTCATTTTTGTTTTGAGGATTTATCGATATGGTATTGTCGTATTGAGGTTCTTTTCTAGTGGTATGCAGTGATCGTTATGGGGGAGTATCGAGAGTGGTGCTTATTTTCTTATTATGATGGTCTTAAGGAGGTTGAAGGATGAATTGCTTAGTAGTGGCTTGAAAGTCTGGTGGGATAATAGGTTTGAATTGTCGATTTGAATGAGTGGCAGTGAAGGTGTTCTGGTGTGATGTTTAGTAATGAGGAGCGGAACAATTTGAGGTATGATCCGAATGTGATTTAGGATTGTAAGTGTTGTTGTATGTTGTCAGGTAAATGATGGGATTGTGCACCAATTGAGGCAATTGTGGTCAGTTTAGTCTTTAGAACCAGAGAAATAGGTGTTGCCATATAGGCATTTTTTTCTTTTAAACAGTCAGTGATCTTGTGCGCACGGTGATCGAGGTAATGTTGCCTGGGTAAGTAGAGATGAAATGAATGGTAAAATGTCATTTTATGGCATAGAGGTTGTCGGTTAGGAGTGACTGATTCTAGGTAGAACGGGATACGGTGTCCGAAGGGCTGTGATTATTTTTAGTGTTGTGTGTCATGAGCGTTGGTGCTCTTACCTGATTGGTTTTGGTTAGCAGGGGTATCACGGTGTATCGTATGCGAGGTCTCTGTGTTGATAATGTGTGACGGTCCGTTAGTGGCGAGTTCGCCTAGAATTGAGTTCGTAGTTCCGTATGGGTATCCATTTGGTTTTTCTCTTTATATGTAAGGAGTCTAGTTCATCTCAGGTGAGATTGGGTGTCCATGGTTGGACAGTTGGTGTGTAGCATGTGACAAGGTGTGGGTGCATTCAGGTGCGAGTCGTCAGTCTCTTGTGAGAGCGGGGTTTGTTACCCTTTCCATTTGTTCTAGTCCTGGCAAGGACGTCGTTTGTTGTGAGTCTTGTTTTCCATTTAGGAGTTGTGCGCGTTCGTGGGTGAACGGACCTGTGTGTGATTTGTTATGTTGTTGAGTTCATCAGTAAAGATTTGGTTGACTCACTCTCACGGAGAGAGATAAAGTCATCGGTTTTTAGTAGTGCTCATTTTCAGAGAGGTTTTGACGGCACGAGTTGCCGAATAGAGATTGTAAGTTTCTGGAGTCTAGTACTAGCAGTGATGGCTAGGGGATGCGTTATGAACCTGGAGTTTGAGGATGATTAAGTGATGAGATGTGAGTCATGTACTCAGATATTTTGATAGGCGTTTGATTCGAGCAGTGTCTTGAGGATAAGTGTCGATGTTGCATTTGAATTTTGTGATAGAGAAAGCAAATGTGTGATTTTATTGAGGAATAATAGGAATAATTGACTTTGGTTTTGAGATTTCAAGTATGAGACGGTCATATTGTGTGTTTTGAAGAGGTAAGAATTGAACCAAATAATGACATGGAGTTATTTACCTAGTATGGGTGTTATGAGGGGATTAGAGATCTTTTTATACTGGTTGATGATTGTGATGTTTGGTGCCGTGTTGTTTCCGGCTTGTTAAGAGTTGTGTCATTAATGTATGATTGGGATTTTTAGAGTGGGTATATGACTGTATAGTTGTTGAGGTTACGTAGAGTGATGGATTAATGGTGAGTGGATCTCATTGTTGTTTTGTGAAAAGTGTGAAAGTGTATTTAAGGTGTGGACCTGAGGACAAGAACGACGTCTGTGCTGAGATTGGATCGAGGATGAGGATGGCCTGGCCAACCATTTCTCCTGAATCAATCCCTCTTTAGCACGATATCGGGTCAAAGGTCAATGATTGCTTTGAATTGTCACGAATAGTGAAAGCAGGATATTGCGGGATGTGTCGACGTGATAGTGTGGATTTAAGTGATTTATCTCAGGCGACAAGGTATGTTAAGTAGGACCAAGTGTCCAATCCGTTTGATTATCGAGGATCTGTTTTGAGGATTGTGTCCTAAGTACGGGGATAGTGCGCTTTTCTATTTTGGTAACTAATGTTTATGCAGCCGTTGGGGATTCATTGTTTAGCAATCTTGAGGTTACAGGCGTAATGATTGTCGTATAGTGTGGGTAGCAGTCGTTGGTAAGATTATGTGATGGTGTAGATGTGTGTTAGATGACGAGTATTGGTTTGACAAGGACATGTAGATTTGAATTTGAGCTTGATTGTGAGAGGGATAGGGTTCCTTGTCTAGGATTTTGTGTGTCCTTTAAATGATGAGTTGAGTTAGGATGTTGTCATGTTCCGGGGTCTTGTGACAGTTTTTCTTTTGGGACTTTGGAGCCTTTCGTGGCTGTGTGGAATAGGCCGATGCCCGTCTTGAGTCAGGTGTAAAATCTAGCTGATCTTGTGTTATGAGGAATAGGAGAGATGAGTACCTGTATTGGGCTTTAGTGGCAGTAGTATGTGATTGCCTAGTGACGTCCGGCGACAAAGGCAACAATGTTAGTGGGTTCATGGTCTTGAGGTTTTGTGAGGTTTTCTCGGGGTTATGTGTGGTTGTGAGCCTCCTTCTTTAAGGAGGGTAGATTTCGAGGACGAAATCTTTTAAGGAGGGTAGGTTGTGATGTTTCTGTTTTTAACTATTTTCTATTTTTGGGAATTTTCTGATTTTTCAGCGGCATTTTCGTCTTTTCTCGTTTTGCGTACTAGACACCGTAGAGTGTGCCGGTTGTGTCCGAGAGTTGGTTGGGGCATTTCATGGAGTTCAGGACTCTTTGAAATGTAAGTGTTATCATTTCAGCATTTTTCAGTTTTCCGGACCGGACAGTCTTGGGTGAAACCGTTACCAGAGTTGTTGTGTACGGGAGTTGTGTCTCAGGTCATTTGCATACCATGCATTATTATTTTTGTACCTAAGTAAATTATTTAAGTGCTAAAGTGTATGGCTATGATATAATTGGAGCATATATATATATTTATTGGTGGTAGAAATTAAGAAGAAAAGAAAAGAGAAAAAAAAAAATATATATATATAAATGGGGCCCACCATCTACTTTAATGGTGAGGCCAAGAGACCACATGGGTCTCATTCTCTCTCACTCTCCCGGCCATCTCTCTCTTATCTCCTCTCATTTCCTTTTCATTTTTCATTTTTCTTGAGGCTTTGATTTTCTCTTCCATTTTCCGGCTAATCGGTCGGGTTTCCAGTCTAGGTTCCTTGATAAAAAACGTTCCTCTCATCGTTCTCTATCACATAGTCAAAGAGTTTATTTTTCAGAGGATCGGTGATTATTTTATAAATTTTTGAACATTTTGGATCTAAGGCTTCGGATGGGGTTTTGGGCCACTTAGAGTCGGATGCCGGTGTAGACCCTTTGGAACAGTAGAATTTCCTCGTCGACGGCTATGTTTTCACGGAACAGTTTTCCGTTCCGCCGCCGTTGACCGGCGTTGACTTTTGTTGACCGGCGGTTGACCGCGTTGACCGGCGTTGACTTTTTCGGGCGGAGATGTATTTTGGCTACTTTTGAGGTAGGGGTGCTCTAATTCACAATTTCTTAGGTTCTATGTGAATTTTTCCATTTTAAATTGACTATAAGTATGTTTAATTTCAATTATTTTGGCTATGTGATTATTGTTGATTATATGTAAAGTGGTGGACGTATGCTATGTGATAAATGAGTTTGTAAATTTAATTACATCCTTATAGTGAAGAAGCATGCATAGAAAGGACAAATTGTTTACTTTATGTATTTCAATTGCCATGGAAAATTGATGTCATAATCGTAGAAATAAATGTTTAAAATATTCTTTTACAAGTTGTGATTATGATATGGGTAAAATGTATGGAATATTGTTGTTGAATTTGGCATTTGGAATCATGAAGCATTTATACATCCATTGGGAAAGAAAAAGGGGAAAAGTATATTAAAAAAAAAAAAAACCAATGTAATTGTTTTGGGGAAAAGTTTTTGAAAAGTGTTTGTGAAAACCCGGACGCTTAGGAGGCGCCTAGTGGTCCGTGGTGTTAGTGTGGTCTAGAGAGGGGACTAGGGAGAGACCCTAGTGTGGTTGAGCTAACCAGGCCGGATGCGACGCCTTGGAGGTGCCTTGTGGTCGTGGATGGTTAGCCAATCCCCCTTTCGTGACGCCTTGGAGGTGCCTTGGGTCGGATTACACTAACGGTTTGGAAGTTGAAACGGTATGGTTTCAGAAATGGGGAGTAACATTGCATGGCATGGCACATCATTGGTATACGTGGTGCATTTGGTAATTGGTTGAGATATGTATGTTTGTTGATGATACAGTGGTTTTACTTGACTCCCGAAATATGATCCCGTTCTCTTACTTTCTATTCTCTATGTGGATTCACGGGGTCATAAGAGGTGTCTCTTAGACACTTCCTACTGAGCGTTTAGCTCACCCCATTATTTTAACATTTTTCAGGTCACGGGAAGGAAATGGCGGACGGCGTTCCTCTACAGGTCTTGATGGGTTAGTAGATTGTTTGACCTATTTTGTAGCTATGACCTCATATTATTATTATTATTACTAGTATCATTATCATTATTATGTATTGACATAAAAAAGGACGGTAGTGCCCTTAGTTGACCTCGGGTTCGGATAAGGACCCGATTAGCGATTCAGACCCTCGGGTTCGGGTCGTTACATGGCAATTCAGGAAGGTGCTCGAAGAGTCCACTCTCAACTTCATTACACAAAGTGCTCCACAGATAAGTCCTTGTACTTATTGTTGAAATTTTTTATTTAATTCCTTTTGTATTGGTAGAACTCTTACCCTTGCGACTTCATTATTACTTTCTGAATTTCGATTGCCTTCTATATGGCTAGCACCACCCACATAACAAGGGTGTGATGATAATATTATTTTTCCATTATACTTGGGTGTGACTGTGTGGACTTCTCCCAACAGTTTAAAATTTTACAAGGTTTTATCATCAATGTACAGCTACGTCAAGTTGCTACAACAATTAAGCTCATAGTGGTACAAGTACAACAAAGATCTCGATGGAGATTAAAGTAAATAAAGTAATTAGAGTCATTTTCGAGGGACATATTGAGTCTCCATTTAGGAGAAAAAAAAAGAAAAAAAAAAAGGACAAGAGTCCGACTATTTCCTCTGCACAGAAAGGTGAGATAATTAAAACTTCTTTCGTTTACTAGAGAGACGAGACGACTACCTCTTGTATTAAAAGGGTCACTCTCATTAAGATTACACCTCTTTCCCACATAAAAGAACGAAGGGGCAATTTCATCTTCTTCCCTCGGTAAAAAAACCAGGGGTTCACTACTCCCTTATTAAAGGGTAAACTCACAAAGCTCGAGCAAAACCATTCCCTTCTTAAAAGGGGCAAAAAAGTAATCATCAAACATGCTTAGCTTGGAAGGACTTGGCATTCCCGACGCTTGACAAGCAAGATTACGGGAATGGGGGCTACTGATACAGAATATTTGATTTGATAAGAATTTCACGTGACTTAAAGGGTATGGATAAACTTAAGGAGATAGAAATAACAACTACTACCCTATCCAATGACTCTTACAATCCTTAATGGACAAGGAAAATAAATCTTGTATAAAAGAAGTCATCGGTCAACTACGCCATAAATTTCATATTGAATTCTTTATCGGATATTCATTTGTCAGGTACTAACTTGACCGTCGGAGTGCAACGACCGGCACAACGCCGGTTGTCACTTCTATCTTATCTTGCAGGAAACATCTTCGACTCCGACCTGTGTAGATTTTTGTATCAACATATATAATCTATATTTCGAAGTAATCGACCACCTAAATCTAATTGTCTAATGGCAATTGATTTACCCAAGGCACAAAAAACCTATAAAATATTTTCTTTAATATCTAAAATGGTGCTCGATAATGGAAAAAGAACTCTTGGCACTTTACCAAAATGAAATTTGGAAGTTAATTGTGTTTAAAATTGACATGAATGGCATTACTTGAGTGTGAAGCGGGTCTTTAAAACTAAAATTAAAATTGATGACACACTTAGGACCCATTTATTAACGCTTTTACTAAAATTAAAACTGATGACACACGCTTTTAAAACTGATGACACAATAAAATTATGATTTTGATTTCTTGAACTAAAATAGAAAGTGAAATATAATTTTTTTTACTTTCAATATTTTGAAAGCAAAAAAAAATAGGAAGTAAGTTTATTAAATTTTAATTTTAATTTTGCTTTCCTAATATTGTGTGTAAGAGATCGGTAACATGCTTCTTGCCTCTCATATCAATGCACACAAATGATTACAAACACACACACACACACACAAGGTGCGATTCTGGTTGAATTCACCTCTGTATTCCATGGTATATAGAAAAAGTATAGAGATTGATGAGGCTAATATTCACCCCTTATAGACCATTTCCAAACTAAAAATCCTTCAACAACTAAAACAAAATCCATTAGTTCCTGTTAGTGAACCATCTCTCTCAATCTCTCTTTATATACTATGTGCCGATGCCGGAATCCATGGAAACCAAAGCCTCAAACTTGGATCTCCCTTTTCGATGCTGGAATTCACGGACAAACTGACTGGGAATAAAACTTTGGAGTATGAATTGCTTGTGGATGCGAATTTGGGTCTCCCTTTCTTATGCCCAATTGCCGGATTCCTTGCTCACATCGTCACAGTCTCGTCGTCGTTCGGTCTGCTGATAAGTTTAGTCCGGCCTCAGCTTGGAGAAACTGCTCGCGGCCGCCGTTCATCTACTTTCAACCAAGTGGGCTTAGGTTAAACCAGTAGAGAGAGAAACTAGAGAGAGAAAGTGATGAAAGGGTTTCAACTTGCTCTTTCAGAAAGATGAAGCCTGAAGGGGTTTCAGTTTTCAATGGATGATCGACGGTGTTTGGTAGCAGTTTGTGGTGGAAGAGAGAAGATAGATGGTGGTGGTGATGATACTTAGTGAAAAGGGGGTGATACGGGTGAGCAGTTTCGTTACAGTAGCGGAAGTAATTCCTCCGCTACAAGGGAGAAAACAAGAAGGTGAGGATTAATCACTTTCTCTCTTCTTCACAAAATTAGAATGTATTTTCTTAAAATAAAAAAAGTAAAAATATTTTATTAAAAATAATTTTTACTTTTGATTCTCAATTTTAAGAATTAATAGTAAAAATCAGAAATTATATTTGTTAATAAACAGGTCCTTAAGATGTTAAAAGCTCGATTAGTTTCCGGGGTAGATTTTTCTAAAACACTCTCTCCTGTAATAAAGCCTCCTACAATAATCTAATGGCAAAAACACTCACCTAATATTTTGGGGTAAAATAATAATAATAAGAATAATAATAATGAGGGTAATTATTCTATGTACGTGGGATTATAGGTGGGATGCTCTAATAGGCCCTGCACCGATATAAAAAAAACGGTTTAAATCGGGTGCCAACAATGGGGTGTAAAATTTCAGCCCAGACAGAGGCCGGTTAAGTCCTGGAATTAATGGTTGATAATTATCCGTATATATTACTGTATTAAGATTAAAGTGGGGGTTTAGGGTTTTTGCAGACAATCACCGAGGAGGTCACCGCTATGGATTCTTCGAAACGAAACTCCGCTGAGTTGCAACAACTTCTCGAGGTCAGATACTTTTTATCTGTATTTTCGTGTACGATTGTCTTTATTTATATGTCTAGGTGTGGATGAGCCTCTGTACTTGCATGGTTAGTGGGCGATTTTTTTTTTTAATTATAGGGTAAACAAATTTCAAATTTTGATTCTGTTTTAAAATTTTCCTAAATGTCTTAAATTGTATTTGACGACTGTTATTTATAACAACTCGGCTTCAGTCAATATTTTGCATAAAGAACTCTACAGACAAAACTCTAGAGGGTGATTTATGTACATTTGACTATTTGAGAGCCGGATTTCTGACCCTTAGGAGTTTGTATACTACTTTTTATACATATATGTAGTATAGAAATTATTCCTCCTAAATCTTCCTCCATGATCACGTGGGATTGGAATTTTTTTAATTGACAGTCACATTGATCGTCTTTTGTTTTGAAGGGATAGGAAACAATTAAGTCACATCATTTTGTATGCAACATTACTCATGAGTACACATTCATGATAAACTCTCTCTATATATATGTAAAAGGCCCAAGGATTAGGTATAGAGTATAGACATATTAAGTTTCCATTATTCATTTGTATTTGGTTAACCTTTCCGGTTTCTTTTAGATGCCTTGTATTTGTACTAGATTATTGTTATTATTGTTGCTGGTTGTTGCTTTTGGCATTGCCGCATTGCAATGTGACAAGTTTCCTTGAGGGTTTAGGGATGCTTGTGATGGGTTGCTGACATGGTGGTAACATATGCTGATGATTAATGATAGTTAGGCAATGATCGTGTTGGGGTGTTCTTAATATTGATGACAGTTTTTGGTTCTGCAAAAGGGATTTTAGAGGTGGTTGTGATTTCAAGCTTGTGATGTTTAGCTGTGGTAGCTATCTGTTACACTATGTGGCAGTGGTGGGAACTCATGATGGGTTTTCCTCCAATTAACATGCACCGTCACCAAATGCAACTGTATTATGGAAGAAAACATTTATTTAGTTTGTTTCTTTGTGTTTTCAACACACAAATTTAATTTTCTGATCGATCTGAGACAATAAACATAAACAACTCAATTAAGGGACAGTATAAGTATAAACTCTTCCTTCGCTACGTTACAGCTCATCTCTATTTTTGTCACTCCCAACTCCAATTTTGTGTACATTAAAGCTATAAGATGAACAGCAGCTTACAAAAATAGCAGGGCATCGGGCAAACCGATCTCTTGGACCCTTCGATTTAAAAAGAGCTGTTCTCTTATGGGTTTACTGATGTGAAGATTAAAACCGATCTCTTGGACCCTTCGATTTAAAAAGAGCTGTTCTCTTATGGGTTTGCTGATGTGAAGATTAAAATTGAAATTCCATGTCTAAAACTGGTCATTTCTTCCTCCTCTTTTTTTTGTTAATGTAATTTTTTTTGTGTACAATTAAGAAGGGGATAGGATCACTATATCCAAGGTTATGTTCTGAGTGTTACTCATAATTGATTTTTTTTTTCCTTGTTTACAAGATAATTATATGGTTTTTAGTATGGATGAAATTTATGGTTTGGTTTTTAGTTGAATTTCTGAGTGTTACTACAAATGATATTACAACAAAGTTGTAAGGTTGTTAGGATCAGAATTCTGCGTAGGATCGATGAGGGGGCCATAGGATCGGAATCGTAGGATCGGATTGAGAATCGTAAGATTCTATAAAATTATTAGATAAGTAACTCAAACTAACTTTCTAAATTAAATATTTTCGATATAAGTAGAGAATAAGGTTAATTAACCAAATGAGACACTCTAGCAAAATCAACTAACACTAAAAGATACTAAGACACACAGGGGCGGAGCCAGGAATTTGGTTCAGGGGGGGCATGTTAGTACTGATAAAATATTTTTTTTTCAAGCAGGCCGAAAATATAATAGTGTAATAAAAGTGTATTAGAGTAAGTGAATAAAAAATTAATAAGAAGAGAAAAAAGAAAAAGAAGGTTATTGCACATAAATTATGCATTAGTGCAAGAAAAAGAAATTTTTAAGAAGAAAAAGGAATTTTTTAAGAAGAAAATGAAATAAAAGGAAAAAAATGAAAGAGAATGCATAAGTTTTGAAGATGATAAAAAGAAATTTGAAAAATAAGAAGGAAAATGAATAAAGAATTATAGACATTTTTAAAAATAGATAATTTTATGGGGATAATTTATAAATTTTATGAGGGTGTTTTATAAATATTTAGAAATTATACGCATAAAATAAAATAAAATTTAGTGGGTTCAAGGGTAGGGGAGCCATTTTATTAATTTTAGGGGGGGCATTATGTCAATTTTTAAAAATTTATGTATAAAAATATATATATATGTTCTAATGGGGCAGCATGGGCAGGGGGGGCAGCTGCCCCCCCTGGGCACATGCTGCCTCCGCCCATGAAGACACATGACAAACACTTAAAATCAATTTCTTGATTTCAACAAAAAGATCAGCATACAATTAAGCAAAATCTCAGAGAAGAAATTAAAGTCTAGTCTAAACAAATAGAAAAGGGAATAGTGAAGTAGAGAGAGAAAAGTATAATTTAGTTGCCTAAAAGAAAGAAGAAAAGAGAAATTAAGAAGAATAAAACAAAATAGAGGAAATTTTGAAGTTTTGAACCTTACTTTTGAAATTCAGAGTTTGATCGTCTCTGCATTTGACCTTCGTTTCTTTGGTTTTTGTTCTTTATTTTTTAATGTAATTAGGTTAAAGAGTTGGATTTTATATATAAAATGATTAAATTTATTAGTCAAAAATTAAGTGTAAGCCCAAATAAATCCGGAAGAAGAACAAAATAATACGATTTACTAGAATCGGTAGGATCCGGCTATCATATGCAATTCTACGATCCTACTTCCGATTCTACATATGCTACTAAGATTCTACTTCTCAGTGATTTTGGATGGGATCGGGATCGATTTGGTTATTTGGGATTGTGGAATCGTAAGATTCTAAGATCCAAAATCGGGATTTTAATAACTATGCGAAGTTGTAGCTCACATCTCTTTTACTCCTCAAAGACAAGGAAGGTTTGAGTTCTAACTAGGGCAAAGAGGGTGTGTCTCGTACTTATAGATAATTAATAACACTTGCAAATGACGTTGTGTTTGATGAAGGTTGGTACGCATTGGTTTGTTGTGAGGTGGAGCCATGGAGGTGGCTTGTAATTATGAAACTTCATATGTGATTAGAGGTGGTGACAGTGATGGTGGTGATGATGTTTTTATGACAGCTATTGTGGTGGTGGTTTAAATCCATTTAGGTGATTATAATGGGGTTTGGAGGGAGAAGGAGAGGGAGGCAGGGCGGGAAGGTGGGCAGTTGTGGTGTTTGCAAGGGTGGTTGACATTATTGTTATGTTTTGGTTGTGGAGATAGTGGAACCAAGGTTTAGTATAATGAATGACAAATGTTAGCTTTGTGCTTTTGTCCATAAAAAAATAAAAATAAAAATAAAAAAGGGAAAAAGGGGGATGATAGTTTATGGACTTGAGAAATTGCTGACTTCTTTGGATTATGGGGTAAAATTGTAAAACTGAAATTTTCGTTACTACAGTCCACCAGTCAAATTTGACAGGGTCACCACCGAATGTTGACACAGGAAATTCCCATAATTGGTAGAAACCTGAGAGGAGTTTGATGTAGTTTGCCAAACTCTTTGTAACCAACACATCATCTCTATTCATAACAGTAAGTAAACAAAAGGATTCACTTAGGTCAAATTCAGTTATGCGGACCAGTGTTACTGTTTTATTTATATCTAGAATGAGTGATTGTGTCATTGCTATATTCCATAAAGGGTTTGGTGTGGTAAGCAGGTATGTTTTTTCAGGTTATATCCTTGTATAGGTTTGCTTTCTCTAGTTTGTAAATGTTTTTTTATGTTTTAATATTCTTTCTTAACAATTAATAAATAAGTAAATATATTAAAGGTTCAGCTAAGATGCATTTATGATAGTACCTGCATTTGAGCCTAAGGATAAGATGGATCATACAAGGCATGGTAGTGGTCTGTGAAGCATTCATCCCACACTGCTCAATACCCCCTTTTACATGTTTCTATGAAGGGAGAAAGATTTATAAGCTTCGAAACTCGTAACAATGTGAAGAGGCTTAAGTGTACGTTTGGTACATAATGATTTGGGTTCCCATGGATGGATCCAGCTCCTCCTCATTAGTGATGTGGGCTGCTGCTTTCCACTGGTTGATTTAGCGGTTATGTCGCCATGTCAATTTATAAAATAAAAATAAAAAATAGATTGGCTTTTGGTTCAGTGTTTAACTAACATCGTTTTTATGCTCCCTTCTCTCTCTCCTCACACCACACTCTTCTCTTCCCTCTCACACGACTCTCTCTCTCTCTCTATTCTGTCAATAAGATCTCTTCTTAGTCTTTCTATTATGCCATACACTGTGTATCTTAATATTTCTCCCTCTCTCTCACACACTCTTTTCCCTCTCCTTTAATCATCCCTTTGTTCTACTCAATAGTCAATACACATCCCTCTGATTTTCCTCTCTATAAATGGGAGAGATGGTGGGTGGGGTTGTTTTGCACATATAAAGAAGGTTCATTGGAAAATAAAATTAGTGGTTATAGGGGATGAGTTTAATTGATGGTGGGACGGGAGCAATAGGTACCGAGTTTATGTCGCTGGAAAAGATAGAGACCATGTGTTTGATCCTTCTTATTCAAATGTTTAACAAAGTTATTTGCCAGAGCTCAGTTGGGGGAGACGGATGTGAGCAATCGGCCGGTCATTGGAGACGGAGAATGAGAGGAGCCGAATCCACCATTGATATTATTAGATAATTGTACTGTGTGAATTAAATATTCTTTGAGATTGCTTTGAATCTGGAATAGGCCAGGGTTCTTGATTTGGAATGGCTGGAGTGGGGGTTGGGCGACGCTTATGTATGGTTGGTCCCCCTGGGGGAGGGAGGAGCGTATTAGTGATAAATACCATCATGGGGTTTCCACCTCAGTTATTTTATCAGAACAGGCCTTAGTTTTAGAAGGCAATAAACAAAACTTCTTACAATATTGGGCGGTCATGGCCCCTTGAGATATATGTTCATCTTCGCTTGGCTTGAAGAAATGCATTAAAGTGTTGGGTAGCTTTGTTCAGTTGTGGTGGTCATTTATTTGGTCCATTTTTGCTATCATTCATTATCTATAGATGAACCACCAAATGCGTTGTCAGCTCCTTTTGTGCACGCCACTACATCTGTTGTTCACTCTTACTAATTGTTGAAATATATAAATATTTCAAGACTAATTTATATTATATGCAAGCAAGATCCATGACTTTGCATCTATAAAATAGTTTGTGAAGCTTATGAATCCATCTCAAAAAGTTGGAACATTCAAATTTCAAATTTCATTCTTTAAACAGATAGCAAGGGAGCTTTGAAGAAACAAATGTAAAAGTATGTGTTGAAAATGTTGTAAATTATCAAATGTTTGCCTATCATATTTGCTTTTCTGTTTCTACTGTTCCAAAGGAAAGGGTAATTACTTTACTATCTTTTCTTTTAGAACTGATATATTTTGTGATACCATTTTTGTATTTTGGAAATGTTTTGAGGTTTTTCCTGACGGTATGGTATTTATGCAGCAAGAAAAGAAGACGGCCTTGCTTAATCAGATGGTTGCAAAGGTGACAAAGGAATGCTGGGACAAGTGCATAACTGGTACCCCTGGAAGCAAGTTCAGCTCTAGCGAATCAGCATGCCTTTCAAACTGTGCTCGGCGGTATATGGACACGAGTATCACCATTATGAAACGTCTTCAGTCCATGCGTTAAGTTATACTTGTAACGGCCAGATATATGAGTTAGTTGATTCAAACATTTTGCTGTCTGTCCTTTTAGCACTGAGCAAATGCCTCATTGTTTCTGATATAACTGTATATGGGAATGGGTCACCAAATTCATTTTTTTTACTGCATCTTAAAAATGGTTGCGAGATATTCTTTCCACAAGTTTTGAAACATATAGAAAGAGATTGACCACTCCATGTAATCTTTGATTAAATGCAAGGCAAAATTGTATCATGTTGGCTTGAAAAGGGCACGTTTTTCTATTATCCTCGTGTGTTATTGTTTCCTGGTGTTGATTGCATCATTCACTTGCACATTCAAACCCAACTAATGACCTCTCATGTGTTACCACATAGCTGCTGATTCTATTTGTGTGAACTGTGGAGTCTCTAGAAACTCATTTGTGTGGACTGTGGAGTCTCTGGAAACCATTTTCTGTATACTTGAAATTGCTTCTCCCCCAGAGCTATCTTGGAAGATTTAACTGCTGTAAGGCCCATTTGAAATAAAGTTCACCACTCTCCCCTCTAAATGCCTGACACATAAAATCAGATGTTCCAGATTTACATATGTGAAAGTTTCTCACTTATGCATCCTCTTGCTACATTACAACAACATTAAATTAATGATACAACATTCACCATCCTTGATTAGATCTTTATTGTATTCTTGTTGGGTCTCCAATCACTAGCCCTATTTTATCTTCGTGTCCTAAACTACAACATTGTTTTGTAGGAGCAGCTTAGTCCTTTCATAATTTTCATTGCAGATAATTGAGTCATTGACGGTCTTCTTTCTTATTTAGGATACCAAATGTGCATTAACATGTTTACTCATCTCTTGGTCTTGTAATACCCACTATGCCCCCAGTATGTAACGGCCTCTTTCCATTTTAAAATTTTGGATACTAGAAGGATTTCTCATCATCAAGGAGGATAAAATTTTATAAATAGTGATTGAGGTGTGGAACTAGTCGTATTAAAGAAGAGACAACAGACCATCTCTCTCTCTCTCTCTCTCTCTCCTCGGGTGCATGAGAGAGAGAGAGAGAGAGAGAGCATTAATACACACTATGAGAGAGACCATTAATACCCACTATGCCCCCAGTATGTAAAGGCCTCTTTCCATTGATACTAGAAGGATTTCTCATCATCAAGGAGGATAAAATAATATAAATATATACTCGCATGTATATATATATATAGTGACTGAAGTAAGAAACGAGCCGTATTAAAGAAGAGACAACAGACCATCTCTCTTTCCTCTGGGTGCATGAGAGAGAGAAGGCCATTAATGGTGAAGACAGGAGCAATTAATCATTCTGACCAGTAACTTTTAATGCCTTGTGTTTATCGCTACAATTGTTTGCCTGGCCGTGGCTACTCATCTCCACACCGCTTTCATTGCTACCTCTACTGCCCTGCCCTCCCCACATATCTCTCTTTTTATCTCCTCAATCTTCAACCAACAACTCTCCAGATCTCAATTAATGCTCTCTGTGGGTACAATAATTAATGTCAAGTTGAAAAAATATACACCAAAATTTTAATGTTCTTTTACGAAATCCATTGCCCAAGATCCATGAGCCAAAATATTGGTTTTTTAAAGGGCAATAACACACCTCATCGGGAAAAACAGTAAAAAGGCTCAAAACACAACTTGTTTAATGAACAAAACAGCCAAATACAACTTGTGTAATTGTGGGTTTTGGTTGTTAATTTCTTGATAAGTGTAGCTTGTTATTGAAGTCGGAGCTGAGCTGGGTTGTGTTTACCTGTAGCAGCTTGTTGAACCTTGGACTGGCTGATGAGACCACCTCTGCTCCTTCTCCTCCTCCTCCTCCTCCTCCTCCTCCTCCATGTGTGGTGGACATTGAAGTAGTAGCTGCAGCTTCTTTCATTGATGGTTGTGGGGGTCTCACTGCAGGAGCAGGAGCAGGAGCAGGTTGTGATGGTGTTGCACATACTGGAATTACTGACCTGATTTGGACTGCTGGAGCAATCCTCCTTTGTGGGTTGTACTTGTACCCTCCTCCAATGCCAATGTAGTTGCTGCATGTGGGAGGACTACACTTGATGGAAGAAGACATTATTGGCATTGGAGATGTAGATGGAGTTCCAACAAGCCTGCTTCTCCCACTATAATTGGCTAGTGAAAATGCTTGCCTGTACATAATAGAGTTCGGCCCCAGCCCACTATCCTCCTTCATCACATGATCTGATGATGATTTTCCACTCAGCCATTCATCCTCGTCCTTTTGATGCTCATCAAGTGCAAGTGGTGGTGCCACTGCTACCTCTTGCTTTTTAACTACTTGTGATTGGCATTGCCCCGTGACTATGCTACTAGGGCTATGATCTGATGAATATTGGTAGTACAAAGATGAACTAGTGTCTCTAGATGAAGTTGTTTGCAAGATTTTTGAACTTGTTCTGGGTGGTGGTGGAGGGAGCAGAGATACAAAACTGTTCTGTTTCTGTTCAGGACCTTCGGAGAAAGAATCCATTAGTAGATCCATAGGCCTCCTCCATAGATGATGATGATCCCTATTCAATATTCCTCCTCCTCTTGTTTGGTTCTGAATCTGATCATCCCTTCTCGGCCTATTTGGTTTCTTTTCCTCCCTGGGTCTGAAATTTGAGAGAATTCTTGCCACAACTGCCTGATCCTGCTCTTCACGAATGTCTGTTTCTTTATTTGTCTGATGACACATTGAACCCAAGTTTGGCACTGCACATGTGTATTCATTTCATTGATCATGAAACCCTAATAATATACCTCTATGAATGAGGGAGGGGAAAAAGGAAAATCTAATAAAAAAAAAAAGGGGATAACACAAGAATTTACTTACTTTTCTTCAATGAACACCAGGCTGCTATTGCAGCATTCTTCTCAGCCTGTTTCTTTGTCTTGGCCGACTCACCTGTGAAATTCATACCAGCAAGCTCCACTGTAGATGTGAAGACGGGGGCATGTCCGGGGCCTGATCTTATAGTGGTGTATACAGGGAGGTTGAGACCAGTCCTATGAGCTGTTTCTTGAAGGAGGTTCTTATACACACCGGTCTCGTCCTTGGGTTGGGGTGGATCATAAAAAAAAAAAAAAACAAATTAAGAAACAAACAATAAAGAGAAGTAACAAAATTGTGAGAGAGGAGAGGAACTTACAAGAATTCTGGCAGTTAGAGACCTTGAAGGACCCCTTGTGGACAAGACATTGAGAGCTACTTCAGCAGCTGCGTGCTCAGCCTTTCTTAAGGTGGTGCAGTAAGTGGGGCTTTCAAACAACTCACCATTGAAGTTCACACAAGCTTTGAATCTTGGTGCATGATCAGGCCCTTCTCTGATGCACGCATAAGAGGGCAGGTTGAAACAACTTCTTTGTGCTAGTTCTTGCAGTTGACTCTTATACATATCTGCCATTCCAGATCAAACCAATCAACAAAACCCATTTTCCCAATGTCTTTCACTCATAAAGGTCAGTGTAAAAGAACAGTGCATAACACAATACACAGAAAAGAAAAAGAAAAAAACAAAAAAAAAAAAAAAAGACACTGGCATGAGAATCAATCAAAGAGCCCAACCATAGCATAAAGAAGATGGATATGTGAATGAAGTCAAAAGCAGTGAGAACTGGTTAAGAATCAATTGCTTCACCTGATTCACTCTCCTACATTGGCATGAGAATCTTGTCTCTCAGAACAAAAGAATGTGGTGCAGTAGTTGTGTCTTCAAATCAAAGGGAGAGGAGGAAGTGGAAGGTGATTTGGTCAGTGGAAGTGAAAACCTTTCCCCATCAGCAGCTCTGGACTTGTATTACTCTCACCTTTTTTCCCACCTCAAACAAACAACACAACTTTTATTCATTTTAGTAAATTATTTTCATCTTTAGGGACCCCTGTGCAGCAGGGGTGGAGCTAAAAAATCAACCCAATCTCATCGGTAGGGGTATTTATGACATTTAGGATGTCCATGGACCTTTGATTTTGAATGCAACACCAACAACCCAACTCCCAATTTTGTTATTATGCAATTAAGACTGGGTTGACACATGTCAACTCCAGCTTTTCAGTGGACTAAACAGGTTTGCGGGCGTTGACTTGATTCTATTTTGAAATAATTTATATTACCACTTGATACCTGTTGTGTGGTGATCAAACAGAACTTTAAGGATTGATTGGCTCAACTCCCTCCTGCTCGCTTTTTCCCGGCCAAGCCAATTCATTTTATTATACGAGTACTGATTCTACTTGAGCACCACGAGTTTGAGCCTTCAAGTCTAGGATCTCTCTATCGTAAAAAATAAAAATAAAATAAAATAAAATAAATTTGATCCAGGTCTTCCTTCCCTTTAGGCGGATTGACAGCGTTGAACCCGCATTTCATAGGCCCAACTCCAATAGATATCAAACCTTTTGCACTCCACACCATCGGACCATTGCAGCTTCCAAAACTGACAGGGACCCGAGGGGAGGGGGTCTTAAGTCTAGTGTTTGAACCTTTGGAGGGGCTACGTCTTTGTTTATTTTTAATTATTATTATTATTATTTTCAACTTTCAAAAATATTTTAAAAAGTGAGATTAGCATATTGATGCCATCAGAATTCATACAAGTAATAAATATCACCATTAACACATAATTTCTCTTCCACGAGTTTGTACTTGTATCCTCTACGATGGAGAGTTAAATCAATAACAAGTTCGTCTCCTCCACATTGTAAGTACTCTCATCTCAATCCATCTAAAAACTTTTTAGTAATCGTCCAGATGTCCTTCCATTTGGAAAAGAGTTCCAATGAAGAGTTGTAGCTGCCACCAGGTAATAAGAGTAGAGACTTAAATTGGCTTCCTAAAGGCAAAGATTGACGAAGGGCCTGGGCCTACTAAGAATTAACCTTCCAACACAGCTTAATCAATCAACCCTTCCTTGCGCTGTTTACTTGTACAAGTGGGAGCTAATTATACAGTCACTTTTGTGCATGACAGTTTGGATTGGGCCATTTGGACCAAACCCAACATTGCCCCGGTGCACTACCAAAGCTATGCTTATCAGCAGTAAAATAGTCAACATTACAGACACAGAGATAGAGATAGATATATAGAGAGGGAGAGAGAAAAAGGGAGCACAAATTGGAAACTAACTAATTCCACAAATGCAGTACAAAATCAGGACTGAAGAAAGTAACTCTCTTAACTCCCACACGACCACACCATTCATTCTTTCCTAAAGCACAACGGTCAAACCGACAAACCAAGTCCCACACAGTCGGCCACCCCAAACCAACACTTTTTGTTTTTTTTTTTTAACATCCGCCAAAGCAAGTCCCACATAATGCACAAAAATAACGTGGATATTGAATGACCAAGCATCATACCTCAAACAACCTGCTTCACACCCACCAAACAATTCTCTCTCCATTTGCAATTCTATCTTATCTGTCACACCTTTGGTTCTGCAGGTCGAGAGGTCGCCAACTTACTACTAGTCCCACTCATTCGGTTTGCTTCCCCCATTCTAGACGACAAAGCAAGAACTTCAGGTGACATTTCCCAGCTTCCACTTTTCCTTCCCCAACTGGAGCGCCTGGGATGATGAATTCCAGCACGATCTCCCTCATCTACAGTAGTCCTTAGATCTGGGGAAGTTTCAACTAATCCACCATCTTTAAAGTTTGTTCCATCATTATTGCTAAGTTGCCCTCCGCAATGATCAGCCCCAGACCCTGCATCTACCCACACTGCTTTCCTGCCCATTTCTATGTCCTCCACAGCCTTCCCCATATTTGGACTAACAAAACCACCACCTGTTGATACAGACGGTAACCCAGGTTCCCTTGGTACCTTTGCCCTGAACTTGTTCTTGGATTGAGGGATGCCAGTGCAAAATATCTCCTTGAAGTTCTGCACCACTCCTTTATTATAAGGGTTGGCTCGCCGATCATATCGATATCTGAAGTTCTCATAAGTTGTCTGTAAAAGCATCATCGCAAGGGAAAAAAAATCATGTTATTTAAGATTAATATTTACTTGGGAGCCCATAAATTAATCGTAATTTAAGGCTACAAGGTACTGAAATGAGGAAAAATGCTCTCTTACCTGATTTGTACTGATGAGATATAAATGGAAAGCAGTAAGGCCACCAACAAACCACACTGATATGAAGGTATAAACTATTAGGACAATGGAGGCAGGGGTCTTGATCATTGCTTTCCATATTGTTGTCTCCTCGGAATCCATGATCCTCTTAATGTAGACCCAACAGAAACTAAAAACATATATACAGAGAAGAGTCGTCGAGAATACAAACATGAAGAAAAACCGATAATTTCTCTGCACCCATAATTGTCAAAGTTCAGATTAGCACAAGGTCCAAAAATTAAAGAGATACAAGGGCCAAAGTGAACATATGCTGGTGAAGATAACATGAGGGATATCATCCTAAAAACTGCAATAAGATTTTCACACCCAGCATTTGAGCATCATCCCAAGGAAAGTGTAGTTACAAATATGCATCTGTTTGCATGACATAAGCACCAAATTAAGTAGCATGTCAATATCTACTTATCTAGCCAAAACTAGAAAACAGAGACATCTAGGGAGCTAAAAGATTTTCCCAATCCTACCAGAAAATATCTACTTCTACAATTTTTAAATCTTATTAATTAAAAAATACAATCATGCAGGCTACAATGAGTTTGTAATTGTCAAAAGAAGGTGATTGATATCTTCTTTCTCGAATAAAGTCCATGTCACTCATGCTCTCATTTGCTAGAGACTGCTCAAATATAACTCCAATACAAAAGAAATTCCAAAATACACAACATAATATAAAGAACACGGATGACCAGCAACTAGTACTCCATAACTCAGCCACTATCTAATGCGCATCCAGTTATTTCTTTCTGGATTTCTTTATTATTTATTTATTAATAATATAGTCCATCTCTTTGGATATGGGGAACATTTATGGTATAAGGATACAGAAAACACACAAACGCTAAATAACTTAGAGAATGCATTTCTTACCAGCCCAATACACTGACCAACCCATGGGCAATGGTGGTCAAATCGTTCAACACAATTATTGCAAATTGAACAGTGTGAGCAGCGAGGTGGTCGGTAAAGCATGCACGTATCGCAATATTTAATCTTCACGGTAATCCCATTAACTTCTACTTCTTTCATGCGAGGAAGGCGTAACTGTGGAGTTTGCCCACCACCTTCTGCAGTCCCATCATAGCCATCTGGTTCTGGAGGGTGTGCATTACGAGGAATTATACCAGGATCTCTTCCAGAGGTTAGCAGGAGAAGAACTAAAACCTGAAATCCAACAAATCAACCAGCTTAGATTCAATATTATGATAATAAATTATTATTATTATTTTTTTTAAGAAACATCATTCTGGGGGCAAAAGGATGTCAACGCTAGAGTCGGACATAAGATATAAAATGTGGACAAGTACTAGGCAATTCCTTTTTGACTCTTGACGTGAGTCATCTCATTTGCAATCTGCCATCCATAAATGAATCAAATTAGTACATCCAGCCAATTTGCAGTCAACCTCCCCTCTGCTGGATATCTCATTCATACACATCGTCTTTAAGAGGGGTTTTAATGTGACATAACCAAGGTAGCACAGACACTTCTATGAATGACACATGTCCGTGGCAGACACCAACATTTTTAGGACACTTTCAGACACATCCGGCACACCTTAGATGTGTCTAAAAATAAATTTTTTTATTTCAGACCACTTGGCCGACTACTTCATTTGTGCTCTAGATAGACTAATGAATCTGGAATGTTGGGCAAGAGTTTCTCATAGCATGGAAAAAAATATTCATAAGAAAAATCACAATAAATGCTGTATAAAATTTGTAGAAAGTTTAACATATATTAAGAAAATCAGATATCGGAATTTTAATTCAAAGAGTGGGTATGAAAGTAGGAGATAAGTTATTAAATTGAGTGTGCATATACATGTACAGATTTAGATACACAAAGACATGCATATGGGTATACTTCGCGTCTTTGTTTTGTCTTTACTTATGTGATAGGAGCAACGATAATAATAGGACTTAATACGTTAAAAATTTTAAATTACAATCATAAATTCTATATTTATCATATATAATAATATATTACCGTATCAGTGTCATGTTAGCTGTGTTATGTGTCTCATGATCATATCCATGCTTCTTAGAACAAAACAAACGATGTTGTTCTAGGTATTCGGCTAGGGGTGGCAATTCATGTTTGCGTGTTATATTCGTGTCTTACTTGTCATGATATGGGTATTCTATTACATGGGGACACGATTATTAAACAAAAAAGATGACAATATATGTGTAACGTGTTTAATAAATGGATTAAAACCAGACATGACATGTCATGAAATGGCAGTGCACATATAATTAAAATCTCATATTATTGCAAACATGACAAGTTTTGTTAAACTAGTCATTTCTAACATCAACATGACACATTTAAGGCCTGTTTGGCAACTGCTTCTACTTCGTGTTTTTTTTTCTTCAAATAGTGTACTGTAGCGAAGCAAAAGCACAAAGTGTGTTTGGTAATGTTTGTTGCGATTTGAATAGTAACAAAGCGCTCAAGAAAAAGAGGCCAAAACCGGAAGAATCAATTCTGTAGCAAAAGCACTGTTCACCAAAAAAAAATACCTTTTTAACTAGCCATTTAATTTTTCAAACTTAGAACATTTTTTTACCAAACATGTTTTCATATTTTTGCTTCCAAAGATTTTGCAACAAATATACGTTACCAAACAAGCTTCGGAATAGTATTGAACACACTCCAGAGCCGAAATATTGCTTTTGCTTCGAGTAAAAGTAAAAACACAAAGCAACTGTGGTTGCCAAATGGATCCTTGGCTAATCAAATTTTAATCAGGTTATAAAAGAATTAAAAGGTCAAACACGAACACGATGCGTTTAGTTAACTAGTCAATTTGGGTCGATACAATTATAACCCCAACATACTGAAACCAAACCCAAACCCACTTATCCCATGTCGTGTTCGAGTCGTGCCAAATATTTCCACCTCTATATTGGGCCAAAATTTCTATAACATTGTTATAATACAAATTGTGGAATCTATGCACGACGACAACTTTGATGACTGGAGTAGGCCAAACTTTGACTGTGGATACCATTCCTAAAAAGAATGGGCACCAAATCCATGCCTCATGTTCCCCCCTTGCTTATCACGTAGGTCAAAATGTTAAATACCTGCTACGTGAGGTACACGTATTACTACCTGAAAGTTGTTGATCTAATGTGGCTGTCCAAAGAACTATCACTTGGAGTGATGTGGTACTTCCTGAAAGTTGATAAATATTCTTTGTAAAGACGGATTTGTTCATCTAATGAGGCTGCCCAAAGAATTATCACTTGGAGTGACGTAGTACCTCCTCAAAGTTGATAAATATTATAAATTTAGAACAGTAAGTTAAAGAATCATTATTTTGTGATGTGGATGTTCCCAGTTGAGATATTTGAGATGTGTTATGATTTGGTTCCAAATTGTCTCCGGTCTGAAAGTGAACGTGGGAAAGAGCATTTTGGTGCCGGTTGGGGAAGTTCCTGAGATCACAATTTTAGCAGGGGCTCTTGGGTGTAGCATTGGTTCATTTCCTATCTCCTGTTTGGGTTTACCCCTTGGGTCATCCTCAAGGAGGGTGGGACGCTAGGACCCTGTGGTGGAGGGGTTTGAGAAGAGGCTGGTTGGATGGAAAAAACAATATCTAAGGGAGGAAGGTCACCTTATTGAAGAGTACACTTTCAAGTCTTCCTACTTGCTTCCTCTCGTTGTTCCATATTCCTCATTCTGTGGCTGAGAGGATTGAGAGGCTGCAGCGGAATTTTCTTTGGGGGGGATTGGAGGAGGAGTTCAAGTTCCATCTGGTTTGCTAGGAGAAGGTTTGTTGTCTGATTCGTGTCAGAGGCTTGGGTATTAGAAGATTGGTGCCTTTTAATAAGGCTCTCCTCGGGAAACGGCTTTGGAGGAGGAGGTTCGAATTCCCTTGAGGCGTACTCTAGGGGAAGTTGGTGTTTGAAAATTCATTCAGAAAGGATGGGATGTTATTTTGAAACACATCAAATTTTGGCTCAGGGATGGTAAGAGGATCAATTTCTAGGAGGACGTTTGGTGTGGTGACCGCTCGCTTGCTCTCTCTTTTCCTCGGCTTTTCAGGATTGCCACGGATAGGCAGGCCATGGTGGTTGACTGTTATTGACTTGATAGCGGAGATGTTCGTTTCGCGAGGCACTTTCAAGATTGGGAGATCGAGGATGCCGTTGGTCCTTTAGAGTTACTTTATTGCCAGGAGATCATGAGAGGAGATTCTGATGGATAGAGGTAGGTCCCTGCTTCTTAGGGTCACTTTCATGTTTGGTTCTTCTGTAGATGTTTCATGGAGGGACTCGGGGTTTCATTCCTGTGGAAGGCTGTTTGGCACTCCAAAGCCCCCTTAAAGGTTGTTTTCTTTGTTTGGACATTTGTTTTGGGGAAGATTTTGACTCAAGATAATTTAAGGAAAATGAATCAGGTTTTGGTCAATTGTTGCTACATGTGTCGAAGAGATGAGGAGATGATGGATCACCTTCTCTTGCATTGCACCATGGCTAGGGAATGTTGGAATTCGATGCTTAGTTTGTTTGGTGTTCAGTGGGTTATGCCAAGGTCTTCTAGAGCATAGTTGTTAAAGGCTCAAGGCGCACTAAGGCACCAAAGGCCTTCTGGAGCCTAAGCGCAAGGCGCAATATAAGGCGCGAGCCTGATCGAAGTAGGGCGCGAGTATAAAATAATGCATAGTCAAACATATAATATTATATATATTCATAATCAAGCACTAATTGCAGTTAATGTAAGTAGTGAACCATAAATTTATGAATTTTGTCAAATATTTCATAAGTTTAAAACAATACGATATATGATATAGAACCTTTTAATTTAGTAGTCATTAAGTAAACAAGAAAATGATACAAATAAATGATTAAAAAATACAAGGCGCGCCTTTTTTGAGCTTGGTGCCTACTAAAAAGTGTGAGCCTGAGGGCTTTATGTGAGTCTGATTGAAGGGGTCTCGCCTGTAGTAGGTTGAGACGCTCTAGCTGAGCCTTGATGAGCCTGGGGTTTTTTTGGAGCTTAGGCGCGCCTTTAACAACTATGCTCTAGAGGGTTGATTGAAGCTAGGAGAGGTTGCATAGTGGGGGCCTAAGTCCGGGATGTTTGTAAGGTTACGCCATTGTGGGGCGGGTGGTGTCTTTGGCTCGAAAGAAACAAGAGATCCTTTGAAGGAAAGGAGACTCCTATCTCCATGCTTAAGTTCTCTATTATTACTACTCTTTTTTGTTGGGTTATAGGGAGAAATTATAGATATTTAGAGGAGATTGTAGATTTTTTGGACTCCTTGAAAGTTTAGAGGGCTTTTGGCCTTGTGTAGTTCCCTTGGAATACGCTCCCCTTTTGAGTATTTTTTATACATTTTACTTATCCATATATATATATATATATATATATATATATAACCAATATCGGATGTTCCATTATAGCAAAAAGTCCCCCTACATTACCAAGGCACTAAGACTGAAGCTAGACAACTCCCATGCAAAACAAAGTTTAAATTTTCAACAATTTAAGAAAATCCTTCATCTCTATAATATGACAGAACTTCAAGCTTACTCACCATGAAGATATGCCATGGGCTCGCATCAGCCCTGGAATTAAAAACATCAAACAGACACCAATGCGGGCCTTGATAATGAAAACAAAAGATTAAAAAAAGGGCACCATATTGGTTTGCCTCTGTAAAGCCTTCTGTAAAACCTCTAAATCACATCCCAATAACATTTACTGGTTGCCTAGTATTGAACACCAGTCATAAGATAGCAAAAAGAGTAATCCTCCATGAAAAATGACCCTAGATTTCACAAGTTCTAGATGACTGACAAAGAGACCATATTATGCATCAATTTGAGCTTGTTTATAACATTTCCAATCTGCCAAACAACTTTGTCCAAATAAAAGAATATAATAAGCATTAAATAAGGAGGTGATTGACACTCAACTAAAAACCATATAAGAAAAAAGGAAAATGCACCAGTGACGAATTGGGAATACCTGCTCTCCCGGGCTAGGTAATCTGCTACTAAATTCTTGTAAAAACCGGTGAATCAAACGAAGAATGATACATTAGATGCAAAGTTACTTTCTGAATGAGTTGCCCCAGGTAAGAGGCATCCCAACCTCCATTAAGCTGGGTGCAGGCAAAGAACCAGCTAACTACATAGTTTGGTTGAGAAGATTTTAGGACAAAATAAAGAAAAAGGGGGAAGGATGGTTGCTATCCCTTATTAGGCTATTTGGTGAGAAGGGAAAAGGTATATGGATCCAAGGCAATGCTGTCAATGTCAGGAGAAGTGGAAGTAAGAAAGTATCACTCCATCATCTATCCTACAATCTTTCTACAAGAGAATATCATCCTAGCACCTATCCTACAACAAGCTTCCCTTTTCTAAAGCTAGATTCTCCTGTAAACAAGTCACACGCCAGAGGCTGCTTTTCCTTAGCTTACAACCATGAGGCTTCACTACTTGCAAATATCCACAAGCATTACCGCCTCCCCCTTCCCAGATCCCACTCACTTCCTTCCTCACTCAACCATGATTCTCACCAAATATTCCAAACTCTAAGACACTGTCAAGTTCAAGCATGCCAAAACCTAAACAGCGTCCCCAACCCAAATTTTTACACACTTTTTATCCAATCGAGTTCGGAATGAAATTGACAGGTTACTTATCTTTGAATTATGGAGTTCAAAAGAGACGGACATTGATAAAGCATTATACCCAATGTTGTTCCACTTAATACATGTTCAACCTCACACATCTGAATTTAAATTTGGAAAAAAGAACAATAAAAACTTAGCAACACTGTAAATGATGTCAATTGCCAATTAGGCATCCAATTGAATAGCAAGGAACCTGTGCGCAATAATACTTATATTGTGTTAACCAAACCAAAGAGTATATATATATATATGAATTGCATGTACGTACACATGTGTGTCTACTTGAAAGAGAGAACTCACGTAAAATGTGAATGCAACAGCTACAACCATTATGGATTTCCCCAAGTGGTGAGAAAAATCATTCATAAGTTTTCTAGCAACGAAGACGCAGAAAATAGTGACCGGAGCAACAATAAGAAATATGGTCAGCACCAGTGATCTTACATCTGGTCCAAATATAAACCTTCCCTGGAAAAAAAATATCTGCAAGCAAGAAAGGAATTACCCTGATTAATACTTAAAAGACGAGTTATTCATGTAACAACTTCAAGTTTTGAAATGCCTAAAACCTCAATGTGAGCACCCAAGAATTGAAAAGCATGCACACTAGGTTTCTACTTATAAAGCATACATATTTTAAGCTGCAGCTACATTTTAGTGGGATTATAGAATATTTTTAAGCAATACAAATACTTATCTTTTGGCATTAAAAGGCTAGCAATAAGATGAATCTTTTTTTCCCCCTTATTTACCAAATGGATAAGAAGGTTCAATCTGAGATGGGTACAACTAGTAAAAATATTGAAGCCGACCAAGAACTAGTTCTATAAAACTAGAAGAAATTGCACAGAAAATGTGATGCCAACTCCACGTTGTTGAGATAATAAGATGAAGACAATGAGTATTAGAATATCACACATGAACAAAAACTAACAAGACTATTTATGGGAGGGTTAGAAAAAAGTTTTTTTATAGGAATATATGATAAGTTTCCAATTTCTCTCTCAAGATGCACGAAAATGATGGTCCCGCAAAAATAAAATAAAATCAAATCAAATACAAAACTGAAATAGTTTATGAACTGGATTTATTAACTAAGCCTACTGATGTAAAGATGTTAGAATTTGCCGAAAAGTTTTATTAGGGCAAAATTTTGTTTTAGCACAGTTGATTACAGAACAACCAAAACATTGAAATAGAAAACTGCATGCTTTTACCTCATTTTTTTTAATAGAAATCTGTTTCGTACACACAAATGTAATAACATCAATCAGAACCTAGCCACAGAAATCCTGATTCCAGTACACATTCAAAACAGATACTATTTGCAAAAGAAATATATAATTGTCAGTTCAATCCATAACCAAACAGAAAAGTAAGAAAATGGAGCTGTCTTTTAATAGTGAGTTTGTTTAATAACAATATTCAAGATTTTGACTGGCAACTTAACAGGAAAAATTACCAATAATCTTAATTTAAATGCAAAACACTGAAATGGAAAAGAATGTGAATTTAAAATTCAACCCTAGAAAATTAAGAGGAACTCACATTGCTGCCTTTCCATATCTGGTAAATCCGTAAACCATCCGATGCGATCGTTGAACCGGATACCAGATCGGAGCGCTTTGGAGGAGGAACCACGTACATCTCTCTCTTTCCCTCTCAACTTGAGATCTCCAATAAAAAACAAACTATAAAAAGCAGGTACGAGTATAATACATACAACAGGACCTCAAAGGTAAATTAGCAAGAACTAAGGAACATGGAGTTTGAATTTTCCGGCCACAGAATAAGTTGTAAAACGGCGATTAACCAGCGGCCGATAAATTAACGGCTAGTGTGTATTTGGCCAACAAGCCATGAGAGAGAGAGAGAGAGGTACTGAAGGGTGAGAAGAAGAGGGTGTCTGTGCGTCAGTACTAACTTTACTTTGTCGTCGATAGACTTTACAGGATGTCAAATTGACGTGGCATTGTGTTATTGGAAGATGAGTGAGCTGGACAGTTGGGGGTGGTGGTGTGTGTGGGGGACCGTCTGCTTTTATCCAACAGAGAAAATGACCCACCTGCCGACGTGGCACTGTTATACCATCCCATGCCCATTTGATGTTGATGTTGATGTTGATGATAGGCATAGCCCCCTTCCCCCACTTGACCCAAATTGGATATGTTGTCGGTTCGCGGTTTCCTCAACCGCAGTTGAAAAACACCCACTCCATTCCATGTATTACAAGCAAGTGCCCTGTAATACTACGAACATATAGAAATAGTTACACTGACTCACCGACATAAGCGTAATTACACACAAACCATTCTTCTAGTTTAGAAGGCTTACCATTTAAATAATTTTAAAATTGAAAAACTACATATAAATTAGAAAAAAAAAAATGTTTTATCCTGTCTTATTGATTCTGTTTTCAAATGAATTTCTCTCTCTAAAGGGCAAGTCCTAGGTTGCACACGATCTGATTTTATATGATTCCAGACTAAATCAAAATTGAATCAATACAATAATTCTTAAGAAAACTAGAATCGAAATAGATACTTGAAATCAAACCGAATCGAACTTATTTCCTACACTGAGACTTCTAACAAGTAACAATCACAAAAGATGGGCATCTGCCACCGACTTTGAGGATTTTTATATTTATACATATATTTTCTCGACTGGAACTAAAAGAGAGGAGGGTGAGGCTAAGAGCAAAATCAAGCAGGAGCACTGTTGGGTGGCAGAAGAGAGAGTGGATCTCCACCAAAAAAGGTCTATTTTTTTAATCTTATTAAATATCATGTTTTCCGGTTTGAATCCTTGTGCATGTTAGTTTTTTTTACAATTTCTCTGACTTGTTCCATTTTATTTAAAAATAAATAAATAAATTCTCTCTAATTGGTACTCACCCTCTCTTGTGCATGTCAATATTTTTTTACCATTTCTCTAAGTTGTTTCATTTTATTTAATAAATTTTGTCCTTAGTTATTTACAGGTTTTTTTGCATGTTTGAAAATTCTTAATGAGAATTGCAATTATTATGTATATTGGAGGATGACTTTGACAATGGACGATAATAACCCATGTGTATGTGTTTTATTCAAAGTTTTAATCAATTTCAAATCTTCCTGTACATGTATGGAGGTAGGAAAGGCTAAGATTTTAATAACGAGAATAACTTTAATATTTATTGAAAAGAAAAAGTTTTATAATTTACTTACGGACAATACTTGTAATACTTGTCTACAGTAAGAAGTCCATACTTATCGAATAAAAGATTTTGCAAAATATTCTGGTTAAACCTGATAACGAATCGAATCTAAATTAAAACCCTAATCTGAATCTCTCCCCCTTTCATATCTCTTTGTACTCTTTAAGAATTTAGCAGAAGAGAGACTTGCAAATCGCTCTTCCTCACCATTGACCGCCTCTATTTTTCTCCATCACTATAGATACCTATAGAGGTGTCAGTCGATGTTTTAAGTTAGCCATGGTGTTATACATAGTACTGTTATAATAGGGCATTTTCCCTTTCATTTAATTAGGAAATAAATTTGCAGCACCTACGTGGGATTGTTGATAGGCATTGTAAAAGAACATTCAAAAACTTTTCATCACATTTCGACCCAAATTCATCGAATGTCTAATAAAGCTGTCCATAACCATTCCTTTCATCCTCATATCATGCTATGTAATGAATTTGCCTAATGCTTCAAGGATTATGTGGTAATTGATAGTGTTCCAGGATTTCCAATTGTTAGATCGCCCGCTTGAAGAACATAACCATTGCATCGTTTCACCTCCTAAATTCCCTCTGTCAACTATTTTGGCCACCACATCTTGCTTGAAGTCCATGCGGGGATGGAGAAAACTTTAGAGGGATTTGCAGGTAGTGAGAGCATAGAGAACCTGAATGAAATTTGTGTTTTAGTTTGTCCCATTTTTTATTGGGTTTAACTCGGATGTCTTTGGATCTTTTATTTTTTATTTATTTAAATATTAAGTGCTTGTGTCAGTTTAGCCTTGCGGCACATACGTGATAAGTATGGATTTTCTACTTACGGGTGAGTAGACAAGGTATTGTTAGTTCCCTCTAGATAAGGAGTAAGCAAAAAAAAGGAAATTTTGTGGGTAGCATGGAATTGGTATTTTAAAATTGAAATTGCATAAAAATTAGTTTAAAGTAAACTCCTAAAAAAATAAAAAAATAAAAAGGTTTTTGAACTTATTTTCCTTACATTTTAATTCTTAGGCACCAATTTTATGTTACCCGACATAACATCAATAATTCTCTATAAAATGAAAATTCTTGCATTTAAATTTGCATATAGAAAAATGGTGATGACTATACACTTTTCTGAAATTAGATATATTTTTTTTAACTCTATTTAAAACTGTTTATAATTTTATTGATTTTACCTTTGTTCTTAATTCTTGATTTTTTTTTCTTGTAGAATTCGATGGATTAGGTTCATCCAGTTTAGGTTTTTTGATTAAGTTCTCTCCTCTCTTTTTTCACTCTTTCTTCTATTCTATTTGATTATGATTTATTGATTTTACTTTTGCCATTATTCTGTAAGGTTTCAATTTTTTTTTCAAGGCAAGAAAATATATTAATAGGCAAGTCAAATACACTGCTCCACTACGGCATCCGTCAAAACAAGAGGAAAAAAATCAAAAAATTCAACATCGACCTTCCTAGACATAGCATACTTTGCTAGATTATGGGCAGCAGTGTTGGCATCCTGGGAACAAAGCTAACAACAAACCCATTTGAATGTTTCAGCCACGTTTGGACATCCTCAATCAACTGCATCAAAGCGATTGGACATACCTAAGTCCCGTTAACTATGTCCACCACCTGTTTAAATCAATTTAAAAAGAATTTTAATTCTTTCTTATATTCTATTTGAATATGATTATGTTAATTTAATCTTTTGCCGTTATTTTTTATGTAGCATTGTTGCTTTAAACCCCAAATTCAAGTTGTCAAGTTGCCCAAATAAAAGTTATGAGTGAATTTTTGGTCTAATTCAATTAGTATACGTTGGCCGGAAAAAGGGTTGTATGTGGGTACAGTTTTATTGTTTGCAAGGAATAATTGACCAAAAATATATAGTGCATCCCTTCCTTATCACTGGCCCAATTCATGACAATTGACAATTTGGCTAGTTAGGTAATAATCATATTATTTTAGTCACTTTTTATAACCTAGAATAATTTATCTTTCTCAATTATGCAAGAAAATCAATAATTTAGATTTTACTTTTTATCTTTTAAAATTTTATGTTATTGACCTGTTATAATTTACAATTATGTCTAACTGCTTAAAATATGAATTTTCATATTTATTTAAAAGTTGTATTTATTTCTTATTGGTAAGAATTATTTAAATGAGAAAAACTCTTTAAACTTTAATCTTTACTCTTAAAATTTTATTTGTTATCAATAAATGTGTAAAAAGACAATACGTAACTTCATAAATATATAAAATTTCAATTACTCAAAATAAGTTGCTAATTAATTATTTGTAAAAGGAATTTTTTTTAAAATAATTTTGAAAAAAAAACGTATAAAGAGTTTTCATCGCGTGCATCACACGTATCTTTTTCTATTATATATATACACACAACACCTTTTCACATTTCACATCTATCCCATTTAATGAGTTTTTTTTATATAATTTAAATAAAACTTTTTTTTTTTTTAAATACAACAAACATATATTCTTAATTATATTAACCAAATAATAATGCATATACACATTATATAAATATATATGTTATGCTTTTCTTTTTGCCAAAAATTTATTGTTATCTAATTATGTTGTAAAAATATTTGTATTGGCGCATTTCGAATTATATGTGCAAAAGATAAACCGATTCCGTTCCGTAATACCGATATAAATCTCGATTCGGTTATACGCGATCGCGATCGCAACTGATAATGCGACTACGAACTTTAAATAAAACAAATATTTATGTGGTACTTTTTTTATTTTAAGCATAATTTTCATTATTTATTCTTCCTCCAAACCGGAATAAGTACCGTCATCAACCATGCATATTCCGCATAGATACATTCACAAGCAAACGCTTGACGTAAAATTAAAGTCTGGAAGACATGGAAATAAACATATCATTTCAAAAAATTTACCTGGACAAGATATGCCTTATTTGCAAGATGGAAGACCTGTCAATATTGTCTTCAACCCATTAAGAGTACCTTCAAGAATGAATGTGGGGCAAATATTTGAATAGTGTCTGCACAGCTTAGGTGGAGAGCGAAAAAGGCCTGCTCCCTTGAATCCATGTACAGTTCTTTTAGTATATTTATAGTACTTACCCATTTTACACAAAAAAAACAAATATATATATATATATATATATATATATATATATATATATATATATATATATCAAACGTATAAAGACTCAAACCACAAATATACCACTTTCTCGGAATCCTTTGTTAGTACAATAATTTAAAGTAATTTATCATTATGATTCGCTGTATCGGTCGGTTTGTAACCCTTTTTAAAGTGTCCGATACTGTTACACACCTCTATATATCCGTTCGAATTAGTTAACCAGCGATTTCACTTGCGAATGCGGACCATACTTGTCACTGTTCTTGATGTTACGTACTTTTATATTCTTTTCAGCCCTGATGTGGAGATCCTGAGCCTGTTATAATGATGGAGTTGGATCTATAAATTTAATCTGAGGAGTAAAGAGGAGGTTTTGCTGCAAAGAAACTGCAAAAAAATTAATAATAAAAAAGTCAACAATTATTCCATTATCCCTCAATCTCATCCACTAACAATCATTGTAGGCTCAACAAATTATGATTTAAGATCGGGATGATAAAGGGGTATATCAAAGATCACTGAATTTAATTCTATAGGTTTGAAAGGCGAAGCACCGGACAGCATTGGTTCCATGGTGTAGTGGTTAGCACTCTGGACTTTGAATCCAGCGACCTGGGTTCGACTCCCGGTGGGACCTGTGCCACTTTCAAATATTTTTTGAACAACTAGCCAATTGATATCCAACTTCATTTTTGGGAGGCAGATAATGTTTGATTTCACTTTTTAACTCTTTCAAGTTATTTTTGATAATACGTTATTAGACAATAATAATAATAATATGGAATTATTTTCTTAAAATTGAAGTTAGCCGAAAGTTTATTCCAAACCAAACGTCAAGCAATTTTCTTTAGAATTAAACTCTTGATTGGTTAAAGGATTTGGCCAAACATAGTTTTGGGGACACACACACACACACACACACACACACACACTGACCTTTAGCTGCTCAATGATATATGGAGTTTTACTAATAGGAAAATGATTCCTAAATCCATTTGGCAGACCGATCAATCTTGTAGAATGGTTTCATCCCGCCCTTCGATGTAAGGGACTGGACAAAATATGGAGTTTTATTGATAGGGATTTTACTCTTGGCTGACCACTCATACCCGTCCTAGACGAGTGGCATAGCTGATCAAAGTTCAATACATAAATTGAAAAACATGCTACATTCTATAATATTAAGACAGCCAATGGGAATTCTCTCATCTCGTAAATAATGGGGTAATACTTCTGTATCTAAATGTACATCACGATCTGTACCAAATAAATAATACTCAAACAGTTCTCCCAGAAAAAATTGCCAACTCGAAAGCCTGGAACTACTAGATTAGTGGAACAGTTAGCACAACATTTTTCTTTGAATTACAGAAGGACTCGAGATAATTTTCATCAAATGTGCCGAAACCAGATAATCGGATACCATATGCGTCCATCCTGCGGACATCCCGCGGAGTGGGGGATTGCCAAAGTCCATCCCACCAAGCAGGAGGGAGAAGTGGTGTGAGGGCACATTGATTAGACTGGTTGTGACAACTCAGAGGACCTGCGAATCTGTTCCATACATGTCCCCACCCAACCTGATTCCCCAGACCTTCTGAAAGCAAATTACTCTGAAAGCTGCTGAGGAACGAAAAACTTGAACCAGCAGAAGAATTCTCTACTGGAGAAAAATTAAGAAAAAATCAATATACCTAAGATACCATTTCTTCAGAAGGAATGAGCCAAGAGTAATGCAAGAAAATACCAAGTTTGTGTGCTGCAGCTAGTGCTGCAACCAACTGAGCATAAGTCGTTCCAACACGTCTATGAGCCCCAGATATAACAGCATGTTTTGCACGCGACGCAAGAAAGAAGTCAACAAATGCAACCCATCTGGGTGCCGAACCCCAATCCTTTACCCTAAAATCTGAATTATGCAATCTATTCACTTTCCCAGATATATTTCCTTTAAAAAGTTCATAATCAAAATGAAGGACCTGGAAAAAGAAAAACCAAGTTAGATGCATTGAAAAAGTAGCTATATCGCAAATAATGAGTGTAACCATATTCTTCTGTGAAATTTTGGGATTAACATGGAGAAGGTGCCCAAGATAGCTCTATATTCGTAGAGGTCGAATATATTACATGAAATTACCTCTGCGAATGCATCTATGTTTATTGCAAGAGTTTTTATCAAAGAGGGAGTATCTGAAATCAAAACCACCCTTGGTCTGGACTTCAGTTGTAGATTGCTCATGGCGTTTCTGATACAGCTCAATGCTGCCTGAACTGCTCTCACAGACCTGACACAATGAAATCAAAAGCCTGCATCATTAATCAATTCAAATTTCAAATCTTATCCTAAGGGTAGCTTTAATATTGCATGGAAAACACTACACATCAAGAAGTTACATGGAACTTTAATTTTACACTACGTTCATATCATATGAAGTATATCCATTATGTGTGCATGTCCAGTATAAGTGTTACAGAGGGTCACTCGGATTCAGGATATACCGTCACTCCAAATTTTCAATCATTTTTGGCAACCTCCATTAGGAGGATGCATTGTGCACTAAAACCATAAAATAAATATATCAAACTATATCACTCCCAGCAATCCTACAAATGCCCCTATAAAATTTATGACTAAGCTGCTTTGAAATAGCCACTTCAATTGAAAAGGTTTATGCAGGAGTACAAGCTGTTATTTCAGTTGGTTAAATTAATTAATGCATGCATCAAGCAATAATATTATGAAATTTTTTTTTTTTACCATTGCAACATCTATGCTCAGAATTACTTCTTTCACTAATATTATACTCCGCATTTGTTTTATGTGATGTTAATAGAGTGTAGTGGACAGAAAAAAGTTCACAAGGGGAAACAGTAATACCTTCTTGAGCTATGCTAAGCACAGTCACGATTTTGCAAGCTCAGCCCTTGGATCTTACGAGTCCCACAGGCGGGGCCCACCCACACAGATCCAAGGGCTGAGCTTGCGCAGTCATGACTGCACTTAGTATTCTCCTACCTTCTTTCACCAATCTTGTCATGGAAAAATTTTAAAGCATAAGTGTCCCCAAATCGAGGAACTTGACAGTTCACTTCCATACCTGTTCATAAGCATCCGCATGTGCAATGTAATTTCTGGATCTATTCCACTGCCAACAACCCACTCTACTGCCTCTTTAACATCATCTGAAGGAGATATGAGAACTCTCATAAGCTCCCCAAATACATTAGCCCTATGCTGAAGATACTTTGGCTGCCCAAATAGATCAGAAGCAGCATTCCTCATCTCAGAATGTACATTCTTCAAGAAAAACTGAGCTGCCACCGCATCTGTTGTATTCTGCAACCTGCTCTGATAAGCTTGATGATCATTTGATGATTCCTGAAAAGGAGTAACAGCTGATAATTTTAGGTGTACTCATGTTACCATATGATAGGTTGATCCCATTCCCTCCAGTTGCTACAAAGAACACTCGTTTGTGCTGGTTTCTGAAAATCATCAATTCTCATGACTAGATGCCTTCCATATTTTCTTACACAACCATTCTGTCTCCACAGATGTTTGACTTCTTTCAAGGTAAAGGACAGGTTGGTATAAGAAATGTATTCCCCAAAAGGATACTTACCCCTGAAAAGATGGAAGTAAAGGAATAAGTTGGATGAATAAAAGCATCAATTGTGAGAGTAATTTCAAATTATATCCGTATATCTGACCCTAGATTATATCATGTGTTCTTTTAAGTTAAGTCCTGAATAGAGAAGAGAAGAACAAACATAATAGAGTGCTTTTTTGGACTCTTCAGGCTTGTGCTGGAAGCCTGGAATACACTACCCCCGCTTAGGACTGTATGAAACCAACAATAAAAGAACACCTCTAGCGCATGTTATTCCAGTGCCTTTAGAACTGTATGAAACCAACAATAAAGGAACACCTCTAGCGCAGGTTATTTTAGTGCCTTTAGAGGTTAGAACTGTATGAAATCAACAATACACCTCTAGCACATGTTATTCTAACCCCACTAAGTGATATAGTAAAATCCACAAATAGAGAGTAACTAAGTAAACCAATCCATTGATAAGCCCCAAAAGTATGCCAATCCATTCATTAGCCCAAAAAAGGATTTCTTGTTGATAATTTAAAGCGAGAGATTGTTAGAAAGGTGGTATCTAATATCAAATATAGATATACAGTCATAAAAGAGAACCAACATGCCTGGTTTGCCCAATTATCAGTGACCGATTCAGCATCATACTCAATGCTGCAGCAGTTAAGATCTTGTACATTTCATTCCCAAAACCTGCTTCTGATGCTTTCCCTATCACAAAACCATGGCTGCAAAATTGCTCTGGAGGAAGGGCTCGAATTCTCAAAGGACCTGAAACGGGAAGTAGTAGTGTGACCACTTAAAATGGATCTCCCGATCTCTCATTATCATCCTCATCTTTGTCTCATGAATTATATTGGCCACATGAATATTATTTTCACGTTCTTTTTTATTAAAGTAATTTCCCATATTATATTTAATATTTAAAAATCATTTCTAATGACTTCATCCAATGTTCGTTCTAGACAGACCCTCCCTCCCTCTCAATATTTTTGGCCTTGATTGCAGCCTCCTCCTTCAGATCACCCTTACTTTCTCTGCATGTGTGTGTATTGCTATGCTTCAAACAACTCTCTAATGATTTTCCTGCCAGCTACCCTTTATCCACATTAAAATAAAAGTAGTTTGTTTCGGACCAATATGATACTTCTTGTCTAGTGTTCCGTCAAAGCATACAACTTTCAGAAATAAATGAAAATGTCATTGTGATTTGTCATAAATTGCAGATTAAATTAAATTAAATAAATAATAAAAATTGCTAACTTTCTCTGCATGTTTGTCATAAATTGCCTTCAATAAGAATAATAGAGTCTTGATATGTAATAGGTCCTCAATGTAGATGCAATCACTGCCAATTAAGCAGCATATGTTATGTTTGGATTTGGGATTGGATGCGGATTCGGTACCGCCAAACATAGCAATATAGTATTTTTTTTCAGTCATCCAATCTAAGCATCCTATTTCTTTCACTTCTCTTAAGTAATCATAACAAAACCCATTAAATGAAAGTATGAAGCAGAAGGATAAGTAAAGCACCCAATAACGTGATATAAAAATGAAAAGTTCGCAGTGAAATGACAACAATTTGATTAATAAATAAGATGAAATGAGTATAATTAGTAGCAAAGTAAGTAACAGTACCGTTGAGAGCAAAGTGATGGTGAATAATTCTTCGGACCTTGAGACTTTCCTCCCAAAATCGGCCACTAAAAGCAGCGCCCATCTCCTCCACCGTTGCACATCCTTTAGCTCTATTAGGGTTAGTGTTGTGGGCCTCTGAATCATCGTCTTCTTGTTCAGAGACTTTTCGGGTGGAGCTGATGGGTAAATCTACATCGGTGGACAAATCTAGGGATCTGAGAGTGAGGATCAATAGGCCAACACCAGTAAATATTGCACATTTTATCAATAATCCGTCTACTGAGGGTCGCCTTCTTCGTGATCCCAACAACCTCATTTCTTTGATCTGATCGCACTCCCACTCCCCCACTCCCACTGCTACTGCTTTGCTTTTAGATGGTGATTGATGATTGCTTTACTTTGTTTTGCTAAGGAAAAAAAAAACCAATTGATTTAGCTGCTGCTAGGGATTGATTTCTTATCCCTGGAAGGAATGGGGGAGATTCTCCTCCAACTCCAAACGTTGTAAAATGTGGATGGAGTGCTGGGAAAAGTAATAATTGTCAAACTACCCTATGATAAAAATAACAACATGACTGTATTTTAAGGTCAAATGAACTTAATACCCACTTTAATCTCGTATCAGACGTTCATGTTTAGAAATGAAAGTTTTTAAGGCATGTACAATTAATGCATTGTTCTGTTTTCTAAAATTATTAATTTATTTTTTTTAGTTTATATATATATATAGTTCTTGAGTTTAAAATTTTTAAAAAATATAAAAAATATTGATAGAAAGATAAAATTTATTTACTAAATTTTTTTAAAGTGATTCGAAAGTGAACCAAGATAGCACCGACACATGACACATTACTCTAATCCTATGTATGGTTGGAGGGAAGAATTAAGGAAGGGTTGATAAAATTAAGTGGATTTTTGGGGAAGGGAGGGGAGAGAAAACAATTACTAATTAGAAAAATGCAATTTTCAATTTTAACTTTTTTTAAAAAAATTCAAATGATAATCTACTTTTTATTATCTTATACAATAAGGGCAAATTGGTAAAAAAATATATATATAAAATATTTTTCCCTTCCAAACAAATAAAAAAAGAGTATCACCTTATCCTATCCTTTTTGGACTGAAATAAAAAAAATAAAAAATAAAAAAAGAGATAATGCTTAGGTCCTCACTAAAAAAGATTTACAATGTCCTCACTTCTTATGTGGTCCAATAAAAATAAAACACGTACGTCATCTTTTGTTAAACAAGTCAAAAAAAATAAAGAAAGAAAAAATAAACCTGATCATACCCGAATGAAATCGGGTAAAGAGTTCAATTTTTATTTTTTCTAAATTTTTCTAGGGTTCAACATATGGTTCTCTCTTTCTCCTCTCTCTCCACCGTCTCCTTCCTCTCAAATTTCTAGTCATGGACAACATCATTCAATTGCCAAGAATATTTAAAGGGTGTATGATTTTTTTATTTATTTTTTTATTTTTTTACACATTTAGGATTCTTTTTCTATAAAAGGGCTTTCCATGAAGATTATGTGTTAGAATGAATGGAATTTGTAAAAAGTGAACAGAGAGACCAATGATCAACTTGTCACTTTAATCGTTCGTGGAAAGCCCTTTTCTAGAAAAAAGAATCTTAAATGTGTAAAAATAATATATATATATATATATATATATATATATATATATATAGATCATATTTTTTTCAAATATTCTTGGCAATTGAATGATGATGTCCAGGACTAGAAACTTGAAAGGAAGAAAATGGTGGAAAGAGAGCTTAAGGTGACAGACGTTGAACCCTAGAAAAAAAAATATAATAAAAAATAAAATAAAATCTAAAATTGAACCCTTTTTATCCGATTTTATTCGGGTAAGATCTGTTTATTTTCTTTTTCTTTATTTTTCTGACATCTTTAACTAAAGATGAAGTATTTTTATTTTTATTAAACCACATAAGATGAGGATATTGTAAATCCTCACTAGTGATGATCTAAGTATTGTCCAAAAAAAATTTATCTTATATTCCCTAGCAATTACTTATCCATCCTTGTTTGCACCCTAAAAATAAATTTTAATTTGGCCACATGGCATTGAATAATTTGACAAAAGTTCTTACTTCAATTACTTAAAATTAATTAATTGTTGTATGGCTTCTTATGATGGGTTGTAATAATAAATGATTATTTACAGTATGCAAACACTTAGGACTCTTATTCAAATTGGAGTCTAAATTCAAGAATTGTCTGATTTAAAGCTACGGCGGTTTTTATTCCAAAAACACTTTTATTTGGATAAACTTGAGACAAAAGGGGTTGCATTTTGATAAGCTTAAGACAAAGCAAGTTGCTAATTCAAATATAATATTTGAATTTGAAAAAGAAATTGACTGCTAGAAATAGCTGCTTTACAAGATTTCTCTATAAATAGCATCAGAAGACATTTGCACAAAGGCCCGGACCACAACAAATTTCCTACTTTTGCAATTTCATTTTATGAATGTTTTTCATTTTTTGCAAATTTACTTAAGTCTTTTACTTGTATTTTACTTCTGTTAACAGGAGTAGCCTAGTATTAGATTTACACTTCTTGTACTCTGTATGTGAATTTTACTTATGAAATAAAAGTCGACGCTTGGCTTCAGTTCCTCTACTTTTGTTTTCTAAGTCTCTTGGAATAGATTAATGCCCGTGTAATTCGTTTTACTCTCTTCATTCATTCTACTTATAGTGCTGAAAGTCCTCTTTATTGAAGCGTTGAAGAACCTGAAGGAAGGGGACCAAGGGGTCATCCTTGCCTTCCAGCAGTCGTCTGATTCACAAAAAGATTGATTACGAATTCGGTGATAGTTTGACTATCCAATCCCTTGGGTTGAAAAACATACTCTGACACGCTTCTAAAAAAAAAGAGCCAAACAATCCCTCCCTTTTATCTCTTACATCCATTTTTCTATCACTCTAGCCAAATGAAACATTAGTTTATCTTACTTTTTTTAGTTTTGTTTTACACTATATCTTTGTGAATCCGTCTCTCCCATCCACAAGCTTTTTGCAAATAAAGTAATCTCATACAGTTCTTTTTTCTCTTCTTATTTAATTGATTCTCACTTTGTCCAAATTTTTAGCCCTCAACTTTATATTTTGACATTAAAAATGTAACACTAAAACATCTTATTAATGGTCCTCTTTTGTTAAATTTCAATATAAATTTAAAATATTGTGGCTATTATGGTGCAAATTTAAGAAATATTTTGTTTTTAAGAATTGTTTAGGTTTAATACATGGAGATTGGTGAAGTTTGTCGCCGTGTAAGTCTCATGCAAAATAAAGTATTACTTTGTAATTTCGAGATGAGAAACTCAATGAGATCTTGACATAAAGTAATGTGAATTCTAAATATTTCTTCATTTGCATTCACACACACATAGTTAACTTCAGTTAACAAAGTTTTGTTAATGATTAATTTTTGGTAATATTTGTCCTAGTAACAAGTTTCAATATTTGTAACAGGATAAATAGACAATGTGTAATAATAGTAGACAAGTCAAAATTTCATTACTTTCAAAAACTTTTTAACTTATCCATACTTGAATATTATAACATACTAATATGTTTTAATAGCAGACATGTTAAAATATAATATTGTTTGAAAAAAGTATGTTATAAAAATTATTTGAAAAATATTTGGGTTTATTTTTGAAAGGGTTCTCTCCATAAACGGACTTCTTATATGGAATTAAAATATATTAGTATGTGTAATTAAAACGATCTGACAAACAAATCATGCAAAATTGTCCTTTGGGATCCCAAATTACTTTATTTGTGTGTGATGTAAAAAATGGGGGAGAAATGAATGGAACTCTTTTCATTTCGTGGTGACTTTGTTGATGATATTCAATGGTTGTGCGTGTGATGCAAAAGGAACAATAACATATTGATAAGAAAGATGTGGAAACACGAAGTATGTGGTAGCCAGTGAAGAAAACTTGCTACACATTGATAACAGAACAAACTGACTCCCCTATCCCTATCCAAGAAAACTTCCACGCTTTGTGTAGTGTACGTACAGTCCCCGCCCTTCTATCTCTCTCCGCTCAACATTTTGTTATACAATATGACCAATTCAATCTTTCAATACTATATCCATAAATAAAATTAAAACCAAATAAATAAAATAAAATGATAGAGTAACTTTTTAAATTACAGTATAATAAAATAAAAATAAACCGTTAATATATATTTTTGTCACTTGTGCTCTTGCTTGCCCCTTTCAATCTCTCTGTATCGCGATCTCTCCTGACTTCTCTTCTTCAAACCTTTTTTTTATTATTTTTTTTTTATTTTCCTCGATACATTTAAAAGAAATTAACATTCAAAAACATCTTGATCATATTCAATGTGGTTCGGAAAAGATAAAGGCTTTCTTCATAAGTCGGACGGTGGGGAAGACAAGGACAAGGACAAGGACAAGAACAAGAACAACCAGCAGCAACACCACGACGACCACGGTGATCATCAGAAGCAAGAGTCTGACAATGTGTCTGGTGACCAACCCGCTGAGATTGAAGAGAAATCAAGCTATACCGAGACGGATATCAAAGTGGATGTGGAAGAGGTGGAGGAGGAGCCAATTATCAAAACGAACGACGAAGACCCTTCCCCTTCTCCGCCTGATTTTGACAAAGTCTCCAAAGAGATCGATGAGTTCATCTCTCATCTGTCCACCGCACAAGGTGAGGAATCCGAACCACCTGAACCTGAGGTACCTGAATTCGTGGACCAATTTGCCTTCTTTGTTGAGGCTAAGATTGCCAACTATGATTCCATCGATTGTCCCATGAAATGGACTCAGGTGCCAGAGGAGGATTCGTCCTTGTTTCTGGAAGCCGTGGATCGAGTCTGCAAGCTGACGACATCGCTTTCTCAATTCTCATCACATTCAAACTACGCTCCGCTCATCAATCGCATCGGTGGTATTCTTGACCGTGCAATGTCCTACCTGGAGGACGAGTTCAGATCGCTTCTCGAGCACTACTCTCTAAATTCCTCTGCTAATAATGATTCCGATCATAATAATATTAATGAATCCAAACCAAAGCAATCGTCCAACGAATCGGATAATTCCTCCACCATGCCGGAATCTGACTCCACCGAGGAAACTCATTTTCCAGGATACTCAGAGGCGGTGGTGTCGAATATGAAGAGATTAGCCAAGGCGTTGGTATCGGGAGGCTATGAGACAGAGTGTTGTGAGGTTTATATAGTTGCAAGAAGGAACTTATTTGAAGAGAGCTTGCGTAACCTAGGGTTTGAGAAGCACAGCTTCGAAGATGTGCAGAAGATGCAATGGGAATCACTTGAGAAAACGATCGTCTCGTGGATCAATACCTTTAAACAATGCACCGCCGCGTACTTCCCCGGCGAACGTAAGCTCTCAGAGGCAGTGTTCTCGGACCACGCATCCATCTCCGAGAGACTCTTCAGCATCCTCTCAGGATGCGTCATGATTGAACTTGTCAATTTCGCTGAAGCTGTGGCAATGTCCAAGCGTTTGGCGGAAAAGCTGTTTAAGTTTCTCGACATGTACGAGACCTTACGTGATGTAATTCCAATCATGGACACTCTTTTTCCAAACGAATGCATACGTGATCTCAAATCTGAAGCTTTATTGACTCGAATCCGATTCGGCCAGACAATAGTTTCCATTTTCCTCGAACTGGAGAAGTCAATCAAGGCTGATGCAGGAAAGACTCCAGTTCCTGGTGGTGCAGTGCACCCCTTGACCCGCTACACCATGAATTATCTAAAATACGCCTGTGAGTACAAGGACACATTAGAACAAGTGTTTAGAGAGATTCAGAAGATCGAGCAAGCAGACCCGGACAGTACTGCCACTGGATTGGATTTTCTCTTCTGTGATCATAATAATAACAAGGACAAGGTACAAGGCCATGATGATGGCAGTAGTGATCAGACGTCGGAAAATGAATCTATGTTTGCAACGCTGGTGATGAAAGTGATGGATCTATTGTATACAAATCTGGAAGGGAAATCCAAGTTATATAGGGACACTGCATTGAGCTTGATTTTCCTGATGAACAATGGGCGATACATCATGCAGAAGATCAAGAGTGCCGAGGAGATCAACGGCTTGATAGGCGCCATGTGGAGCCGGAAGAGATCGTCTGATTTGAGGCAATACCACAAGAACTACCAAAGAGAGACGTGGGGCAAGCTTTTGCAGTGTTTGACACTGGAGGGGTTGATTGTGAAAGGAAAAGTGCAGAAGCCGGTACTGAAGGAGAGGTTCAAGAGCTTCAACGCCCTGTTCGACGAAATACACAAGACGCAGAGCACGTGGGTGGTTAGCGACGAGCAGCTTCAGTCGGAACTGAGGGTATCAATATCGGCGGTGGTGATACCGGCATACCGGTCGTTCTTGGCGAGGTTCAGTCAGAACTTCACACCAGGGAGGCAAACAGAGAAGTACATAAAATACCAGTCTGAAGATATAGAGACACATATTGAGGGGCTATTTGAAGGTGGGAATGCAGCACCCTCAATGTGGAGGAGGAGACCATGATGAGATCAATTAACATAGCTTAGTTTAGTAGTACGAAACTATCAAGAGTTCATCAGTTTCAACTTCAAGCAAGGGACAGTGCAATCAGGTTAAATTAAGCCACGCATGCACCATCATTAATGGATCATACATGGTTCTCTGTCAGGCTCAGCAGGAGACTCCAAAAAGATGCATTTGGACTTTGTAGCAATTAGAAAAATTGAAAGCATCGAGTGTGGTACATTAATCACGTCAATCATCCTTTTTTTCTTTTTTCTTTTTTCTTTTTTCTCTTTATTTATTTATTTATTATTATTTTTTTTTTAAGTTGAGTAGGAGGCACACACTACATCCTGTTTTTCACAGCCTAAATGTATTTTATGAATTGCTTTAGACTTAATGTTGTAATTTTCGTTAGCCAACTTGGGCCATTGCACAGTGTGTATATATATATCCATTGCTCTTGTAGAATTTCTACTAGGCGTGGTCAATCCCTAAAAAATTATAGGTACTTTTGAAGAAGTTAGGGTTAATTTCACTAACACATCTTTAGATTTGGTCAAATATTACTCTTAAATATCTTTCGAAAATAATTGTCACTTTGGTCCATTTCTATTTTTCCGTTAAAATCTCCGTTAACATGAGAAAAGATAACTTTACTCCTAATTTTTTAATCATATTTATTCCAAAATATCAGGTTAATTACTTAAATGATCATTATACCTCTTAGATATATCTATCTATATACGCTATAAAAGTGTATTCAATTTTAATTTTTTATATACATTTTAAAATAATTTTTTTAATTTACAAAAATACATTTTTTTTTAACACACGGCTTTTGTTTTCTTTCTTCTTTTTTTCCAAAGAGTGGATGTTTCCTTTTTTTTTAAAGGCAGGTACCTTGACGGCTTAATTTTATTATTAAAATTACATTTGTGATTTTGTATAGATATATGAAGCATAAGCTAACAGTAACCCACTCATGAACATATGTTTGTAATATTTAGCAATGGTTAGTTGGGTCTTTGTATATCAAACTAATAATAACTCTCACATGATATTATATATCTCTATATACCCTATAAAGTGTATTCAATTTTGATTTTTTATATACATTTTAAAATACTTTTTTTAATTTACAAAAATATTACACGCCACATTTCCTTTTTACACACTGTTTTTGTTTTCTTTCTTTCTTCTTTCTACTTTTATATTTAAAAGAGACGTCTATTGTGAAAGTAGGGCTGCAACTTGAGCGGGCTAACCCAGCCCAACTCGAATTTTTGAAAATTGGGTTTTAAATTCACAAATCGGATTCATGTTCGAGTTGGGTTTTGTCAAAACCCAGACATATTCGGGTTGGGCTCGGGCACAACCCAAAACCCAAAAAAGAGAAAAAATTATTTTTTCTCCTTTCTCTCTCCTCTCTTCTTTTTCTTTCTCTCTCCGCCGCTTGAGAGTTAAGAGACAGCGGCGAGATCCACCAGTGCCAGGAACGCCTCCAAAGACGACAACCTCCGCCGGAGAGACGAGAATATCACCAGATCCGTCAACACAAATCTTCCCACTTTCTACAACTTGTAATTTGTAGACGAAGAGGAAATGAAATTCCTTTTTTTCCAAACAGAGAGAGGAAGGTAAGCTTGAGAGTTGAGAGACAACGGCTGAAGCTTGCGAACGGCGAACCCGAACTGGAATAGCGGGCGATGGAAACTGAAAGATCTGGGTTTTGATTTTTTGAACAATCTGAAATGATATGCCGATCTGGTTTTGATTTTTTGAACAATCTGAAATGATATGCCGATGTGAGTTTTGAACTTTTGATTCTTGCAGACAGATAGATAAAATTGAAATATATGGCTTTTTAACTTCTAATTCTTGTAGATTTTGTAATTTGCAGTTGGAAAAATGACTATAAGAATTAAAAATATCATTAAATATATAAGGAATGATATTTTTAATCCTTATAGTCATTTTTCCAACTGCAAATTACAAAATCTACAAGAACATGATATTTTGAAATTCACTGGAGGCATTTTTTAATCCAAAGGGCATGACTTTCCATTCATAATGACCAAAGGGAGTGGTGAAAGTAGTTTTATACCTATCTTTTTTTCTCAAACGAATTTGCTAAAATCCTGACTTCATATCTAATTTAGAGAAAATGACTACCTGACTTAGGCGGCTAATAAGGTCCTTCTTATTGGGAATAGGATACCTGATCCATTCTAAAACCTTATTGAGGGGAACTCCCTCTTTATTTCAGAATTTTTCTGAACATAAAAAACTGGGTATGACCAAGGTGACTTGCTTTTTCTAATGATCTTTTTATGTAAAAGATCAGAAATTTCTTTCTTACAAAATTCCATAACTTCAGGACTCATTTGGATTGGTCTTGCCTTAGTGGGAATGTGTCTTCTCCTAAAGCCTTTAATGTAAGGTAACCTAGTAAGTCCTAGATCCAAACAGTAAGACCCAAGGAAGGGCCCGAGCGGTGCGGCATGAGCAGATGAACGCGTGGATAGGATATAGGTACCACTGTGAGAGAAACATGACCATAGTATGTTTTAACCAGCCAACGAGATTAGTTTGAGTCCATCAATAATGAATAGGTTATTTAAATCTTCCTCTTCAATAAGCTCTAGATTTAGAGCTAGTACTAGTCTACCTCTTCCAATTCCAAATATAGTCAATAAAGAAAAGTATCGAATTAAAGATACTAATTTAGACTTTAGTAATTGGAATATTCCTAGAGTTCCAACTAGAGAATTCTACAAAGCCAGTTTCTTTAAGTCTACCTTTCTTAGTGATTACACAGTCAAGACAGTTGAACAAATTTATTCCCTGTCTAGAGAACATGAAAAATGTCAGTTACTCACAGCTAAGTCAATCCAAAGTCATAGAGATCGTGGATACAACTTTATCCATATAGGTTTAGTTCAAGTAGCAGTCAAACCATTTACCAATACAGGACTTAATGCCCCTGTGTTTCTAGCCCTCTGAGATGCTAACTTTATTGACTATGAAACTAGTCTCTTAGGAATAGTCAAAACTAGTCTTTGTAACGGCCCAGTTCATTTTAATTGTTACCCAGATTTAACTGTTTGTTTAAGTGACCCTCATCTATTGAAAGCCTTAACCCTTAATGTTAAAATATCAGGTTATCCTTTGCTTCTAGGATCACAACCTTTAGGTTTGATCTATAGGATTTATTATAAAACAAGGAAAACTAATCTTAATGTCAAAGCCATTAAGAAAGATATAAAAGGTCATACCCTACTGATTGAAAGCAGTACCCCTGATGCTAATATTCAAATAAAGAAAACTATTGCTTGGAAAGATATTTCACTGCCCAATGAATGGATTCTTAAGAATAAGAATCACCCAGTAAAAATAAATAATGATACTAGTAATCTTAATAGAGTGCAGGAATTTCTTAACGAAACAGTCAGAATAAGCTTTGATGAACAACGCCTTCTAACTCGCTCACGTCATTCTACTTCCTTTGATAAACCAGATGGTAGTTTATTAGACAAGGAAAGTGAAGTTCCTCCTCTAGATAGGAAAAATTCTCGTTTTCATCCGTAGCCAAAAGATACTAAGTTAAAAGGTATTCAAATAGAAGAACAAGTTACTCACCCTTGTTATGTTACTCCCACATCTAACAAATCTAGGTCTACACCTACCTCTCCTACACCTTCTGATTTTATTGCAAACCTTAATGCACTAAACCCTTAGTTAAATATTATTAGTAAACCTTTTAAGTATAATCTTTCAAAATTACATGATGATTACTCATCCCCAAGTAACAAAGAAAAGCGAAAATCTTTTCGCAAAACCCATACTGAAAAAGAACAAAATAAGATTCTCCGTTATTGGCAAACATTCATGATAGAACACCAATTAGAAATCAAAATTTTTGATTATCTAGAAAACTGTCATAACAAGGTCAATGTCCTAACTAAAGTTAATTGGAAAACCTCTGATACAACAACAATCTCCTCTTCCCATCTGGAAAACGTGATTCTTGATCACATGGGAGCTAAAATCACTGGTTCTCCTTTAAAAGTCAATACCACAGCTGATGCTAATGCAAGAAAAATAATTGAACAAAATAACTTCATTAACCAGTATTTACATACTCTTGGTACCTAATTAGACAAAATTGAGCTCTCATTAGCTCAACCTCCCAATCTTCCAGTAAAAACTCCTACTACTTCTTCCATGGAAACACCCATTATTTCTATACCTACACACAGAAAAGGTCTTCCACCAGCCTTGCCAGACCCTTCTGTTATACTCCAAATTGAAACCATCCTCAAAACCCTCGAAAAAGGTAAATCTCAAGTCAAAGACGAAAAAATTATCACTGTAATCAATAATACTGATAATTCTGATAATTTATCCTCTGATAATTCTAGTTACCCCTCTGACATCCAGAAGATTAAGAATGCTTTCTCCAACCTAGAACTCAATCGTTTAACTAACAAACGAGTCAACCCTACTAGTCTTACCAAAAATTGGTACCCAAGACCGACGCCTCCTGATCTCCAATATGAAGAACGAAATATCCAAAATCAATTCTCCATTTCTTCGGATAAACTTTATGAATGGAATATAGTTGATTTATCTGAACAGGAAATTCTCAATAAACTCAGTCATATATCCATGGTAGCTAACAATTATGTTACTTCACATAACCTTAGTCAGCCGAAAATAGTTGATTTACTTAATTCAGGATTTTCAGGAATGTTAAAATCATGGTGGGAAAAACATCTCAATGAAGATTCTCGTGGAAAAATAAAAAATGTTGTCCAAAAAGACAACAATGGCCTTCCCATCTTTGATAAAACCATAGGACGTGGTATTCCTGATGGAGTTAACACATTAGTCTATACCATAGTTGAACACTTCATAAGCACTCCAAGTAACATCACTTCCAGAATACATGACCAGCTTACTAACCTTACTTGTCCAACCATGAGTGATTTTAGGTGGTATAAAGATGTATTCCTTTCCAGAGTTATGCTTAGAGATAATAGTAATAAACCATTTTGGAAAGAAAAATTCATTAATGGCCTACCCAATCTCTTTGCCCACAAAATTAGAGATACTCTTAGTAAAGCCATAGGAAACATTGATTATGATAACCTCACTTATGGCAATATCATTAGCTTAATCCAAAAAGAATGATTAAGGATGTGTATTGACATGAAAATCAGTAACCAGTTACAAGATGATAGGAAACGAGCTAAATATGAAATGGGAATCTTTTGTGAACAGTATGGTCTTCCTCCTATAGCTCCCTCAAGACAAAACTCCAAGCCCTATAAGAACACCTACAACAATCACAAAGGTTATCATAGGCATTATAAGAATAGAAAATCAGTATTTCCCAAAAATGAATACTATTCTAAAGAAAAGTCTAGACCTAAAAATAAATTCAGTAAAAACACTTCTCGACAAAAAGATAACAAAGATATCAAAGATGTTAGCAAAATTAAATGTTACAAATGTGGTCGACTAGGTCACTTTGCAAAAGACTGTTATGTGAAAAAGAAGATCAATCAGTTGCACATTTCTGATGAAATTAAAGACTCTATCTACCAAATACTCCAGTTAAGAGACACTGATGATAGTAGTAGTGACCCAGAAGTCAGTTCTTCCTCCCAGTCATTTGATAATTCTCCTAGTTCTCCCAACATTACATTAGGATGTAAAGATAGTTGCTGCAATCCTAGTAAGACACTTAATGTTCTCACAAAAACTGATGAACAAGAACATCTACTTATTGATTTAATCAGCAAAGTAGATGACCCAGAATTAAAAACCTTATATCTTAAAAAACTTAAGGTATTATTGGGTAACTCAGAAACTGAACCCCTAACAGTTAGTAAACCCAATTTTAGCCTATAGAAAACATTATAAAGGTTTAATAACCAGCCTAAAGAAGTCACTATTCAGGACCTTAAGGCAGAAATTAACATAATCAAAACCGAAATTAAAAATCTCAAGTTACAAAACTAAGTCATAAAAAATGATATCAATGAGTTAAACACAACCCCTGTGTTTTCCTTCAAAGGAAAAGAATCATCTAATGAAAAAGTCTCTGAACATTCAATACATTTAGAACCCTCTCAAAAACTCCAAACTTTAAATCACATATCATTCCAGAAATGGTATGCTAAAGTTATCCTTCTCATCAACAAAGATTTCAAACTTGAAGTCATTGTTTTGATTGATACAGAAGCTGATCTTAATTGCATTCAGGAAGGTCTCATACCAACCAAATACTATGAGAAAACATCTGAAAGGCTAAGCTCAGCTAATGGAAGTAAAATGGATATAAAATACAAGTTATTTAAAGCTCATATTTGTCAAAACAATATATGTTTCAAGACATCTTTTGTTTTGGTAAAAAATATGACTGATAAGTTGATCCTAGGAGTTCCATTTATCTACCTCCTTTATCCATTCACTACTAATAATGAAGGATTAGTCACTCGTCCTTTTGGACAAGAAGTCCAGTTTAAATTCCTAAGCCCCCCTCTAGGAAAGAATTAAAATCAGTAATCGATTCCTCTGTTTCCAAATCCGTAAACTTACTTTAAAACAAAACTCAACAGTTAGAATTTTTAAAAAGAAGAAGTTAATTATAAACGCATTGATGATCAGTTAACTGATCCAGTGCTTCAACAAAAAATTCAAGATTTCGAACAACAAATTAAAAACTAAGTTTGTTCTGATCTTCCAACTACCTTTTGGCATCGAAAATGACATTCAGTTAGGTTACCTTACATTAAAGGCTTTAGGAAAAGACACATTCCCACTAAGGCAAAACCAATCCAAATGAGTCCTGAAGTTATTGAATTTTGCAAGAAAGAAATTTCTGATCTTTTACATAAAAAGATCATTAGAAAAAGCAAGTCACCTTGGTCATGCCCAGCTTTCTATGTTTAGAAAAATTCTGAAATAGAGAGAGGAGTTCCTCGTCTAGTTATAAGCTACAAGCCCCTCAATAAGGTTTTAGAATGGATTAGGTATCCTATTCCCAATAAGAAGGACCTTATTAGCCGCCTAAGTCAGGCAGTCATTTTCTCTAAATTTGATATGAAGTTAGGATTTTGGCAAATTCGTTTGAGAAAAAGAGATAGGTACCACTCCCTTTAGTCATTATGAGTGGAAAGTCATGCCCTTTGAATTAAAAAATGCCCTTAGTGAATTTCAAAATATCATGAATGATATTTTTAATCCTTATAGTCATTTTTCCATTATTTATATTGATAACATTCTCCTCTTTTCAAAGTCAATTGATGACCACTGGAAATATTTAAAAACGTTTCTTGCTGTCATCTAAAAAAATAGTCTTATAGTCTCTGCTTCAAAAATCAAGTTATACCAAACCAAAATCTGCTTTTTAGGTTATCACACTCATCAAGGCCAAATCCGTCCTATTGACCGATCAATCCAGTTTGTTGATAAGTTCCCTGATGAAATTCTTGATAAGTCACAACTCCAGAGATTCTTAGGATCTCTCAATTACATTGTTGATTTCTACAAAGATCTTCGTAAGCAATGTAAACCACTCTTTGATCGTCTTCAAAGTAATCCTCCTCCATGGACTTCTGTTCATGCTAGTATAGTCAAATCTATCAAGCAATATGTCAAGTCATTGCCTTGTCTTGGCATTCTAACTACTAATTCTTTCAAAATTATTGAAACTGATGCCTCAGACATTGGTTATGGTGGGATCCTCAAACAGCGGGTCAGTCCAAATGCACCTGAACAATTGGTTCGATTCTATTCTGGTGTTTGGACAAAAGCACAAAGTAATTACAGTACTATTAAAAAAGAAATTTTATCCATTATTTTATGTATTAGTAAATTTGAAGATGATATTTTAAATCAAAAGTTTTTAGTTCGAGTTGATTGTCAAAGTGCAAAATATGTTTTAAAAAAATATGTTGAAAATATTGCTTCTAAACAGATTTTGGCCCGGTGGCAAGCCATATTAAGTATATTTGATTTTGATATAGAATATATTAAAAGCAGTAATAATTCCATTCCAGATTTTCTCACCAGAGAATTCTTGCAGAAATCTGATGGCAGACCGACAGCCTCCCCAGAGGCCTCAACCAGTTAAACCCTTTGATATTTACTCAGGCAAAGCTTCAGTTACCCGATCACAGTCACAATCCTCTTCTGCCCTAGCAGTGGTCAACCGGTTCCAACCACTTGCCTCCCAATCAACCTTTAAGTCAACTCTGGTCAATCCAGCACCAGACCCCTTCTAAGTCCAAACACAAGTTCAAACCTAGTCCCAAGCCCAAAAATCAACTACTAGAAAGCCATCAAGTCCATATTATGAAAAAGCACATGTTATTCTATTCCACATTGAGCCACACCTTAGTCATATTAAGGACCCTATAGAATTAGCTCACTCTTATTTTCCAAGTAACCTTCACTATACCCCAAATCATCCTCATAAAACTCTTGGGTTTTACAGAGATATTTTGTACCATACAGAGTCCATCACCATTAAAACAACTTATGATCGCAATGATTCTTCCAAAGTCATTTACTACTCCCTATATATCCGATGGATTATTTCTATGGAAGAATGGGGCAGTCATCCCTACTTACCCCAACCACTGCCTAATCATAATATTCAGTTTACATATTATGATTATGTATCAGCCTAGTTCTCTATATTCCTATACCAAAATGAATCATATACTCATTCCTGGTTTCTCAATTTTGATAATCATTTCAAAAGTCAACTCCCTACCTGGTTTCTGCATTGGTGGTCTCATCATAGCGCCATTCCAGAAATCTTGCCACTTTCCCTTGCAGATCAAGTCAAATACTTCCACACAGTTCATAAAGTTAACAAACATAGTTCACAATTCCCAGTCCTCTTGTTATTTTGCTGCAAGTATAAGGTCCAATGGATATTCAAATGACAATACGATATCTAGGACAACATGCTCATCCGTCGCCACTATGTTAAATGGTGGGACATTTTCAAAATTGACAAAATTATTGGGTATGTTGAAGATGATTACCCAAAACAAGCCTCAAGACAAGTCACTCCAACACTAAAACCTCTAAACACTATTACATCTACCAAGTCTCGGAAGCATACACCCAAGTCAGAAATTGAGGAACTTAAAAGGATGGCAGCTATACTGACTGATCGCATCCAAAAACTATCCCAAGATGAAGAAGAAGCAGATGATGCTTCCTTTGCTGCTGAGTCAAGTCACCCACAAGATCCTTATTATAATCTTCAGGATACCCAGAATCCATTTGATTTCTAAGCCAGAAAAAGTCAAAATCACTATTTGGTCAGAGGTACTATTTGTTACAGTACCAAGTCAACATTACTATTTGCTACAGTACTGTCGGCAGATCACTATTTCTACAGTCACCCGACAAAACACTATTCATCTACAGTGCCGTCGCTGTCAGCGCAAAAGGACAGGAACATTAATATCTACAGTAAACCTCAGTCAGAAAAGTCAGAAGTATCTTTCAAAGCCAAAAGTTATGCCGCAGATTTCGAAAAGATGTCTCCAACAGTCCTCCAACAGTGCAGGATCCCAGCTATAAAGAGAGAAGCCATTCCATCGGATAGGCAGACTCCATTCAGAGGGAATTCAGGCTTCAGTTTTCGCAGTATCAGTCTTCATTTGTAATATTCATATTTTTCTATCTTTGTTGTATTACATCTCCAGTATGTTGTATACAACCATCTACCAGTTATCTATCAGTTTGTAAGTTAGCAATAATCTATCAGTTTGTAAGTAATTTTCATTAATATCAGTTAATTTCAGTCAATTTATTTTGTTATCATATTTCATTAATATCAGTTAATTTCAGTCAATTTATTGTGTTATCATATTTAAGTTAATTTGTGCGCTTCCCCTATTGATAGTATATAATATAATATATATATAAATTTCCAAAAAAAAAAAAAAAATTACAAAACTCAACCCGTCAACCCGACCAAACCCGCCCGAAAATATTCAGTCCGGGTTATGATCATAACCCATGTTGAGTATAATTCGGGTTGGCCCAACCCAACCCGCTTCGGGTTGAGGTTGGGTTGGGACTGGCCCAAATTGCAGCCCTATGTGAAAGGTTGTCTGCCGCTTATATATACCTGCCAGTAATATGATCTCAAGAAAAAAAAATTCTTGCATATTATCTCTTTTTTGTAAAAACTTTTTTTCATTTTCAGGCCAACATTATAAGTGTACTATACTTTTTAAATAAATTATATATTTAGGTTACAATTCGAACTTTTTATGTCTCTCTGTACTTTTTATATTTATTTAAATTTTCTTCCATATCACATTATTATTAAAATATTTTAGAATTCCTTTTACATATAACTTTTATTCAATATACTGTAATTATTACATGAAATAGTTTCTTTATAAAACTATCTCTATCTTTCTATGTATATACATTTTTGTCGTTGCTTCGCAATAAGTTGACAACACTGTCAATAGTAGATAGAGTCAATGTTGTATTTTTTATTTATAGATAACAATTTATGATTATGATTTAATTTTAGTGTTTCTAATTATCTGTAACTTTTTTTATTTTGAAGTATCGTACAAGAAGTGTTTTAATTTAAAATGCAACTGTTCAATATTTTACATTATTTTTTGAGTGACAAATATCATAAAAACACAATTAAAATAAGTGTTTCAATTGAAAAAGGTCACTAACTCAATATATGGGTGTTCATAATTGATCAATTTTATAAATGACCTACCAAATAACAAAAAACACATGTAAAATAACTAAAATTATAATTAAAACATTGATAAAATAGTCAAACACTAAATGGACTACGTTGATAGAGAAAAAAACTTTTGAAAATTCAATTTCTTTTGTGATGAGTTGTGTATCTTAGAATTTTTTTTTTTTTTTAAACAAGATATATTTGTGTAATGTATGATGTTATACTAAATTTTTGAGTTCATGGAATATGGTAAGGGGAGGTGGGGTTTCCATTTTGCTTAGAAGTATGAAACCTTCTTTGGTATTAAATTTGAATTTTTCTTCCTCTTTAGTCTGTCATAATATGACTTGGAGTATCACTGCGATGTTTTTGTGATAATAATAATAATAATAATTTCCATCCAACTTTTTTTAGCTAAGTCACACTTGGTACTCATTTGTCCCAATTGGCATATTGCGCATGTTCCTTGCATCATTTATGTGGTAGATTTACGTATTAATAAATTTTTCAAACTATAAACACAGACAAACCAAGGAAAACTTATTGGTTAAATAAAAAAATTTCTTCTCTTCTGAAGCTTTGGGCTTTTTATGATGTATATGATCATATTTTGGATACTGATCAAAAAATTTCTATGCATTTGTTTTCTTTCTCATGTATCAATAATCATATACCGACTCTCTTTATCGCTTCAAAGTTTTATTTTTTAAATTATTTATTATTGATTGTTTACGTAACTTAAAAAACAAAAAAAAAAAAAAAAAAAAAAAAAAAAAAAAAAAACAAAACAAAACTACTTAATGAGTTACAATCTTAACAACAAACACACCTTTTAAAAATCATTTCCTTAATGCAAAACACTTCTAATATTTTAATAATTAGACAGAAAGGTGATTAAGACCCTCATATAAGTCATGTTAATAGTTATGTGACTTTTTAAAATTCTTTATATTAATAGTTATCACTCAAAAAATTAATCATAATTCTAATTAAATTATTTTCTATTTGTATACAATTTTATTAATTAAATATTAACTTAAATAAGTTAATAAAAAATAATTAAAGAGATTTTAAAGTTACATTATTGTTATTAATAAGTTTAATCCGAAACAACACATCAATTACTGAAGGACACGAACATTCATGTAAATGACACAACCTTTCACAAAGGACACATATGTCGGATAAAATAGTAAAATAACAGTTGTCCAACATATTCAATACAAGAACTAAAACTAAATGATCATGAAATAAATAACAAGATTAACATAAATATCAACAAAGGAGAAATTAGAAAAAGTCGCATCACCATTCGGTAAAAATCAACCAAAAAAAATTAAATACCAATTAAAAATGATTTTTCTGCTACAAGGAGTCATTGTGATAAAAAAAAATATTATTAGTTAGTCAATATTCCATGATAAAAAATATTTTCTTCTTTTATTTTTTGGTTTGGAAGATTCAAAATTAAAGTCAATTTTATTTTATTTTGAGATAAAATAATATATAAAATACAATTATTTATCCAATATAGATTTTTATTTACGTGCATTGCACGTGTCCATTTTCTAGTATAGATATATGTAACAACCGCAAGTATATATATGTGACCATCATGACCCACATTATGATGACGGCGACATATATCAGTTAGGCACAAAGGAAATGACGGCGAAGGCATCGAGATCGGTTGGGCATTACAGCGATGGCGTTAGTCTTTTTTGCCGAACTAATAAATTGGCGATGGTCGATAGTGATGAGGTGATGGTGGATATTCACGGTCCACGTGGAAGAAGACAGAGACGACAAAGTAGGTGAATCCGCCACCATGGAAGAAGACAATCACGGGCAAGAGGTCGTCGGACGATGGTGGTTTGGTAAGAAGGAAGACACTGAACTAGAGATTGTGGGTGAAGTCGACGGCAACATCTGTAGTCTTGACGCCTTTTATAGGCTTGGAATTGAGTGGAACTCTGACGTAAAGGAAGCGGACCACCAACCATCACTGTCCATGGCGTTGGGTGGACGTTGCAAACGGAGCATTTTAGCAGTCGAGGGTGCCTTCCGGGTCAGTCGGCATGAGCTTTCCGCAGCCGTACACGGCGCGGCCGCCAAGTCCAACGACGTGGTTTTTCAGGCACCCCCTTGTACCTGGGTTTCCTCGGTGGCGCGTTAGCTCTATTTAGGCTTAGTATATTAGGTTGGGATGAGTTACTGAGTGAGTTGTAACTTGGTGGCAGCTCAATCTCCTCTTCTTGATCCTCAAACTCCTTTAACACTTCTTTCACTAATACAATAACTATAATATAGAAAGAGCTAACCATAAGACACATATATTGTCACCGATGATGAGACTTAGCTAGTTTTGGTGTAATTTGATTTGGGGGTGTTATAATAATAGGTTTTAGAAGATAAGATAAGAGGAGTGAGAGAGTGTGGCCACTAATTTCTCTCTCTCTTTGCAAAAAAAGCTTTGACGCGAAGGAAGCGAACTGCGACGCGTTGGTGATGATAGAGATGACGGCCGGTTAGGGTTTTACAAAATATTTAGGAATATTTTAGTCTTTTATCTAATTATTTAGGCTAAAGAGTTGTTTTGAAAAAGTTAAAAGATATTTAAGTCATTTTACATTGTGTCATAATTGTATAAGTAATGGTTGGGGTGTGAGTGAAAAATAAAGTAAAAGTTTGTAATATGAGTAATAATTATTTTTGAAAGATGTTTGAGGATGATATATGACCAAACTTAAGAGGGTGTCAGTAAAATTAACCCAATAAATTAATATGAAAATTTCTTTTAAAATTCGTTCATGATAGGTTAATATAGTGAAATGTAATATAAGCAATGAATGGAACCATTCAAATTCATGAACGCTCAAGCAAAATTAATAATTTTGATCACTTAAACTTAGGATTGGCAATTGGGTTGGTTTGGATGGGTTTTGGATATGTTGTGATTGGGCGAGTCAGTAGTGGGTCATTAATCCGTCAGTGAACAATTATGTTGGATGGCTACATCTAACCGAATAACTCTCTCTCTCACACACACATATGTATAATACATTTTTTACAAAAAAAAATAAAATAAAATAAAATGTCTTCTTTGGTTTGTTCATATCAAACCCCATAATTTAGAGAAAAAACTTAATTGCGCAAGTTATATTAGTGACGTGGTATCACTAACTAATTAGATAATGACACGTATTGATATAACCCAATAAAAGTAAAGCACTTTTACTTATATGACATGATACAATTGGTTGATAGAACAGATAACGAAGTATTAAATGTGCATATAAGTCTTTCTCCATAATTTATGTGTTTGGATCTATTTTGATATACTAGGGAGTAGGGCTAAAAGTTTTATATATATATATATATATATATATATACTAGTAAAATAAGAGATCGAAATCTCGAAAATAATTATCATAAAAAAATTGATTATTCGTTAACTTATTACTTTATTATATAATTCATTATTTTTTTAGAGAAAATATTATTTTAGGAATATTAATAGATTTAAATGAGTAAATTATTATTAATTTTTTTTTTTTTAGTAAGATAAAAGTTTACATTAATTTTTAAGGTCTAGTAGTTCCTCAAATGAACAACTTACATGAATAAACAAATGTGCAAATAATATATGATATATTGAAGTATATATAAATTGTAGCTCGTCTCAAACAAGCAATATTAAAAAATGATATTTATCTTAAGCTACTTCAGATAAGATAAGATATGTTCACTTAATATTCATTCAAAGAAAATTAAAAAGCAATGCTAAGAGGACTAAGATCCTCTGCTGTAAATTGGTCATGATGTACCCATTCTGTAGTGCAAAAATATATGTTTTTAAAAGGAATAATTTTTGAGTGAGACGGAAAAAAGGAATGATGTTACAGTAAAAATATTACAAAAAAAATAAAAATAAAAATAAAAAAAACTACCAAACATAACAAAACAACAATAATAATAAAATAAAATATTTTGCTTCAGCACCTCTTTCATCGCCATCTCGTAAAACAAAGACAAATAGTTGAAACCAAAGTAACCTAATAATATAATATGTGAGAGATAAAGTCCATATTTTTGTGGTAGACTTTTTTTTCCCCAAATTACTCAGATTTGAGTTTGAGAAAAAAATCTCTTGAGGTAAAGATTAAAGTTGTTGATAATAAGTTTAGAAGGTGTTGAGAATAAGATTAAAATGTGTTGAAGTAATATTAAAGGTGTTGAGAAAAAAGAATAAAGGTGTTGAAAACAAGATTAAAAGTGTTGAAAAAAAGATTAAAAAGTATTGAAAACAAGATTAAAGGTGTTGATAAAAAGATTAAACGTGTTAAGAATAAGATTAAATGTACTGAGAACAAGATTTAAAGGTGTTGAGAAAAAGATTAAAAAGTGTTGTGAACAAGATTAAAAGTGTTGAGATCAAAATTAATTGTGTTGAGATCAAGATTAAATGCGTTGAAAAAACTATTAAATCTTGTTGGGGTAAAGATTAAAGATTTTTCTCAACACCTTTAATCTTTTTATCAATACATTTTAATCTTATTCTCAACACCTTTTTAATCTTATTCTCAACACTTTTTAATCTTGTTCTCAATACATCTAATCTTATTCTTAACACCTTTAATCTTTTTTCTCAACACATTTAATCTTGTTTTCAACACCTTTTAATCTTTTTCTCAACACTTTTAATCTTGTTTTCAACACCTTTATTCTTTTTCTCAACACCATTTAATCTTGTTCTTAGCACCTTTAATTACCTCAACAAATTTTAATCATATTCTCAATAACTTTAATCTTATTCTCAGCACCTTTTAAACTTATTATCAACAGCTTTAATTTTTACTTAAAGACCCTATAAGTTTTACCTCAATAGCTTCTAATTTTTTCTCAAAATCAAATCTGAGTAATCTGAAAAAAAAATAATAATAAGTCTACCACAAAAATATGGACTTTGTCTCTCACATATTATATTATTAAGTCACTTTGGTTTCAAATATTTGTCATTGTTTTGAAAAGATAATGTCCAATGTTTTTAAGTAAATACTAATTATGAAACTGTTTTTAAACAAGAATTTTATTCTATATGTTATATATATGATTCATAATTAATTAGCATCTATATTTTTCAAAAAAATAGTGGGACATTGTCACATTCCAAGGCAATAAGGCGCGAATAGTTAGGTAAAATCGAAAAGTGGAACAACAATCCTCTACTAGAAGAAAAATAATTTGTGCAACGATTGATAAAAAATTCATGAAAAATTCAATTTCAAAATTTTAACACATGAAACAAGTAGAGATAAATATAATTGAAATTTAACCAATTTAAGTCCCTATGCTTGGAAAGATACCTAATTAAATTCTTCTCAATACATTTTAATCTTATTCTCAATATATTTAATCTTGATCTCAATACCTTTAATCGTATTCTAAACACCTTTTAATCATTACCTCAATACCCTTTAAGTCCCTTTAATCACCTTTAATCACCTCAACACCTTTAATCTTTATCTCAACACGATTTAATCTTATTCTCGACACCTTTAATCTTGTTTTCAACACTTTTTAATCTTTTTCTCAGTACTTTAAAATCTTGTTCTCAACACCTTTAGTCTTTTTCTCAACACATTTAATCTTATTTTCAACACCTTTTAATTTTTTTTCTCAACATTTTTAATCTTATTTTCAAGACCTTTATTTTTTTTTTTTTTTCAACACCTTTAATCTTTTTCTCAAACACCTTTTAATTTTGTTTTCGATATCTTTAATATTATCTCAACAACTTTTAATTTTGTTTTCAATAACTTTAATCTTGTTCTCAACACCTTTTAAACTTATTATCAACAACTTTAATTTTTACCTCAAGACCCTATAATCTTTACCTCAATGCCTTTTAATTTTTTCTCAAACTCAAATCTGAGTAATTTGAATAAATAAATAAATAAAAATAGTTTACCACAAAAACATACTTTATCCCTCATATATTATATTATCAGGTCACTTTGACTTCAAATATTTGTCATTAAAAAAATTAAAAGAAAAACTTCTTCAACTAGAGTCAACGAAATCAAGTTGATCAAAAAATATTTTGTGCTTATTTTCAGTCAAGCACACAGTTGCATTAAAGATTATCAGAATAAATGATCCAAGAACAAGCCAACTTGATAGAGCAACAAAAGAGGTATCGCCATAGACTAATAAAAAATTAGAACGACATAATTAAAGAAAAAGTGGAAAAAAAAAAAAACCCAAAAGTATTAAGTATAGGTGATATAGAATTCTTAAAATAAAGTTAGTATAATTGATATAAAACAGGAGAATTATAGTAAATTATTTTTTTAGTTGTTTTAACATTGAAGAATTTCGAGTATAATAGAGTTATTTTTAATTGATAATTTATTTTATTATTTTATTTATAAATGATTTGAAACAGAGGAAATACACACCTTATTATAACTTATTGTGATGGGACTTTGCTTATTAATATTTTATTTTAATTGAATTTTGCTTATTGGCATTTTTAGTGTTTTATTTTAGTTGGATTTTGCTTATTATTATTTTATTGTATTATTTATAAATTAATGATTAAAAAAAAAAAAAAAACAGACCTTAGGGGTCTCTTCACGCAAATACATCACATTGCCTCTTACACCTCTCTCCATATCATAATCAATCTATAAACCTGAAAATCAATGACAAAACATATGCATATATAATTATTGGTGTATAAAAAAAGGGGGAAACCCACACATGTATGTATATATATATATATATAGAGAGAGAGAGAGAGAGCGAGAGAGGAAATAGAGACCTTAGCGGTGTCTTCACCCAAATACATCCCATTGCCTCTTCCACCTCTTTCCATATCATAATCAATTTATAAACCTGCAAATCAATTACAAAACATATGCATATACAATTATTGGTGTAAAACATGTACATATATATAATTAGTTTGTATTTAATAAAAAAAGAAAGAACTACAAAAGAAAATTTATAAAAAAAAAACCAGTTAATTGGAATCAATAAGCAATATAAAGGAAAAAATAAAATCAAAACTAATCTTTGTGTAAAACATTACCTTCGATTAAGAAGTGAATATCGATTAAGCAGAATAAAAAAAAAAATCCAAAAACCTCACTCAGGAAACTAACAAAGAAAAGCCCTAACAATGAATGACATTACAAACACGTCAATTGGAATTAAAACTAATCTTTGTGTAAAACATTACCTTCTGATAGGGAAAAATAAACCTAAACTATCTTGACCTAACGATAGAGGCAATTAAGTGTTAACCAGTCGCCAAATCTCTTCTACTTTCGAAAGATAATATTTTGTTATCAAGGATAACGATTTTCATTGGATAAATTTCATGGGAAGCATTTTCATTTTTCCAATAATTCGTGGAGACAAAGGTATTTCTGTCTTTTTGCATGTTATGTTCGGGATTGTGGTTGGGTCCATTTGCATTATGCATTTTAATTTATGTAGGTTGAGTAGTATTTTTATGTAGTGGTGCACTATATAAGTTGTGTGGTGTAAAAAAATAGATGATTAAAGAAAAAGAGTAAATAAAAAGAAATTTTGGGGCCCACCACTATTTCAAAAGTGGTCTAGAGACCACTATTTTGCTTCACACTTTCTCTCTCCCCGTAAACCCCTCTTCTCTCTCAATTTGTCTTCCATTTTTCTTTTCTTTTTGAGACAAACTTTGATCTTTGATTTCATCTTCATTACTTGCCGGAATTGGGTGCCGTTTGAGACAAGATGATGAGCACGACGCATCCATACAAGCAATTTCAGTTTTAGTGCCCTCCTTGGAGTTCGAATCTAGGGACCCATTGTTAGGGTTTTGATGCAAACTTGAGGTAAGGGCATCTTAATTCATGTTTTCTTACTCTTTTGTGAATTATACCTTCCCTGTGTGATAATGTGTTTAATTTAGGAGTTAATTGTATCAATGATTATATTAGTGATGTCTAGAGAATTTCATGATATTGAATGTGACTTGTATTATGTGAAAAGCATGTCTAGATGCTACCTTGTTGTGTTTAATTTGATGATAATCCATTTTGAAATGTTGAACATGATATATGCTTGAGTGGTTGTTGTTGTTCTTTAAATATCTTAATCTTGGAACCATGGAGCATATATATACAAATGCATCATTGGGTTGCATGAAATGAGTGGAATTGGTTTTGAAATGAAAAAGGGGATTTTTGGGATATAAATGTTTTGGAAATGGTTTTATGCAAACCCGGTCGCTGCGGGGTTACCAACGGGCCGGAAGTTAATATAGCCTAGGGGGGACTAGGGAGTCGCTCTAGTGTGGTTGAGCTAGCTGGGCCCATAATGAGGCCGCGGGGTTACCAAGGGTCAGGGACACTAGCCAATCCTCCTCTCGTGTCGCGGTGGGGTTACTAAAGGCCGGGATGTATTAACATTTGGAAAGTGATGGTTTTGAGAATGAAAATGGGGATTGGTATTAGCATGCATTCGCATTCCAAGGCATAACGTTCTTTGTATTCTAATTTGGTTAGAATGATGTATTAATTCCCTATATTGCATGCTCCCTATTTCCCATTGGCCTATACTTTGATTGGATTCACGGGGACACAAGACGCATGTCTTAAATGTCACCTACGGAGCATATAGCTCACCCTACTATATATATATATATTTTTAGGTCTTGGAAAAGAACCGGCTTATGCCAATCCACCTCAAAATTGAAAGATGTTTGAAGAGGATTTTTTTTTTGCTATTTTGTATTTGGCCATTTCACGTATAATCATAATTTTTGGAGAATGTAAATAAGTTTGCAATTATGGCCATTGGATAATGTAATTAAGTTTTATCCCATCATAAGCCTTTTGTGTATTTAAGTAACGTGTGGTAGTTCATGTTGTTGATGGTTATTGTATTTTTATTTGATGTTAAAATGTAATTATTATTTTTGTACACTAAATCCTTTATTGTATTTTACTGACGTGTGGCAAATTGTGAGAGCAACGTGGTTATTGTTGAAGTTGGAATGTATTAATTTTGTACGTAAGTGTAGTGACGTGGGTGGTTGAACGACCAAAAGTTGGAGTACAGGTCACACAGGACAGTGGAAAGTGGGAGTGAAGATTTTCTGGAACCGGTCGATGTATAACCCAAACCGGTTGACCGGTATCTTCATGGTATGTTTGAGCCATTCACGTCCCAAACCAGTCGACCGGTATCCATTGTAACTTATGTTCATAACCAGTCGACCGGCAGTGGGTTTCCCACTGTTCATATCCCAAACCAGTCGACGTATAAGGAGTATACGTCGACCGGTTTTGCCTTTTCATGTAATTACCAATTTAAGTTCTTAAAATTACACTTTGGCATCATTTGAAGTTGAAATTAATTATTTTTATGACTCAATTAAATGCCATAATTATATTTTTGCGCCAAAAGGACTGTTTTACCTCGGACCTTATTTTAATTATTGTGTGATGCACGTAAATGACTATGACGTCCTTTGGGTCTTAATTTATTGAAACATGGCAAATTACCATCTTGCCCTTTTTGGAACTCAACATTTTAATTTAAAGTGAAATTACCGTTTCACCCTTGGATGTTTTTGGGTCGAGTTAGGACCCGTTTAATGATTCGGATCAATGAGGAGCTGGGTCGTTACAATAATGACAAATCTTATCAAGGATAGTTCCATGGGATAAGGATTATGATATTCCTTTATCAAGAATAAGGAAAGTGAGGATAAATAGGAAGACGACTCGGGAATAAGGTACGACTCGAGAGTAAGGTACGACGAAAAAACTATTATTAAATCCCTGCCTTCCTTTTAGACCTTTGGTGACTAACTTGATCGTCGGAAAGCTCTTGGCAGGCACCACACCAGTGTTGTCAAGGTTTATCGATCTTCTCCTATCTTCCTTGCAGGAAAACGATGTCGTATCGGACCGCGTGGATTTCACCCTCAACACCTTTGATTAAGAAGAGAACTTCGATTAAGCAGAATAAAGAAAAAACCCAAAAACCTCCGTCACGAAACTAACAAAGAAAAGCCTTAACAATGAATGACTTTACTTATTAGCATTTTAATTAATGGTGTAATAAAAAATGGGAATGTCTTCATGCAAATACATCTCATTGTCTCTTCCACCTTTCTCCATATCACACTCAATCTATAAACCTGCAAATCAATGACAAAACATATGCATATATATAATTATTGGTGTAAAACATGTGCATATACATAATTAGTTTGTATTTAATAAAAAAAAAGAAGGAAAAACAAAAGAAAAATGATAAGAAAATCAGTTAATTGGAATCAATAAGCCTCTACACATGAATAATATATTAAGGAAAAAAAATCAAATCTAATCTTTTTGTAAAACATTACCTTCCATTAAGCATAACAAAGAAAAATCCAAAAACCAAGAGAGTCCTAACAATGAATGAATTTACCTATTAGTATTTTATTTTAATTGGACTTTGCTAATTGGTATTTTATTTTAGTTGGATTTTACTTATTGATATTTTTTTGTATTATTTTATTGTATTATTTTACAAAATAATAATTTGAAACACCTTAATTCCCCCACTTCCACCTCTCTTTCATATCATAATCAATCTATAAATCTGCAAATCAATGACAAAACATATGCATATATAATTATTGGTGTAAAAAAAGAAAAAAAATAAAAAAATAAAAAGGGGAGGGGAAATATAGACCTTAGCGGTATCTTCATGCAAATACACCCCATTGCCTCTTCAACCGCTCTCCACATGTCCATATCACACATAAATAATATACTAAGGAAAAAAAAAAATCAAATCTAATATTTGTGTAAAACATTACCTTTGATTAAGCAGAACAAGAAAAATCCAAAACTTCAGTCACGAAACTAACAAAGAAAAATCCTAACAATATATGAATAACTTTACTCATTAAAATTTAATCCACCCACACATAAATAATATATTAAGGGAAAAAAATACAAAATCAAATTTAATATTGTTTAAAACATAACATTTGATTAAGAAGAGAACTTCGATGAAGCAGAACAAAGAAAAATTCAAAACCTCAGTCACAAAACTAACAAAGAAAAGCCCTAACAATTAATGACTTTACTTATTAAAATTTAATCTTTGTGTAAAACATTACTTCCGATTAAGAAGAAAACTTTAACCAAGTAGAGTAAAAGAAAACCCAAAAATCCAAAACCTCGGTCATGAGACTAACAAAGAAAAGTTATAAAATAAATGACTTTACTTATTAGGGATGGCAACGGGGCAGGTTTGGAGTGGGTTTGGCTAAACCTGTCCCCGCCCCGTCTGTTTAGTGACAAATTCATACCCGCCTCGTGCCCCGGGTCGGGTTGAATTATCAAGTCCATCCCCGCCCCGTTGGGAGATGACAATACCCGTGCCCGCCCCGCCTACCCTGTTAACATTTTTTTTTCTTCCTTTTTTGACTACTGGAATAACATATATATCAATCCATTGGCATATGCGGTTACCCATGTCTTCCATAGTACTGAAAATTATGAAAAAGAAAAAACCAAACAAACAAATAAACAATTTACCTTTGGCGTATTCATCAAATTAGCAAGAGAAAAAAATTTCAACCAAACTCCCAGAAAAATCAGTACCAAAATATTATATGTAGAATCAGCAATTGAAAAAAATAAGAACAAACCTAAATCGACTCAAAGAGCACTAATAAAGTTGTCGCTAGTGTCTTTCCCTCTCTCATGAATTGTGAAATGGTAAATTGAGTCCAGACAACAACTAATCGACTAAAAAATAATGGATTTTCTTCTTACCAATCTCTCTCCTACTCTACTCCTTCGTCAGAAGACAAACCCACCACTATTCACCACCACAACCCTCTTTCTCCTCACTTTTCTCCATTAACAAAACCCAGATGTTCTCTCTAACTTGTGTTGCGCAGGTCACCCAAACCTCAAGTACGCAAGAAAAACTTGAAGAGAATCAAGAGATCTTACCAGAGATTCAAATGAATCATCGATCTCAACTGCCTAAGTGGACCGAGAGTTTGGTTTTTGGGTAAGATGCGTCGACCCCTGTGTTGTGAACTTGCGGATGTGGAGACACTGCTACTATGCATTAGTGTTATAACTTATATAGAGTAACTTATAATATGTATGTATATATATATATATATATATATATATATATATATATATATATATATATTAAAATTTAAAGAATTATATATAACGGGGCGGGGCGGAGCAGATATGAATCAGAACCCGTCCCCACCCCGTGACCCGCGGCAGGTACAAAAAATGTATCCATACCCGCTCCGACGGTATAAAATTTGTTTCCATATCCTGTTATTAACAGAGCGGGACGGGGCGGTAAAAATTGCCATCCCTATTACTGATTACTTTGTTGGGACAATTACACTAACCTCTCCTGAAGTTTCGTCAACCTACATTGATCTCCCCTCTTGTTTGTCATATTACACTCATCTCCCCTAACAAGCATAAAAGATGGATGGCGTTAATAGAAAGAGTAAAGTTACTAATTTACCCTTTGTCCACTCTCTCTCTTTGCAATAACATCACGGTGCTCCAAACACCTTCTCCGGCGAACTCAGTTCAGTCTGGTGAAAGCCACAATGGCGACCACTGTGCGACTTCATACACACACATATATATATATCCACATATATAATGAGAAATACGTATCCCACGGGCACTGTTCTCTTCAAGCTCTCTCTCGGTTGGGTCTCTTAATGAACAAGCTCTCTCATATATAAATCACTAACCTATCGTATATACACGTGTATAGCTCTGTATTTGTATCGTTGAAGTATGGTTCAATCAAAGTTCACCGAAATCAATGAAGTTCCAATTCTATTGGATGTTTACCTGAATCAATGGAAGATGGTGCCGGCGAACACCATGTCCACGTACCCTGCAATCCTGTATACAGTATATACATACATATATATATATATATACACACGCCATAACCATCCACACACCGTCATCTTCAACCCAAACCGCGCCGGCAGCCAAACATGACCCAAACCACATGAATGATTCTAAACTGATTCTTGTTTTTTTTTTTTTAAAAAAAAAAAAAAAAAACAGAAGTTGTATCTGTTCGTAGAGAGAGAAAATAGCTTTCTCAGCCATCACGAAAATGGGTCCGCTCGTTGCATGAAGCGTTGCCGGAGAGGAGTGCACCAACTTGCCAGACTGAAATGGGTTTACGCCAAAACTATCAGCTCGCCGTCACAATATGGAGCTTTGCCGTTTGCCGCCGTGAGCTTCGCCAATGGATTCTTCATTCCTCGCCGGTGATTTTTCCATGTCGCAGTTTGTCCTCACCGGTAAGCTCCTTTACCGCTGTTCATCATTGCTCGCCCCTGTTCTTGTTTGCTCGCTGGCCTGTTCTTGTTAAATTCAGTGATTGCATCGCGGCCGGATCCATACACTATGTTGCTCACTACCGTCGGAATCGCGACTATTCACTATTATAGTCGTAGCTTGCTCGGCGACACCTAGTTCCAGCGAGAGTCCAGCATCATCTTTAGCTTCGACCAACCTTCAAGACCCATCTTGACGAAGCTTCCCGGCACCATCACAGACCGCCCATTGCGAGTTTTACCTTCCCAACAACCATTGTTGCCCTTATCAAAAGCTAAGCGTTCTCTCTCGGTGTGTATCTATATTTCTTTGTCTACAAATTTTTGGTTCCGATGTGGTTCAGTCCGAACTAGGTTTTGGTGTCAGCGGAACCAAGGAAGGTCTCAAGAGACAATGATTTTGTTGTCACCGGACTTGCAGTTTGTTCGCCGGAACTGGGTTTCACACCGAGTAGTGTTCTCGCCGATTTGTTTGCTGATTGGTTCATTTAAGCAACGCTGCTGCTTGACCATGTGTCTCGGAGGCTCACCGGAATGGTGAGCCCAAACTCAAGCTCGTGGGTTTCGTTGAAGATGATGGTCACCCAAACTGAAGCCCACAAGGGTAGAATGGGAATTTGATACATAAAAAATTGCTGACATCATCATTTTCAGTCAGAAACAGTGTTTTCCGTTAACGGAGGGATGTCTATGTTATCTATATACGAACTTGGAAGGAGGTGAGTGTAATATGACAAACAAGAGGGGAGGTCAGTGTAGGTTGACGAAACCTCAAGGAAGGTTAGTGTAATTATTCTTACTTTGTTTATTGATATTTTATTTTAATTAGACTTTGTTTATTGGTATTTTATTTTATATTATTTATAATTTAATGATCTGAAACACATTAATGTATTTTTATACTTTTAATAATAATATTGATATAGATATAAATAGATTAATAATAATATAAAGTATATAATATAGATACTGATATGGATAAATAATTTTTATTTTTAATAATATCATAGATATAGATATGTATTCTATTAATGTTATACAGACCAACTAAACTATCTCATATTAATATATTCAAATATAAGTTAATAAGTGCATATATATATATATATATATATTCATTGCTTATTTGCAGATGTTAATACATATAATTTTCCAAAATTGTGATGGTTGAGCAAATTTATATAAGGGAAAAAGAAAATTACGATTCATTAAAATATGCATTTATGTTTAGTTGGATCGGAATCAAATTTCTAATTAATTCTCATGGAAATTTGAACTGTGGGTCAATCAATTCAAATTCAGGTCAAAATAGAATTCTATTTTAACAGCGACAAGACGTCGGCGTGGCGGGTTCTTAGTGTCCAATCACTCAGTTCCCCACGTGTCGATGAAACGGCGCCGTTTTGAGTTCGTTAATGTTCCCAGTCTCCGCAATCATGACGCAATGCCTCAACTAAGAAGGGTATTTCCGGAAATTACACTCGGAAGTTTCAATACCGGACTGGAATGCGAACTAAGGTAAAGCCGAACATAAAAAAGACCCGTGTTTGTTTAATAAGTTGGGTTCCTCCTACTGTATCGAAACATCATCGCTGCCCTTACCTCCTCACTTTCGTCTCCGAACACACACACACAGACTGTTTGGCTTCGTACTTCCGGTTCCCTTGGCTCCAATTCATACAGTTATCCTCTCTATACCATCAATTGTCGAACGAAATTCGAAAGCCTTTTTCCGCTGGACTTCCCAAACAAATCCTTAATTATCCTCTAAAATCATCAGTTCATGATGAAACCCAGAACACACACAAACGCCTCGCCACCGCCACATTTTTCCTAAAAAGGTTCGTTTTCCTGCTTAAATCACTCTTGCCGTTTAATCCATACGATTTGTTTCATATTTTATCTTTTGTTTCGGTTGATTATTACAATTTCTTGCACTAAAATTAGGGTTCATCATGAAATCTATTGTGAATTTGTTTTTAGAATGCTGCGTTTGGCTGCTGAGAAAACGAAGGAAAACAATTCAAAAAAATTGGAACTTTCTACCTTTTTTTGTGCGTCTCTCTTCTGTACTGTTATTTGTTCGAGTTCCGTTTTTATATCTGGTTCTTTCTTTTTCCCCCCTTACTTATGTTTTCTTGCCGACTAAACGGAGTCTATATGATCTTTTGGTTTCCTGCATGTTCTTATGATTCTTTCTTCTGTTAATAACAATTCCTTTAATCGATTAAGTTTCCTGAGCACAAAGTTAATTAAGAAATATAGCGTGTTGATGACAATTGCAAGATATAAATAAATAACTAAAAGTGAACTATTGAGAGCTTTTGTCTTAGAGGTTTCCATCTGAAAGTAAGATTACTTTTTGTGTTCATACAATTAAGTGTCATGTTAGATAATAATTCCTCAAGTGCTTTGAATTAAGATTTCTTCTTTTAGTTTTTCAACTTATCGATAAAAGTATTCTCACCACACGCAGACGTAGCTGGATAAATGATGATGATGTTAAGATTAAATTCTGTTAGTTTTAAAAATAAAAATAAAAATAAAAATTCAATTTTCTTTTTTTATGTCAACTTTATCATCTTCTTCCCTGTTCTTTTTCTTCCTTTTTCTCGTTTGAACTCTGCATTTCACATTTGTAGTTGATGCCTTTCCATAAAACCAAAAGCATTGAGATTTCACTTTAAACTTAGAGGGAGAGAAAACAAGAGGAGGATGGGGGCTTTTTCTGTCTTTGGTTATTTGTCATAAAATATTACTTAATCAGATGATACTTCTAATATGTTGATATATTGTGTTTATGACATTTTGCCAGAAACCTTGATTTTGTTGTATATATGTTGTTTTAAAGGGTGCTTCTCTTTCAAAGGCCTGCTCGCATTATATCAGTGGGGTGGGCAGCCTTTTATCAGAGACGATGGGCAGTTCATTCAATCCGCAAATTTTGGTGGAAAAGCTGGCCAAGCTAAATAATTCACAGCAGAGCATTGAGAGTATCCTCTTGTCTTTAAATCGATTGCTGAGGCAGTGATACAACCCTCTCTATGTTTTTTTTGGCTGTTTTCACTCCTACAGAGAGGTCATTTTCCTGTCATGGTGGCAGTGGCAAATGGCTAGCACCATTTGTTGCAGTACTAATGTATCTGATGCTGTTATGTTTAGGTTTTGTTCTTTTACGAAGTTGGTTCTCCTTTAGGACCAAAAACTTATATTAGTTTATGTTATCTGCTATGGAACTGAATCTTGGAAGTCTTTGTTCTTCAAATAAGATTTGGATTATGATGTTTTTAGTTTGAAGAATTCATATATTGAATACCTGTGAATTGTTTTTGCTTTGAAGAATAATTTTTGCGGATACCAATGTTCATCCAGAATATTCTCCTGTACTATTCAGAGTCCCCTTTTTGTAATTTTTATTTTATTTTTATTTGGCACATGTACTCACTTTCTTATCTTCAATATGTTATAGGCATCATTGTGCTGCACTATGCATATAAGATTTTCGTTTATGGATTAATCTGGGGGATTACATGTAGCTTATGATTTGTTGTTTCACTTTACATCCTATTCTTTGCCTCATTACCATCTTCTATTATGATGCTATCTTAGCATTTTTTGAAGTATTTTATTTATTCACCTTACATTTATTAACCATATAATTTTAGTCATTATTAGATTCTTCTATCACACGCTACCCTTGACATGATTAAGCTCTATCACATTGGTGTATTTTCCATATGAACAAGGCGAAACAAGTGGTTGAAACATGGGCTCGACAATTTCACTGCTCCCCACGTGAGCAGCGATTGGCTTTTCTATATCTCGCAAATGACATTCTGCAGAACAGTAGGCGAAAAGGTTCAGAGTTTGTTGGTGAGTTTTGGAAAGTTCTTCCTGATGCACTCCGTGATGTAACTGAGAGTGGGGACGAGTTTGGAAAACATGCTGCTCTACGCCTGGTAAATATATCTATCTATCCCTTTAGATTTAGCATTTGCCTGTCCTGTCCTGTCCTTTTATTTATGTATAATAAAATGTGACGCATCCTCTCTTTTGACTCTCAAAGCCTTTTGTTGTATGAGGCATGCTGAAACTTTATATGAAAGCAAGTCAAGGCATATAATTTTCTTAAATTTCTACAAGGAAATGTGGAAGGTCTTCTTGATTCTGATCCAGTCATACTATCTTGATTTCTGTAATATAATTGTAGCATGTTTGCCCATAAATTTCTCTTAGCAAATTTTTTTTATATAGTGAGATTCAGGGGATGGACTTCTTATTGTCTTCCATGATTTTACATGAGGAAATAACTAGAATGTAGAACACTTTTTATAAAATGCATTAATTGTATAATTACTAATTTATTATATAATGTAATTTATTTTGATAGTTTTATTTAATTTCAACTTTTAGTATAATAGATTATATATTGTATCTTATTTATAAATTTAACCCTTTTATTATTGGTGTTAAAAGGTATTTTAGTCATTTTATGTAGCTAGGGTTGCTTCAAGGGTATTAAAGTCATTACAAATATTTTCCGTTAGTCTAGAATCTAATGGAAAGGGGCTCTGTGATGACTTTAATAGTACTAGGGGTAAAGTGTCAAAAATGAAAGTATAGGAGGGTTTTGTGAATTTAACCCTACCTATATATATTAATATATAATTGTATAATTCACGATGCACGTGGTAAAATAATAATTGCTGAAGGATGTAAAAATTAAATAAAGAGGTCACATAACAATATTTTATATAAGAGGATCTTTGTAATTTTTGTTATCTTTGTTTTCGTGATAGGTAAAAATCATGAATTCTAGTTCATAATCTACCACTTGCGAATTGTTATTAAAACAATATAAAGTTATGCAATTATTAGGAAAACTAATTAAAGCACAAACAAAAATGTAAAATCTTTAGTATGTTAATGCTAGATTCATAAGTGATCAACTCGGAGAGGACTTTTTCTTTAAAAATCATATAAATGCAATTTCGAAGAAATACATGTGATCAACCTATTTTTGCAATCTTCATACCCACTGATAATCCTTAGAAGCGAGTATCTGTCATTGGTACATTACTATTTTCTAAGCGACACAAACATACTATTTGTGTCTCTTAAAAAATTTATGTAAAATAACAAATTTACACAATTTTAATAGAAAAATATAGATAATTATAGATGTAGATTTAAATTTGCACGTAATAAATATACTAATATGTATCTTGTGTGATTCTATAACAAGATTACTTGTGAGATCAAATACCAAATTTTAAAAAATAATAATTGAAGCTATAACAAAGAACTTTTGAAAAATCAAGTCAATAAATGAGAAAGTGATAAATGGTCAAAACCTTCATTATAGGAATGATCTTTTCTTTTGATTTTCCTTCTTAAGCATAAACTATTTTTTATTTCACCGGATTGTAACTCTAAAGATAAATTACTTTTATTGATACTCTGCAAACTACTTTTAGATTATCTATGTTGTCATGTTATCACAACTTCCACTCATATTTGATAGTTGATGGTAAATAAAATAGATCTATTCTCTGCTCTTTTACACTTTTAGATGGCCAATTTATAATTTTCACAAACATGTTACATGGCTTTGGCGTGCAAGAAAAAATTATAAATTGAGGGTTGAGTATTATATTCTATTCAAATTTTTTTATAAAAAAAACGCAATCTAAGCGCCTAACACAACTGTGCCGCTAAATTTTAGTAAGTTTTATTAACAAGACTCAATATTGTTTTTCTTCATATTTACTTCTCTTCTCAAATTTCTCACAAACCAAACAAAATTATCACAAAGTACAGAGCAAAAAGGATTTCAACAATCAAATTGTGAATTGCTATAATTACATGAATTTAAAGAAGGCAAGAAACCCGTCTATGAGGATCTGAGTTTCTAAGTTTGGCATCGATTTCTTCAACAGTGGACGGTGACATCTTGCTCTTTGAAAGCCTCCAATGGAATCCTTGGCGGTGAAGACGACATGGTGTAGTCTCCCGTCAGAAAAACCATTGCAATTGACAAGACTCAATATTTTTAAGGTTTTCATCTTTACAAAGAATTTAGAAAAAGTAAGAGACGTGTCTAAGGATTTGAGTCTCTAAGTTTGGCTTTGACTTCTTCAACAGTGAACGGTGACTTGTTGCTCTCTAAAAGCCTCCTACGACGTGGAGTCACTCCTCCGAAAATCCATTGCAAATTTGCAATTATGGTCATTATCTGTCTCCGATGACTCGATCCACTACCATCGTCATGAAGCTTGAATTATAAGAAAAACAATGTCAATTACAATTTAAAATCGATATGTGAGAATATATATCAATAGGTGGACAAAGTTGATTTCATCTTTTGGACCATATCAAAATTGTGATTTAGTTAAAACTTGATAGAGATACATAAGAATGTAACTGCTAAATTCCATGTGAGAGATTGTTGGAAATGAGAAGTTCTACAATACCTCGGGGTACCGTACCCTCGGTGTCTCCCAGCTGTTGGATCATTCATCAGATTGGCCCCACCACCACATCCAATGGCTGGTAGACCCGGGGTACGGTACCCCCGGGTTAGTCTAGAATTTTCCCTTGAAAATTTCAAGTGTCATAAACACGTGCATTTTGTTAAAAATGTTGTTGTTGAGTAGTACTGGAGTGTCATGAGTATGTACATTTTGTCTAATCAATTCTTGATAAATGTATATTAAATTACAATCTCATTACTATCCATTTTCATTTGTCTCGAAGCAATTGAAACTCACAAGAGTTATAACTCTAAAATCTTTTGGTAACAATTCTTAAAGCTAAATTATCTTCTTTGTTTTTCCTAACAGACAAATAGTTAATAGTACCCTTTAAAGCTAAATTACCTTTATTATTTATTTTTTCTTTCCTAAATTCACACGTCTTTTTCTTTTCTCAACAGACAGATTGTTTGGCCTTTAATTATACACACATTTATTAATATGATACGTTCAAATATGTCCATATAAAATCATTGAGAAACTTTTCCTCTTCTTTAGATAGAAAAACTACATTATTTATTATTTTTAACATTTTCAATAATTTTATGCTATTTCGTATATGAGTTAAATATACATTCTATACTAAATTGTGATTATTAATAATTTTATTTCTAGACGTTTTCTTTTTTCTGCACAATCCAAAGGACCCCAACGCTTGCCAAAAGGGTCCCATATGAATTTCCACGTTTCCTTTTCCTGTGCAACCCAAAGGGCACGAACCCTTGCTAAAAGGTTCCCATATAAATCTTCAAATAGAAATTTTCAACAATTTTATATCTATATCTATATATACAATTAATACAGACACTTTATATAAACCATTAATGCAAACACTTTTAATGAAAGACACTTTTTTTGTATTTAAATATATATATATATATATATATATATATATATATATATAATTTGTTTGGAAATACGAAAAAGCCCCACTTTTATATAGTATAAATATCTAAAAGAAAAGGGAATAACATTTGGCAAGTAGTTTGCTCCTTTGTCTTCAACCCAATCCCACTCTTTTTGTTTGTGCAATTATTTTTCTGTTTGTTTCTTTTTTTTAAGTATTATTTTTGTCAGTATTTTGTATATATCTATATCTTTTGAGTTAACTCTATGATTAGAATATCAAAATTTTAATTGGTGTAGTATTTCTTATTGTGTATTTCGGTGGCTCCTGTATTCAGATCAGTATATGGGAGGAAAGAAAAGTTTTTGGTTCTCGAGGACAGATTCTTAAGGAAGAGCTTGTGGGAAAGCACCTGGAGAACAGTAATAGAAATGGGAAGCTTTCCGGGTTTAAACTGGTAACTTCATGTCTGTGTGCTGAATGCATGTTTTTTAAATATTTTCTTTCTAAGGTCCTATGTAAACTAAGAATAATATCATCTTTTATATTTGTCAAATAGAAACATTCTGCTGGAAATGCTTTGGATAAAATAGTTTCTGATTATCAAGTTCTGTATGGTGGCCAATTGGACGAGGATGCTATATTGAGCAAATGTAGGAATGCTATTAGTTGTATTGAGAAAGCGGACAAGGAAATTGGTGGTGATATTAGTTCAGGTATGTCTTGAGTGTTCTTTTACAGAAGTACTGAATATAATTCCATTAATATTTCTGCAGGTTTCCAATGTGGTTTATTATTTCTGTAGTTTTGTAATTTTCTTTTTGCAGAATAATGTTTTTGCTTTGTTATTATGTTACATTTCTAATTTATTCAATATCATTTATTGGCGACGTAATACTAGTTCAGAGTTTGTTTTAAGTAATTATTTTTCTTAATTAGAATTTGATAAGCTCACACTTTTGTGCATGCTATGTAAAGTATATATATGAGAAAGCAATTCAATTGGGCAGCTATACATGAATGTGCACATTTGCATCAATTTATTTATTTTACCTTGAAACTGTGAAGACTTGCAAGCTTCATAGCCTTGTGTTGATTTAAAAGTGGTGTTGCCAGATTGGTAATTGCAGATGGTGCTTGGAGTTAAGACGGTTCTTTATTCTAGAACTCTGCAAAATTCTTGTCATGTTATGCAATATAAAGGCAGGCTACATGTCAAAAGATTGGAGTGAGCTCTAAGTAACTGCTGCTTTGGTTGCTTTTCTATTTAATGAAAATTTTACAGCATTTGATTTCTTAGAATGTATAGAGCATGTAATCTTGTACTTCTTTCAAAGCAACTTAAATTGGTCGTCGCACTTTCTTTACTCCATGCAGATAAATAACTGCGGAGTTTGTTGCACTGCCTCCAAGTCAAAGATAAAAATTATGGTCTTTTGGTGTAGAAATGATTCCTGGATGTACAGAATTAGTAGATGATTGCTTGAATACATGTTGAAGTTTTGGGATTTTACTCATATTTCTCAGCAGTTTGCTTATACAATTGACTTCTGTTGTCTGTCTTAAAAGGATTGCTTGAACCTATTTCTTGTAATATTAATATTAACTGTATATTTTTATTGATTATTATTTTTTTGGGAACAGGGAAACTTGATGGATCTGGCTTTGTGGTGGAGCTTCAGGGGCAGCACACTATATTGAGAGACTGTATAGAACAGCTAAGGGCAGTTGAATCATCAAGAGCAAATCTTGTGTCTCATCTCAGGGAGGCTCTCCAGGAGCAGGTTGGTTTATCTGACATATACTAGGACTTTGAGATTATATGTGTTCTTATTTGTCTTTCTTTCTTTAATGTGATGAAGAGCTGTTATGGTTATGTTATTAGGAATTTAAGCTGGATCAAGTGCGCAATCAACTTCAGGTAACTCTTTTGCATCTTGTGTTGGCTCTACTTGGAAATTGCATAGTTGAAACTCGTTTCAGTGTATATGTATACATATATATGTATTGCATGTGTGTGTGTATATTTGTTAGAATATTCAAGTTGAGAAAATGCTTTGTTGAGTTTGAGTACAAAAAATTTCAAGAGGTAAATTATAGGAACTAGCATCTGGCTTTGTAGTTTGTCTAAGCTTAGTTTAGTTGGGACAATATTAAACATATGAATCCCTCATAACTCTGGACGGGAAAAAGGAAAAGGTAAATAATTTTGAATAAATCTTCTTAAATGCTATGTCTTTATCCTTGGGAATATAAAGCCTTGTGTCTATTGTGCTTATTAATATATGGCATTGGATCGTAAGCATCTAAAGCATGGTTTACCGAATCGGCTGGTTCGCAACGGGCTTGGCACCGGATGAGTGCGAGTCTCACTGATTTATTGGCGGGACTCAATTTCACATTGGAAGCGAACCCGTTAGTTTTGCTAAATTGGATGTGGTCTGCAAGCGCTCCGGTTCACCTACTCCAGATTGGACTCAGGCTCATTACATGAAATGTTTGCTTAAAACATTAGAATGCACCAAGGCGTGTGGCCTAGTGGTATTCATCTCCTTTCAAAGTGGAAGGTAGAGGGTTCGAGTCTCCCTAACTGTGGGACTTAATTGCCATGACTAAGTCACAATCCTTCTAAAGGGGTGCCGCTATCATGCTCCTCGCACGCATTGGCATTCAGAGAGCAAATCCTTCCCCAATTCACAAATTTAATTTTGTGAATCCTTGAATGCATAACGATATCTCATTTAAACAATCTCTCTTTTAAGAATTTGTAATTGTTGTAAAGCATAAAACAGAAGTGAAGAGAGAAATAAAACACGAAGAACACAAGGATATTATGTGGTTCAGCCACTAGGGCCTACATCCACGGTACAAAGAGCCCAAATGGCTACATCACTTTAATAATATATTCTTTTCCAATCTTTGTATACAATGATCACCTCTATTTATAGGTGAAAGAATATAGGTGATAAATATGAAAAATACATTAATAGAAGATTCCTAAAATCAATACCATAAATTGCTCCAATCAATATTCTATCATAGGTTAAAATCTCTCCTATGATATTCTCATATCAAATATTCTGTCAAGGAGTAATTTATGGGTTCATATAATAATATTTTCCAAATATAACATCTTCTAACACTCCCCCTCAAGCTTAAAGGTGTATGGAAATAACGCTCAACTTGCATATTAAATTAGGAAACAAATCATTTTCCAACGATTTGGAAAAAAACAATAAAACTGCTAGAGACACGGTGAATGCGAAGAACAATGCTACCGAACACATTAGTAGCCCAAACAAGTCCACATAGTACCGAACACATGGCGAAGGTTACGGACAATGCTACCGAACACACCGGTAGCCCAAACAAGTCAATAAAAAACTATCGGAGACACGGCAAAGACGAAGACAATGCTACCGAACACACAGACAGCCCAAATAAGTCACAAATAGAACCGAGAAACCCTTAGCAACATTTCAGATACTAAGGGAATGCCCCAAAATAGGGGTCCGAACCTAGGAAGAGAAATTAGGCTCTGATACCATGTTGTAAAGCATAAAACAGAAGTGAAGAGAGAAATGAAATACGAAGAACACAAGGATATTACGTGGTTCAGCCACTAGTGCCTACATCTACGGCCCAAAGAGTCCAAAGGGCTAAATCACTTTAATAATATATTCTCTCTCAATCTTTGTATACAATGATCACCTCTATTTATAGATGAAAGAATAGAGGTGATAAATATGGAAAATACATTAATGGAAGATTTCTAAAATCAATACTTTAAATCACTCCAATCAATATTCTATCATAGGCTAAACTCTCTCCTGAGATATTCTCATATCTACATCACTTTAATAATATATTCTCTCTCAATCTTTGTATACAATGATCACCTCTATTTATAGATGAAAGAATAGAGATGATAAATATGGAAAATACATTAATGGAAGATTCCTAAAATCAATACTATAAATCACTCCAATCAATATTCTATCATAGGCTAAAATCTCTCCTGAGATATTCTCATATCAAATATTCTGTCGAGGAGTAATTTAAAGGTTCCTATAATTATATTTTCTAAATATAACATCTTCTAACAGCAATAAATATGTAGATTTCTCACGTCGTCTAATATAGAAGAAATAAGAATAATATAGCTCAAACACATTTCCTGGGGTGTTAATGAAATTACATTTTTATTATCCCACAAAGTATATAATGGTCATTAGTATAGGTAGAAATATTGAAAACATGTTGTACATACACATATATTTAGTAGCACACGAGTGCACAAGCGCTTTGGAGGCACTCCTGCTCTTACAAAATTTTGGATTTTGTCACTTTTACGCTCCCGCCCTCAAATTCGCTCTTGTTCCCGCCCCCGCTCTATGTGACTTGGGCCATGGCAAAAAATAAAAATATAAAAATTAAAGCAAAAGGAACAAGGTTTGAACTTGAGGGCAAGCGAAGACCAAGTGAAGGAATGAACAAAACTTTAACCACCACACCCTTGTGTCCTTTAATTATTCAATGCATAACTATTTCATTTGTTGTATTTTATGAACTGTGTGCATCTTTAACTACATATATAACCTTTAAATGCTTAAAACCTTAAACATAATCAAGAATTGTCCCCTAATATCTGTTGGCCATCAATTTTGACCATTTTTTATTTATTTATAAAACCCCTAAAATACCCTCAGTGAACTCTCTCTCTCTCTCTAATATTTCTCTCTCCCCAATCTCTTTCAATTCAACATTGTCACGCTGAAGCGCCCGTATGACAGTGTCCCTCTGCCTAAACTGCTAGTCGGTCCAGGTAGTAACAGACATCAGAAGAGGTCAAGATACTTTGCACTGTATATACAATTAATAAACTAAACTTGTTTACGAGCCCAATACAAAATAATATCAATTCTGCATACATACTTTGCCTAACATATATATACAATCAATAAGCTAAAATTATTAAAATGTCAAAAACAAGAATTGAACAATATTCTGTATAATTAATACAAACTAAAGTTGTTCTAGTATTGAACAAAAAATTAACAGTTTTGCATGCCCAGTCTTCATTAAAAATAAATAGAAAACCTGTTGTGGAGTACTGGATGATGGCCTTGCTTCCGTACGGAGAGGATGGTGAAGACAAGACCCAAGAGGTGGTTTGGATCCAAATTCAGCCGACATGTTCTCTTGTCAATGAGATTTTATTTTTGTATAATTATTTTGCCTTGGGTATTTTAGGTAGTTCAATCTTCAAATTGGGAAAATATCCTTATTTGCTCAATTTGAAAAATGTTATTTTATGTAAATTTTTTTATATAATATGTAATTAATATCAGGGGGGTTTTCACACATTTTGTATATAACTGGGTTTATTTTATTTTATTTTTATTTTATTTATTTTTTTTTTTGCACTTTACCCATAATCAATTATGATAGATAATATGACATGTAAATAAATTATTTTTACTTAACAGATAAACACTCTGGAGACACTCCCACTTTCAAAAAATTGTTATTTCGTGTATTTTTTATTTTCACGTAGAAATGGCAACTGTTTTGAGATATAAATGCTATATATATGATGATTCATAATTTAACTTGTATTGTTTTTTTAATTTATTTTGTTTTTCAGATTTATTTATTTTATTTATTTTCTGTTTTTTAAATCCCCCACATTATATATAGTATGAATTTTCTTTTATTCATACTTTAGTTATTAACTTAATAAAAAGTGCAATTACTTTACCTTTTTAGTAACAATAGGGACTTAGAATTTGTGAATAAGTCGCTACTTTTGCTAATTCGGCTTCAAAAATTGAATAAAAATAATTAAAATTCACTAAAAAGTAAAAACCCACTATATTGAATTAAAAAGTAGCATATCGGTGCATTTTGGGGTTATGTGCGAGGTCCAAAAAATTTCACGACCGTGATAATCGATTCTGGTACATTACGTCAATACGAGCCCGATTTCTCATGAGCTGTCGATACAATTTAGTCATGAGAAAGCTGAAAACGAGGGTTTGATGAACCAGATTTCTCTTGAGCTATCTGAAAAAAATGGATGTGTAATAGAACGAAACTGTGGATACAATTTAGTCATGATCACAAAAAATTAGAGAGCAGAATTACATTTGAAGTAAATGTTATTGGGTTATAGCAGGATGGTATGACACAAGAAGCATGAATTTTCTGTCACTCTCATTACCTTGTGTTTCTGTAAGTGTTAGCTTTTTTAATCGTTTTACTGTTTTTTCTGGTATAAATTGCCAACTCTCTGTTAAATTTTTGTGTGAATGCTTGTTACTTTTTTGGAGAGTGCCTTCTTTTCACCCCATTCTAAGTAGCATGATCTACCTTTCATATGTATTGCTTTCAGGCCGCTCATTCCCAGTCAGAACAGGCTGGTAATATTTGCAGACAGTTAATGAACAGCAATGACGTGCAGTTGCTCGCTGCGCAGAGTATTAAGGAGACTCACAGCTCCAAAGCGCCTCACTGTTTTACAGCAGGAAATGGAGAAAGATCAGCCCCTGTAATGTACACACGACAGGTACCTTTTGCTGAAAAATCTGGCCACATCGAAGAGGACCCCAAATCTGCGGCAGCTGCAGTGGCAGCAAAGCTCACCGCATCAACATCTTCAGCCCAAATGCTGACTTATGTCCTCTCTTCCTTAGCATCAGAGGGTGTCATTGGTAATCCAATGAAAGAATCTTCCAGTGATTATCCTTCCGAAAAAAGGCATAAGCCTGAGAATGATCACTCTTACATACCACCTCAGACTTCCCAAGCACCGGGTCCACCTTTTCCACATCCTGACTCACTGCAACACAACAACCCATCTACAAGCCAAGAATTGACTCCAAATGAGCAACCACCTCCCCCGTCATCTCCTCCCCCTTTGCCACCATTGCCACCTATGCAACCATATCCGGTGCCCCATTTCATGCAGACTGCTGGATCAACATCTAGTGTACCATACAGTTATGGTACAGCCCAACCGCATCCACCACTCATGCCTGGTTATCCCATTGTAGGGGCTCCCATCAATGGTGTCTCTCCCTTTGCAGCGCCTTTAACAAATCCTTATCAGAGTTTTCAAGGACCAGAAGGTGGTTTTTATGGCCAGCCATCATCTTTGCCCATGGCTCCTCGGCAGTAGAATTATCCATCTCTGGTGGGTCTCAAAATGAAGAAGACCTGTTGTGGTAATTAAGTCTCTTTAAAAGCTTCTTTTTTAGCCTTTGCTAGAAGTCAGTCTCAAACCTTCCCTACATCTGTTGTGCTTTCTGAGTAGACATACATAATTAGGTTTTGCACATCTCAAGTAAATGTTTGTAACTCATATTTCCAACTGTCTTTAATTTATGGAGTTGAAATAATTCCATTGTGTTGTTGAATTGAAGATAACTAGTTTGACCATGTCGAATCCGTAATTTAACCTTGGTTGTGGCTGTGGGGTTCATACCTAACAGTAATTTTTGGGATGCAATGTTGAGAATCTTCCTTTCTGGTATTTTGCCAGAATACAACCTGAAGTAGCAATGTGGTAAACCGCAGACTGTGTTGGCCTGGTAAGGTGGCTGGCAATGGATGCTGAAGTATGTACTGCTGATTGATATAAATGTTGGATACCAATATCTGTTTTTGTACTGTGTTGATTGACGCCAGTACATTTTTTATTTATTTTTTATTTTTTTTATATACAGTGGTGATTGATGTAAATTTTTGAATAACCTATTGAACGTGACTAATGAGAAATTGGAGGAACGTGGATGTTGAAGTCCCATATACAGAATTAAGCTGGCATTATTTGATTGCGTTTTTGCGCGACTCTAATTACTAAGCAAGCATCCAATAAAGAAATAAAGACTGTTGGTCGGTAATAGTGTAAATTAGAAAGTTTGTGCTGATAAAATCTGTGTGATATTGATGAGTGTGGTTCTAAATTGATGATCTACGTTGCTGCGTTGCATTGCATTGCATCAATAAAGTAAAGTTGCATCTGGATGCATGCGATTAGTAGCACTAGTAGTATCTAGTACAGTATTAGAAAGCAGTTAAAATGCACCATTTCGATTTGGTGCGGCACCCACCGTTTTCTCTCTCATTCTGTATAAAACACATTTACTGAAAGCGTAGAGGACCTACTGTGTGTGTACTGTGTGTTGAGCTGGTGGTCAAGACTGAAAGGAATCGAAGGTGCAGTAAATCATAACAGGAGTGGGGGATTAGTATTGGGACACCGTACGGAAATAGGACAACGGTGATATAATGTCCACGTGTGCATGACGTGTTGACAGACCTTTTGAAAATACTATCTCGCACGCTAGCGTGTTTAATTTGTTGATTGATTGCTTTTGTTGGGTTAAAAGTTAAAAATAATACGGAGTTGAAATTAGTGTACTATATATAAGAGATAAAAATAAAGGAGTAAAGCAAAGATATGGGACAGATTTACAGAGCATTGTCGAGTGGTTGTAACAGTTTGACTGCAGAGGTACTCTGGACTTCAGGTTGTCATCATGTGGCCTATTTTTATCTAACTTTCTTGGTTTTTTTTGGAAAAAGATAAACTAATACTATCTCTAATTTGAAGGAAAAAAGAACAGCCAAAACCTTGTTAATGGAATTAAAAATTACACATTCAAACACATCTTTAGTCTAGTATGACAGATATGGGAACACAAAGTGAGACAAAAACACTGTCCGATCCCAATTCCGATACTTTGAATATTAAAATATTTTCAAACCATATGTTTGGTTTCTTGAAATGAAAGTTCAAGATGGGCTAATTGAAACCCTTTGTTATTTAGTGTACAATAAACAAAGAAAGGGTTAAATTAAAGGAAGAAAGTGGATCGAAGAGACAAAGGAAGAGCAAAAAGCGAAATGAGAAAGGAAGAAAAGTAGTCAACGGAGGAGGAGGGGCGTTCTAATGTGTGTGTGTGTGTGTGAATGGGAACAAAGGCTGACAAAAGCCGCCTGTGTCCTATGCTTTAACGGCTGAAGCAGTCGTCAAAGTAAGTTTTCAAAAGGAGAGTGCGTCAGTCTTTGCTTTGCTCATAGGGAAACAAACGAGATATTTAACTACTAGTACTAGTATTAATCTTTTATTTTTTTTATAAAAAAAATAGATCGATTCTTGAACTACGTACGTCTCTTTCACAAAGGTGTGATGAATCTTCCTATCCCTATGATTTAATAATATTATTTTTTTAAGTAAAACTGAGTTTTCCAATCCATTGGAGCAATATGGGAAGTGTGTTATTTATTTATTTTTACATAATAATAATAATAATAATAATATAAAAAAAAACCCTTACAATTTTTATACCGTAATAGAATTGTTTTCTATTTTTAAAGTGAAATATGTATTTATTAAAGAATATATATACTAACACTCTAAAAAGACTACATGTAATATTTAAAGGGGTAAGCAAAAAAATGATTGGATGAATCTTATATACACTTTGGTGTGTAGTAATATTTTGTATTGTATTTTACTGCACAAATTAAATTGGGAACATAATACACGCTATCACATAAACAAAGCAACATGATTCAATAATAACATTTTATTATATGGTCAAAGTGGGGGACCAAGGGACAATCCAATCCCTGCAAATGCACCCCCACCTCCTTCTCTTTCTGGTTTAGACTGTGTCCGTACTTGCCGTCCACTACCACCACCACCACCACCACCACTACCTGCAGCTTCAGTTGGCACAGGGTCCTGTTTTATAAACTCGTATATTTTGTAATTCTGATTTTTGTTTAACCAATATATGATTCTCTTGAATATTATTTATACTTCTAATTCATTGTTTAACCAACCTACTAATTTAGTAGTAAAATATGAGATCGACCACAAACAAACAAATAAACCGACATGCCTAAATCCTAATGCCTAATTACCATTAATAATCTTAATGACAACTTCGTGCGCATACACCAACTAACTCTTACCAGCTTTTGTCTCTTCAAATTTACGCCAATTGCCACTTTATAGGGGATTGGACTAAGTACGTTGTTTATTGGGCCATTTGTGAAGGAAGTTAGTTATTTTTGGCCGACCACAAATATTTTATGTGTGTGTGGGGGTAGTTTTCCACTACCTTTTTTTCATTGTCTTGACAAAAGAACATAATACTAAAAACTTTGTTATGTAGCTGATAACCGGTCTCAAGTTCCAAAATAAAAATTAAAAAAAAAAAATTTGCTTTACAATCACACTTAAATATTAATTGCCGTTTTATGACCATTTGAAATTTAATGTCCTAAACAATTTCTTTCTTTTTAAAAAAATTATTAACTCAATTTAACATGTGGATATATCTACCCTAATTAAACAATTTCTAAGCAAAATAAAAACCTAACATCAATCCACCTAGTTAATTAAACTCAAAAATAAAGTTCTATTGCAAGTTTACTCTCTCCGTATATAAGAAGTGAAACCAAAAGTGCCTCCTTGACCGTAACATGAGAAACCTACCAAACATTGCTGAATGTGATCATAAATTATTTTCCTAAATTGAGTAGAGTTATGCCTAACCCCTTTTAGTGCAAAAGCTATATGTCACTGAGGATATATACCTCATTTTTTCTCAAACATAGAGATTTTCTGCATTACCAAAATCTAGCAGAAATATTGATGTTCCAGTACAAAAACTCAAAAAAGAATTACTGTTGAATATTTAAAATTTTAAGATCGAATTGCTAACTTCTTATTAGATTGAGTTTGAGGCAGCCAAAGTTGAATAAATTCATGGACAATGAAAACTGTGGAAGTTGTTTACTGGATTAATAATACTTAACTTTATTGGCAAATGGGAAATGGGAACAACATCCAACCAAAAATAGATTGTTTCCACGTTTGCTATTAGGGTGCTCTAGTTTTTCCAGTCTTCTAGTCAACATATAGAGTTATCAAGTTAACCTTACCTCCAAGTTAAGTTCGTGGAGAAAGTCTGAACTTTACCCTATTGTGTGGAGAAATGTTTAGCAAAATTTTCTCAGAATTAAGATTACTAAAAAAATAAAATAAAAAAGTACATGACAAAACAAAATTATGTTGGTAGAAATCATAAAAATTATGTTCAAAGTTTTTGACAATTAGTGCGTTAACAATTATGGCAATTGCTTTGAAAGTAGAGAATCAAGCTGAAATGGTTTTTATTTCGAGTTATTTGAATTGATATGATTAATTTGTCTATTTATAATTATGAGGACAGGATACACGCATAAGTCAGAGAATAGCTACCTTAACTTTTTCTCTGTTATCTCTCTTTCCCATCTCTCTTTCGCAGCCGCCCGGCTCCTTCTGCTTTGCTCCCTGCTCCCTTCTATAGGAGTGAGGAGGTGACCTTGCTTGTCTCCCACATGTTAATAATATCAGCGTGTCACAATAAGTTCGCATGTGCACAATAAATCCGCACATGGCGATTTTTCACGTCATTTTTTGTGCCTTCCAAATGAAAAAATAAAAAGACAGGACACACGCATACACCATGTAACTGTCATACACCGGCTTTTCGCGGCGCCATGCTCCTCAGCTTCCTCTAATTTCCCCAACATCATAATCATATCTTCACTTCAACACGGTATATGCTAACTCTGTGCCCCACACACACCCACCCACCCACCCACCCACCTCTAGCTAGCTTCTTCTACTATATATATAAATATATATGTCTTCTCAAACCTGTACGTTATATATTTGTGCCAACCTTTGAATTTGTAAAGTTAATTGTTAAAACTTAGAACCCTGTTAGTTTTTAAAAATATTTTTTTATAATTATACTTTTTTCGAAAATTATTTTTATAATTATACTTGTCTCAAAGATATATGCAATCCATAATTTTAAGCCTTTGATTAGTAACACAATTCAAAAGGCACTAATTTTAAACTTGTCTAAAAAGTATTTTAATATATTATGTAAAAATCTCTAGCACAAAAACAAATACCATTTTTTTTGTATAATCAATAGAACTTGTGATAACCTGTAGAGTGCAACAATAAATTACATGTAGGTTATTAATAGATTCCATTGGAAATTTTCAAAAAAATTATAAATAATCACAACTAAATATTAACACTTCGGGTCATACGTAAGACTTGCATTCATCATGACGATGGATAACAGCCCCCCTATAATTAGAGAATGTTTCAACTAATGCACAGGAGATATATAAGTATATAGCATGCATGTCATGACTAATTAATGTCCCGCCATGCTTAATTAATTTACATATATCAGAAAGTTGAGGGCCGATGAATAACAACCCTCTCACAATTTGGGATGGCAATGGGGCGGAATTGGAACGAATTTGACTAAACCCTATTCCGTTTCGTTAAAAAATCTATCACACCAATACTACCTCTATTCTAGAACGAGTTTGTAATTGTTATACCAACTTCGTCTTTACTCCGATAGACAAAGTACTGATTTCGCTCCATGTACTGCGTTTAATTATGGGGCGCGACGGGAGCGGGCCAGATTATGCCACTTTATTAAGTAGTAAAAAAAAAAACTAGCTCAATATGTTCAAATTGGACTGATAAATAAGCTTACCCAACTTTTAAATTACTATGTAGTGAATACTAATATATTAACAAACACTTCCAGCAAAATAACAAGAATCTTAATAATATAAAATATATATTTTATAAATATAAAAAAAATTCAAAGGTACATATATAATCGGGGCAGAAGCGGGTTTAGCACTAAATCCACCCCTGTCCCAAACCCGCTTCGAATTTTCAATTATTTTATCATATTCGTCCCAAATTCATTTACAGGCCACTAAATCCACCCTATTAGGGGCAAGGATGGGGCAAAAACCCACTGGGTCAGAGAAAATTGCCATCCCTACCTACAATTAGAGAATGTTAAAGCTTTTGGATTTGAACACACACATACTTACACCATCTAGTTTTTATAAAATTAAATTAGTATGGAAACCAATTGCGGAGTAGTCCCTTGGTTTCTATACTGTACAAAATATATAATACCCTTTTACAGTTTTTGGTAACAACGTTCACCACTCATATAATATATATATAAGTGTAAACACCTTAAAGTATATGTTTACAATGCATATTACACTCTTTACATATAAAAAAATACTCAGTAAAATTTTAATTTGGTGCAAAAAGGTCCATCTGATAAATTTAAACTCTTACTTGACTAAATTACCCGAACTATTTTATAAAATATATAAAAATAAATAATTTTATAAAATGACCAAAAATGACACTGTTGGAGAAAGCCTCTAATGTACCAAAAAAAAAAAACCTAAAGTTTTAATTTGGTGCAAATAGGTCCCTTTAAACCATAAATTGACTAAATTACAATTACTGAACCATTTTATAAAATATAGAAAAATAAATAATTTTATAAAATGATAAAAAAAAAAAAAAAAAATGATACTATTGGACTGACAATGGACAAGTAAATATAAAAATAGAAAATAAAAATATGAAAGAAAAGTAAAGATAAAAATAGAAGGAAAAAAAAAATGAAATGGAGTGCAAACTAAAGAAAACAAATTTGTTTCAAACTTTGAAAACCAGTGCACACTGATATTGGAATTTTTTTTTTTTTTAAAGTGTGGTTACAATATATATATACATATATATATATATATATATATATAGTAGAAAATAGTAAATAAAAGTACTATGTAAAATATATATATATTTTTTTTAAAGTGTGGTTACAATATATATATATATATATATATATATATATATATATATATAGTAGAAATAGTAAATTGAAATCTCAAAAAACTCAAATTGTTATTCTATAAATTCTCAAAGTTTTTTTTTTTTTTTCTAAAAAATAGGCTTAGAGATTTTTGTTGAGCAAAAATTTTCAAAAAAATTATATATATAAAGTAATGTGCACATAACACCCCTATACTATGAGGTTAGTAGCCTATGCATTTCTGGAAGGGTAAAAACAACAAAATAGGTATTACAGCAAGATGAGATATTTTTACACAATGTGAAAATATTAAGAATATTTTTTTGTACACTTTTTAAAATAGAAAATAAAAGTACTATGTAAAATATATTTTAGAGATATTTTCTATACTTGTCCCGTGTAAAAAAAAAAAAAAAAAATTATATTTATCAAAATATTGAGAAATAATTAGAAGGACACGATCCCACTGGACCTAGGTTAAAAATTTTACTTTTAATCTTTCTTTCCCGCTTTTACTCCACGAGACTGTTGTGTTGTCAAGTAACGAAGTAAAAAAGGAGCCCGACACGCACAATCGAATAATATCGTTTTCTTTTTCTTCACCCCCTCTGTGTGTATATAAGTAATTATATATATACACAGACCTGCATTTAAATGTATATAAGCCCTTTGCCCGCACCTCATACCTCTTCCCTCTGACAAAAGCCAAGCTCCCCGGTACCCCTTCTTTTTCTGTCAAAAGAAATATCCCGTACGGATTCTCCACTTATTGTTTCTAGTTCCAACTTACTACCTTTTTTCATTATACTTGCGCAAATATATTTATGCACGCATATATATTACATCTACATGACATTGACGCATGCGTATCTATGAGTGCATAAACACACTTGAGGCACACATTCCCCCTACTAAGTGTCAGAAATTTGTTTATGTGGGACCGGTCCTACTGTGTTACTGTATTTGAGTGCTATATTCTCTTTTTTTCAGCTCTATTATGAATTAATTAATTAGGACTTTAATTTGTTACCATTTTAAGATAAAAATTACTCGATTTGTCCGTACTATTGTATACCTTTACATGTTCAACATGATTTACCGACAAGTTGATAAATCAGTGGTGCTGTGAATTAAAATTTGACCCCAACGGAACATGAGCCATTTCCAATTCCCTCCTCTATAAATAAAAAGAATAATGATGATTGACTCGAATCTTTGTAAAGAATAATGCAGCGTGGTAGATATGGATAAAAAAGTTCTACATGTTATAGTATATCTATTTATTTGTGTGTACGTGTATATTCTTGTTTTACTTTGTGATTAATTTAATGTTCTTTCGGTTAAAACAATAAACTTTCCCGTCTCTAGATATGCATATTAAAAAGGGTCGATGATGAATGGCCGCATCTCCTAAATGAAAAGCCTGATCCTAAACGGGAGTGGATAAACGCAATTTATTTTTGCCATCTGATTTGATGCTTATTGGATAGCAAGCATATATTATTTCTAATAATTAAGATGAGTCTGTTGATATTTCTTTTACATTAAAAAAAAAAAAAAAATTCCTTTTTTTTTTTTTTTTTTTCAAATCCAACGAAAATGGGTTGCACAATTAGGAATCGGAGCCACTGAGAATATTCATCAACGGCATGTGACCCACAATCCCACATGTTATGCATGGGACCCTCTTCCAAATTCGAGTTAATCCTGACCGCTTACGTGGGATAACATCCAAACTCAATGTTGCTGTTGTTGCAAAATTTATGTGCTGAAGGGAAGAGGGTTTAAAATAATAAAAAAATAAAAAAAATAGGGTTAAGGTGTCCGATGGTAGAAGGGAAGCTAAAATGCGCATGGTGGTCACGTCGAAAAAGAAGAAATATGAATTGTGATGGCCACGTTCGTGACTTTTGGATCGAAATAAGGCCGACAACAAGGACGGAAACAGCCGTCTAATTCCCCCTCTGAAAAAGCCTGTTCACCTTGTCTCTCCTCCTCTTGCCCTCTCCATCTTACACTATTTAATATATATATATATACACACACACACACTATTATTATAATAGAAGTTTAATTAGCAGAATGATGTTACTTTCTTTTCTTTTCTTCTTTAAAGCTAAAACTGGTCTAATTATTTTGAATATTAATTTTTTATGATACATGCATCTGGAGAGGGGAAGGAATTAAGGGATGAATTAAAATGAAAAGAGGGAGCCTACTTAGCAATTCAATGCATTTTCTAATTAAAGTAAGTGATGAAAAATTGTGACACATTTAATTGCTTCCCTTCTTCTACTTTTTAAAATAAAACCCTCTTGATTTTTTTATTTTTTAATCTTAAATCTCCTATTTTTTAATTGAAAATTAAAAGTGTGGACTTCTTAGTGTCCAAGGATAAATAAATAAATATATATATATTTATTTATTAATATCTTATACTACTATGAAAGAGTATAAAATCGAAGAAGCATAGTCAACTATGTTATTGCATGGAAAATGATACAAAGAGCTCTAAAGATTACTAAATTCCTATTACTAGTAAAGTGAGCAAACGAGAAATTCTCTCTCACACAATATGCCTTCTTTCTCTTGCATGCGCTGACGACAGTAAGAGACCCAACTTTTGTAGCAAGAAAAGAATAATCATAACACATCAGCTCTACTATAATTACCAAACTACCCCTTAATTAAAAAGTAGTTTAACAATAATCCCTCACCCCAGCCTCCCTCTCACTTGAACTGTGCACGATTGTTTGTCACCCTCTATAAATACCAGCCAAACCTTCAATCACTTCTCACTTCTCACTCCTCCATCACTCATTCACCAACTGATCATTCATATATATATATATATAGTCTATATATACATTCATTCTGCCATTCCTATAAATATATATAGTCTGCTAGCTAGTATTATATATATATATAGCTACCATATATATAGCAGTGTATATTTGAAAGGATGCATTACCAAACTCAATCTTGGGGATCTTATTTGCCAACAAGCAGGAGTGGTATTGTTGGTGACCCATTGGAGCGTATAGAGAGACTGGCCTCTGAGAACGCGGTGGTGATCTTCAGCATGAGCAGCTGTTGCATGTGTCATGCCATCAAGAGGCTCTTCTGTGGGATGGGTGTGAACCCCACTGTCCATGAGCTGGACGAAGACCCCAGGGGCAAAGACATGGAAAAGGCCTTGATGAGGCTTCTGGGCAGCCCTTCGGCCGTTCCGGTGGTGTTCATCGGAGGGAAGCTGGTGGGTGCTATGGACAGAGTCATGGCCTCTCACATCAATGGCACTCTTGTTCCACTTCTCAAGGAGGCTGGAGCTCTCTGGCTTTGATTAATTTGAGGAGGAGACTAGTATATGTTTCTCTTTCTAATTAATATATATAGTTTTAGAGAGAGAAAGAGAACCTAACTCATATATATATAGGTAATGGGTCGAAACTAAAATGAAGAGGAAGAGGAGTGGGTTTTAATCGTGGGTATCCTTATCGGACACACTATTAATGACTAGCTACTGTGTGTGTGTGTTTTTTTTTCCCCAAACTTTTGGCCGGGTCCTTCAAATGGTTGTGTTATTGTTGCTTTGGCTTTGTGTTTTCACTAATCTGAATCTCAGAGAGAAATGTAATTGCTCCCTCCTCTGTATATATGGAAAGAGAAAAAAAGAAAAAAATATGGTTATTAATCCTACGGAGTATATTGCTTCAATCTTCATAGCTGTCGTGTCTTTTATTTGCTTAATCTTAATTTCCAATGTCTAACTCTAAAATATATGCATTGTACGTAGTATATTTATAAATATAAGATATTTTTGCCATTGATTAATTACCAATTTACCACTTATTTTAAGCAAGAGCTTATAAAAATTTTGGCAGTTTTCACCGGAATAATTATTAAAGGCGGTATATGGTAACGATTGAGGGGGGCTTAAACTGAAATTAGTATGGAATCTCATCCATTATGTTAAATTAGGATGGATTTGGACCACCAAATGCATAAATTTAATCAAACAATAGAATGCTATCCACTTGCTTTTACTCTTAGCTATTAGCCTTTTAGATGAGGTGGGTCTTTGTATTGCAGCCCATCTTATGCAAAGTGGATCTGACAATGAGACCCACTTTCATGCAAGAATTGAGAGATCAATTACCACATAAAAAACATAATAGAAGATGACAATTATCGGTTTAATGTCTGGCCGATGGCCACAAGATATTAAATTTATTTTTTTGAAGGGACCTCTTGCGTGTACCCTTGGCGTTGCACTATAATTTGGGCCTGGTACACCCCACCTGAATAATATATATATTTTTTAATTCTTTTCAGAGATATTGATGTGAAATAATATATATATATATATATATATATATATATATATATAGTGACTAATGGTATGTTTGGTTGGAGGGATTTATATTAAAAAGGTCTAGTGATTGAAAATGTATCTTGATTGAGGTATTTTTATTCAAAAATTCAATCTTTACGAATTAAAATACTCTTCGTAACATCAACGAGAACTCGAATAAACTTGGCTTGACACCGCCTTGGTGAGTACATCAACAAGCTGATTTTCAAACCGCACGTGAGGAACCTCTATAAGCTTTGCTTCGAATTTCTCCTTAGGTGCGATCGATATTTGAGGCCGTTCAGCTTGTTTGGACTTGGACAAAATTTGAAAATGTGATATGACGTATGGATGAAATAATTTCTTCATGTATAGTGACTAAGGGTATATTGGTAAAAATAATATAAAAACTCTCTTTTCTTTCATTTTAATAATAATTAAAAATATATATATCACACCATCTATCTTTTTTACTATTCATTCTATCTAACCAAACAAAAAGTAAACCTCTCTTTTTTTTTTTTTTTTAGAGTGCCTCAATCATTCCTCTCCCTTTCATATATTTTTCTCACTTCATCCTTCCAACCAAACGATACATAAAAGATACCATTCAATCTGATCCTAATATATTTAACTCGCGTACCATCGAATGGAATTGAAGAATACATTATTGATCTTGGGGAATATTTGATGGTTAACCCCATGCTGACACGTTTGAAAAGAGGGACATGAAGCAGAGATGGCATAAATAGGTGAGGGGTGTGCTTCAAAAAAATAAAGCCCAAGCAGGAGGTGGATCAGTTGAGTCCAAGAGGGTTTCTAATTGTGGGACTATGGCCCCTCTTTCCTCCATTAGACTCTTTTTCAACTTTCTTGTGGAATGGTCCACCTCACCTCATCCTATCCCATAACGTCGTACCACTACCATTGTCGATCTCCACCTCACTCTTAAATTAGAAAATATGAGTCATTCTCTCCCATTTTTCATAATATATTGTACATTATTATTATTTTGCTCATCGATATTCATTTTTCATATATTACTTTCACAGTTTTTTTTTTTCAAAGCATGCCCCATACGTGCACGTAACAATTCTATAAGTTCTCCAGGTGAAAAAAAAAAGATTAGACACTCTATCTTTGAAATCAGGACTTTTGATGTTATTTACGTACAATCATTTTTATATGCCTCTTGTCCTGATTTCAAAAGATTAGACACTCTATCTCGTTGTCCTGCAGGTTCTTTTTCTTTGTGCTAAACCTGAGCGAAAATTGAACCCTATCTATGTTACAGTAAGTGTCTAGAGGCATAAAATACTATAATTGAGTTCTTGGCTTGCCATAAATATGCTAATTTATAATTAGGATGGGAATTGTTTAGTCGTGCCAATTCATTAGCTTGTCCCGCTAAAATTTAAACAAATCTAAAAAATGGTCCCTCCACTTTTAAGGCCTACAAATTTGTATCAGTGTGAATGCGTCCCCTTACTTAGACCAAAGTGAAAATCGAATTTAGGCAGAAGTTTCAAATGGGCCGAAATGTTCATACCACGCCCCAACATGTATTGCAATACTATGGGCCCGCCGTATGTGGAGAACAGAATGAAGAGTTTAACCTTAGACTGTATAACATATGATATTAAAAATAAATAAATAAATAAATCGTCCATCTCTTGAATCAAACTCTCTCTCTGCCACGCACACAAAGGCATTTTGGGGTCGGGAGATGATTCCAAAAAAAATGATGACATCACGAGGAGAAGCTAGGTTTTGACATGTTTAACGATAACTGCTTAATAATGTTTATTTTTTCCTACTTTAGATCCGCTGGAAAAAGAAAGGATACATTTTCATTCAGCAAAATAAAAATAAAAAAAGGATACATTTTTGTTTGTTTGAATAAAATATTTTTAAATTTTTTATTTATATTTATTTGATGTTTGATTAAAAAAAAAAAAAAAAACCAAAACTTATTAATTTTCAACAAGTTATTTTACACAACTCACACAATGAGACCTAAACTTTTGCCCAATACCAAAAAAATATATATATATATATATATATATATATATATATATATATATTTTACTTGAAAGAAAAAAAAATTTAAGAAAAATATTTTAACAGACCCTTTTAAAACTTTCAAATATTGTGGTACCATATATGACCATGAAATGTGTCCGACACATATATATATTATATCATTTGTTATTTTTTCCTTCAAAATAGTATTGCTATTATATACTCCCTCCATTCCATTATAATTGTCCTGTTTTGGACAATTACAATGGGACGAAAGGAATATATAATCAGTTTTTAAAATAGGACAATTATAATAAGATGGAGGGAATATATAATAACAGTATCATTTTGAAAAAAAAAAAACATAACAAATGATATAGTAACCACTTGTAAGGGATAACACAAATGAACCGAGTTCGGCGCAATTTCAAATTTCGGTGAAGAGTAAGTTATATCCAGACACATTTTTGCTATTTACTACGTATACAAGACAACTTTAGTTGGAGGTGACCCAAAATTTAATGCTTACAATTGAATTGAAAAAGGCCCCAGAATTGTAATTAAGATCATTGTTATAGTTTTCTTACATGATAAACGTGTATATAATTTCTTGTTAAAAAAAACAAACGTGTATATAATTTGATGCATCACTATGTACATTTTATGTGACATGTTAAAAAATTGCTAATTTGACACTAATACGAAATTATTGTATTCTTAAATTCTCTCTCTCACTTCGAAAATCAATTTAAATACTAAGTAGTTGTAATGACCTGAATCCGAGGGTTCGAATCGTTAACCGGATCCTTACTCGAACCTGAGGTCGTCTAAGGGCACTATGGTCAATTCCAATGTCGATACAAATTATACGTGCCATTTCAAGGCTTAAAAAAATAATAATAAATAAATAAATAATAAAAAATCACATATACAAGAGATATCAAAATAATCCACTAACCCGTCCAAACTTGTGGAGGAATATCGTCCGCCACTTACTTCCCATGACCTGAAAAATGTTAAAAATAATGGGGTGAACACAAGGCTCAGTAAAGATCGCCTAAGGCGTCAACTTTGAACTACCTTGAGCCACGTATCACATAATGGAATAAAAGATATTGGGATCATGCATTGGGAGTCCATATAACATTTACACCACAACAAACATTATCCTTAGTCACACAATACAATTCTACAATGCCGTGCATGATATGAAATGTAATGCACCATGTCCCATACTTGGTCTCTACCAACCCACTTTCCACTTTTCGAAAACCGCTAACTGACTTTACCGAGGCGAGATTGATAGTTATCCCCAATTCCAATTCTGACAAGGTCTGGCAACCGTTACTGGGCCTAGTATCAACTTTTTCACGCCCTACACCAGGCCGGGCTCCCTCTAGGTCAAGCTAACCCCGGATTCGCAAAATCCGGTTCATTTAAAAAAAAAATACTTCCCATGTTAAGAAAACTTCTTCCTCTGTGAAGACTTCCCTTTTCAAAACCTTTTCAAACCCCATTTTCCTTGCCATCTCATGCAATGTACCATTTCTCATACTTTTATATCGAGTTCATCAGTATAGCAATAACAACATCAACATGGCATTTTCCAATTCAATGAACACAAACAAGACATTCTAAAATAATCAATTATGATAATGGCATTTCTCTAAGTAAAACAACAAGCATGTTTTTCATATAATTCAACTCATCACAACTCATACTAGCAATTCAATTTTTCAACACAACATAGTCCATTTATTCCACATAGCATACTTTAAACAAATAATTCCAACATTTCAACAATTATATATATATATATATATATATATTTTGCATAGAAAACAATTGTCCTTTTTATTCATAAACTCAAATTCAACATAAAATAATCAAGATGTTAACGAATAAATTACTCAACAAAAGACAAAGTTTGAAGGCTTAGGAAAACCTCTACCTTAATTAAGCTAGCCAAACAAGGCCTTAAGCCTAGCCCAAAATCGAAGTCCTCCAAACCCATGCATGAATGGTGCCAAATGAAACCCTCTTTGTGCTCTCCAACTTTCCCTTCTATGGCAAAATCAAATTCTCAAAGAACAAAGTTAGATTGAGGCCTAAAGTATATGAGAAAAAGAAAAAAGAAATACAGCACACAGAGAGAATTTTTTGGAGAAGAAAAGATGAAGCAGATTGGGTCCATAATGACTTTACAGACCCAGAAGTCATTACATTATAAGTGGGTCCCACAGCTTTTAATAAAATATTTATTAACATAACTTATACACACACACACACACTACAACAAGCATAATACCACCACACATTTAAACATATAATCATGTACAAAAGCATCAAATAAATATGCATGTAGTGTAATGAACCCAAAATAAAATCCCCGTACTTAACAACTCCAGTAGCAGGTTCCACCTGGGACTTCTCGGCCAAAAAATACCGAAATGACAACCAATACATTTCTAAGAGTTCTGGACTCGAGGAAATGTCCGAATAAACTCCAAAGATGACATACCAAAATCCAAACTTGACCTCAAACCCGAACTCAAAAAATGGCCAAAAACGGATTCTAATAAGGGGGAAAGATGCACTTAGTCAAGACAAGTATAAAACACGAATGCACTACGACTTTTTAACAAAGGGAATGAGGTTTAATTGAGAGAAGGAGGGTGGCAGCCCTCCTTGGGCTGCCATGGCAGCTTAGCGAAGCCAGAAACCCTGAAACTGGGGAAAAACGACCAGAAGATAATTTTAAGAGTACACAACTTGACAAAAAGTGAAAATGAATCCCATACGAGGATTCAGGCTCAAAACGAGGCATTTTTGTAATAATTTTCGTTAATTGCACAATGGGCCCTTAAAAAAGGGTTAACTGCACTAATGACCAATAATGAAAATATCTTCCAAAAATATTTTCTTAAAAACCCCTGAAATAAAATATCTTCAAAAGATATTTACAAAAAATACCCTAAGAAAAAAAAAAGATTCTGAAACATTATTCATCCATACCCCTATGGACACCGGGAGCAACCAGAATACTTTACTGCAAAAATAAAGATACGTATTTCGTGAAAACCATTTAGAATGAAGATACGTGAAGTCAAAAACCAACTCCGAGCACGAAAAGTAAGATTGTGCCAAAAAGTGACAAACGGGGAAAAGACAAAATAAGGAAAAGGACAAAAAGTAAATAGTGTCGAAAAACGAAAAATGTGGAAATAATTCGGTCCTTAAAGGAAGTTGTCAAACCAAAGGAAATAGTCTCAGAAACCATTTCCGAGCAATCGAGAAGACACTAAGCGATGAAAAATCAAACACAGAAAAGAAAGGACAACGGAAAAAAATTATTCGCAAAATTTGAGGAAAAAGGAAAGGAAGAAAATGACCGGGTCATTACAGCCTGGACAGGTAGAGTTAGAATGGGTGATCAAATGTCATCGTGTAGTATAAAGGTTGCCATTTGGGAATGACGGGTTCCAGATGGAACGGGACACGGTGTCCGAAGGGCTGTGATCTTTTTTAGTGTTGGTATGCCACGAGCGTTGATGCTCTTATCTGATGGTCGTATAATGGGGTATACCCTAGTACTCGATGAATGGGTGGTATGGGTCTGATTGGTTTTTGCTAGCATGGGTATCGCGGTATAGCGTGTGTGAGGTTCCGATGTTGATAGTGTATGACGGTCTGTTAGTGGCGAGATCGCCTAGATTTGAGTTCGTAGTTTTGTACGGGTATCCGGTTGGTTTTTCTCCATGTGTGTAGGGAGTTTAATTCATCTCGGGTGTGATTGGGTGTCCACGGTTAGACGATTGGTGAGCAGCGCTTAATAGGTTACTGTTAGGTGCATTCATCTACGAGTCGTCAGTCTCTTGTGAGAGTGGGATTCGTTACCCTTTTCGTTTGTTCTGGTCCTGACAAGGACGTCCTTTGTCATATGTCTTATTATAATACCCCGATATTTTAAAAGATTTATTAATTGGGATTAATTATTTTTATTTTATTTTTAAATGATTTGTTTGATTTAATTGAGTGTTTCGATTAATTGTATTATTTTAATTAGATTATATTAACTTTTGTTTTATTTTTAAATGATTTACTTGATTTAATTGAGTACTTAGATTAATTGTCTTATTTTAATTAGATTATATTTCATGATTTTATTTGTTGAATTGATATGGTGTTTTGCTTTGAGGAATGCTATGATTGAATTGTTTATTTGATTTGTGTGTATTTATGTTTGTGTAAATTGTTTGTTAATTATTTGTAATTATTAGATTTAATTTAATTATTTTAAATTATTTTATTTTAATTGGATTGGGCTTAAGAGGAGTGAGACCAAATGATGTGGTCTTGGGCTTGAAAGAAGTCTTGTTGGGTTAATTAATAAGGGCGCATGGTTATAAAGATCTTTAAATAATTATCTTTGTATAATTATATATATATATATATTATTTAAGATAATTATTATTTTTATTATTTTATTTGGTAATCCTACTAGGAATAGGATTCGAATTTTAATGTGTATAAATATACACATAAGGTTTTATAGTTAAAGGTTTACACGTTAAAAAAATAAGAAAGACAGAGAGGGAAGAAGAAGAAGAGAAGATTGATAAAGAGGATGCTGAAATTGAAAGAGACAATCAAAACTTGAAGCGTTGGTTTCGTTTCGAAACCTTTATGCTAGTTCTTTTCTGACTTTCCTCTTAGAACCCATAAGGATTTCACCTTGATAGGCTTTAATTAAATTATTAATTTAAATCATGATTAGAATGGATTAATCAAAAGTATTAGATGTATGTGTTGTATTTATTTTTAAAATCAATTGATATGCTTGATTTATGATCCAAGACGGTTAATTGTGGTTTCTAGAATTTCTGGAATTTTCTGAGATGTTATAGAATTTTCTATGATTTTTCTAAATTCTTTTGGTATTTTTCTATATTTTTTAGGAATTTATTATATTATTTATATATATATAGATTTGTTTGGAAAATTATATATATATATATATATATATATATATATATATATATATATATATAACTTACGCACAGACTGGAGGCGTCTGTATTATTGGCGCAACATTAGGGTTGAAATCTAGTGTAGGACGGTGCATAGTATTTTGGTACACACACTGATATGGGCTGTTGAAAGAGTTTGATATAAATGGATTGATCTGGTGCATTGCGGCACATTGAAGTATGGTGTGCATGTGAATCTAGACCATGGATTAGGTTTGGTCAACAGAAGATTAATCTAGTGTGGGGTGTATACATTTGAGTTTGCAGTAAGAGAGAAGTACCCATCAGTAGTTAGAGAAGACCACAAATCAAATGTTAGAGAAATCCTACCATTTGTTGATTCCAACATATGTCGAAGCCTACCCTTTTCATTTTTTTGCATCCTTAATATGTCAGCCTTGGTTGTGTTCCTACTTACAGGTTGAGCCTCCTCATTTAAATAACGACGCATATTTCTAATGCCCTCATATTTAACAAATTGAAATGGCAAATCATGCATAATGATAGCAGCACTCACTAACTCACGAAATTTATTAAAATCAAACTTATAAGCACGAATAGATATGAATCCAGATGACTGAGATAAAAACAACAGACCTATGTCCCGTGTATCTCTCATAGCACACGAATCTATATGCCTCTTTAAATTACCAGTGCCACACCTGCCCTTCGTAATATACGCAGTCCCACACTTCTTACATCTACATCTTTTCTCCTTGTCCTTGCTAGGTGGAAGTATATCATAGTGCAACCAAACTTTTGATGTGAGTTTTCTTTTGCGCTTCGTGTCTTGTTTCTTTTTCGGTTGCATTTGCACATCTGTGTTTTCATTCTGATCCATTTCAAGGTCAATCAAATCAAGATCATTTTCTGATCCACTTTCGTCAAGTCTCATGGCAGAATCCATCTAAATATTACCAATAAATTAATAAATCAAATATATATAATAATTAATACAGTGGACATATGTAATAATTAATCAAACAAAAATTGAACAAGTTGACCTATTCACCCCCTCTAAATTATTAAAGTGTGAATCACAACTTAATCAACATAACAATTTAACAACTTAATCAACATAACAATTTACACACTGCACTACTCACGTAACTCACACTATTAAATTGATAAACAAAAAATAATAATAAATAATTCCTTACCACTTGTAAAATTATCAAAATTAGAAACTAGAAATAATCACAGGCATCGTTATAAGAATACATGTTTTCAATTTCATAATGGGTGTCTGTCTTTATTTAGTGTCTGGTATTGAAACTTAACATTCAAGCCGCCACCAGTTTTATCAAATCATTACATAAATTTAACCTCGTTGCCACATTGACAACAATTTATATGGGCAAAACACCATTATCTCAATATCTCATAACAATATATTCAAGTGAAAAAGAAACATATAGAGCCGAATCAAAAAGACAATGCAAATCCAATCACATTGTTGTATTAACCGATGATCTAGTCACTACAATACACAAATCGATCATTAGAAATTCGCCCAACAAATGATTGACATAAAATTGACAAGGAAATCAAAATAGAAATAAAGATGACAAATGAAGTGTTCGATTGAGCAAACAATGCAACACACAAATTATTTCCAAAATAACCGTATCGAATATGTAGCACACTATGTCAAGCAATTTAAATAGATTAAACCAAACAACACAATCAGGAGAATAAAATAAAACAGAAGAGGCATACAAAGTTACAAACCAGTGAACACCCCCAAATTAGAAAGGACAGAAGCACCGAGCACGATACATATATACATCAAATTTTCTAAAAAACAACAATAATAATGGGAAAAAAATTAGATAAAACTCGTTTAAAAGTAGATCTGAAAGAAAAACATTAAAGAAAACTTGTTTTCAAGTAGATCCGAAAGAGGAAAGACAAAAAAAATCAAACTCTTGTTGTTTCAAAGTAAATCTGAAAGAGAAAAGACAAAAAAATTAAAGAAAAGTAGAAAACTTATTTCGATTGTTCAAGGTTTGTGTTCTTCGCTGGTCGCTCGAAGTGTAGACTATTGTGTTCTTGGTCGCTCAAGGTGTGGTGTGGATTTGAGAGAGAGAGGGAGTTGTCTGGCAATCTTTTAGAGAGAGAAAGGGGGAAAAGAGGAAAGACCGAGAAAGAGATTGAAGAGTGAAGAGAAGGCGCTGCGTAACTTTGTAAACATGAAATATATTTTGTATATTAACATTAATAGGGTTTCTTATGTAACCATGAAATGACCAAAATGTTTCCTAATAATCAGGTCAAAACAGGTAACGGGTTAGACAGGTTCACAGGTGATACATTTAATTAAACGGGTTAAGCCACAAAACCCGAACACGACATGTTTAACTAAACGGGTTATTCGTGTCAACCCGTTTATGACATGAATCCGTTTATGGTAAACCCATTACCCATTTAACTCGTGTCGTGCACGTGTCGTGTTGGCGGGTCTTGTCGAACTTTGCCACCTCTAATCACACCCACCACAAACAGGTTCGAAAAGAACCTTAGTACCAAATCATGACCTAAGTCACAACTACTAACCTCTAAAGGTCATATATGCCTCACGAAAACCTCACCTCGTACACTTGACCTCCACGATCACAGGAACCCACACGCTAACACATGAAACTCATACGTCTCACCTTGGACATAACATTATGCCATATGCAATGGTTCAAAAGTCGTGCCCCTAACATTACGCCTTAAAAACAACGAGAAAACTGAAACAACCATGCACCGAATAGCTCGATCCATGAGCTAAAAACCTACGCCATTTGTTCGATAAAAACCAGCACCCAAACAACCCTGGAGCAATTGAGCTCCTTGCCTACTTAGATAAAAACTCACACAACCATCAATGCCGCAATAAGTACTCTACCGTACTAACAACCATCCCATACTAAACCGTACCCCATACCATGATACAATCGTGTCTCATTATTTAAAACCTAAACAACCATGACTAACTACCATTCACAATACCATATAAAACATGCTTGCACATATCGTGCTCACTACTTGCCACTCTATCATTTAAAATAAACTGCACAAACCGTGCCTACCACTTGCCATTACCATACTCCTCATATTTGTCGTCTTATCAAAATCAACATATTTTCAAATCATATATACACTTCATTTACATATACTGGCATTTAAATACGTAAACACTTGGCAAATAGGCATGCCTTTCAAAACATTAAACATTTAAACAAGTAACAAGTAAGCATGTTTCTTAAACAATTAAGTACTTTAACACATAAGCATATAAACAATGCAATCCACCTTCCACACAACCCTAGGTAAGCCTCCACCTGTCGTCCTAATGGTTTTTGAACCATTACTCTGATACCAAATTTGTAACGATCCGAATCCGAGGGTCCGAATCTTTAACCGGGTCCTTACTCGAACCTGAGGTCATCTAAGGGCACTATGACCAATTCCAACGTCGATACACAATATACGTGCCATCCTAAGCCTTATACCGGGAAAAAAAAAAAAAAAAAATCGCATATACAAGAGATGTCAAAATAGTCCACTAACCCGTCCAAACTTGTGGAGGAACGTTGTCTGCCACTTACTTCCCGTGACCTGAAAAATGTTAAAAGTAATGGGGTGAGTACAAGACTCAGTAGAGATCGCCTAAGGCGTCAGCTTTGAACTCTCTTGAGTCACGTATCACATAATGGAATAAAAGATATTGGGGTCATGTATTGGGAGTCCATATAACATCTACACCATAACAAGCATTATCCTCAGTCACACAATACAATTATACAATGTCGTGCAAGATATGAAATGTAATGATCCCCATCTCATACTTGGTCTCTACCGACCCACTTTCCACTTTTCGAAAATCGCTAACTGACTTTACCGAGGCGAGATTGATAGCTATCCCTGATTCCAATTCTGGCAAAGCCTAGCAACCGTTACTGGGTCTAGTATCAACTTTTTTCACGCCCTACACCGGGCCGCGCTCCCTCTAGGTCAAGCTAGCCCCGAACTCGCGAAATCCGGTTCATTTTTTAAAAAATACTTCCCATGTTAAGCAAATTTCTTCCTCTGTGAAGACTTCCCTTTTCAAAATCTTTTCAAATCCCATTTTTCTTGCCATATCATGCAATGTACCATTTCTCGTACTTTTACATCAAACTCATCAATATAGCAATAACAACATCAACATGGCATTTTCCAATTCAATGAACATAAACAAGACATTCTAAAATCATCAATTATGATCATGACATTTCTCTAAATAAGACAACAAGCATGCTTTTCATATAATTCAACCCAACACAACTCATACTATCAATTCAATTTTTCAACACAACATAGTCCATTTATTCCACATAGCATGCTTTAAATATATAATTTCAACACTTTTTTTAGGAATAAAATGGATAATTGTTTTCTATGCAAAAAAAATATATATCCATTTTATTTGTAAACTCGCATTCAACATAAAATAATCAAGATGTTAAGGAATAAATTACTCAACAAAAAATAAAATTTGAAGGCTTAGGAAAACCCTTACCTTAATTAAGCTAGCCAAACAAGGCCTTAAGCCCAGCCCAAATTCAAAGTCCTCCAAACCCATACATGAATGGTGCCAAATGAAAGCCCTCTTCGTGCTCTCCAACTTTCCCTTCTATGGCAAGATCAAATTCTCAAAGAACAAAGTTAGATTAAAGCCTAAAGTGTGCGAGAAAAAGAAAAAATAAATACATGAGAGAGAGAGAATTTTGCGGAGAAGAAAAGATGAAGCAGATTGAGTCTATAATGACCTATAAGTCATTATATTATAAATGGATCCCACGACTTTTAATAAAATCTTTATTAACATAACTTATATATATATATATATATAACAAACATAATATCACCATACATTTAAACATATAATCATGTACACAAGGGTTCCATTTGGTATCTCTCGGCCTAAAAAATGAAAAAAATGCCGAAATGACAATCAATACATTTCCAAGAGTTCTGGATTCAAAGAAATCAACACTCTGACACACTCGACCATGTTTGGTACACAAAACGAAAAAAGATGAAAATATCATCTAAAAATTAGAAAAAATCTCAAAAAATGAAAAATGAAAAAAATCAGGATCATTACAGTAGTTTTTGCTATTGTTAAAAAAATAGATCTAATGATATTTTCTTTCATATTAGAATGAATTCTAAAATAAAGTACTGTAAAAGTTATTTACTAGAAATACACACACACACGCGCGGATACATATAATTGAATATTTTCCAAATTGTTATGAAATATCTATAATTTTGACGGAATTAGGTACCAATAGATTGGGCTCGGGACGACCCTTCAACCTGCCAACCCCACGAACATATAATATCACACCAAGCTAATGTAGCAAGATTTGCAACTGCATCAAAGTTTTGAATTAATTTTCCTTTAACCACGTTTAACACTGTCATCTAGAACTTTTACAAAAATTTACTCCAACTTATTATAATTTTTAAAAAATAATGATAGGGAGACAAATGAATTAACCTCGAAAAAGTATCGAATCTGACGTGTTTTTGTTCACCTCATCTACTTAAACAGTTTCTAAAAATAATTATTTAGCACATGATAAGAATAACCAACCACGTCAAATTCGATATTAATTCGGTGATTCTTTTTCGGTTCCCCTATCATGACTCATTTAAAAATTAATTTGTCACTACCCATCATAATCTATCTGTTTTAAATCTTAAAATTGCCAAACCCAGACATTCATGCATAAGTTAGTTTGAAAATTCATTCCAAAAAAAGAGTTTAATTTGAGACAGCTACATTTAAACCCTAGTAGTATTATTTTATTTCAGTTCACTCAATTTTTGCAAATTAATTTGAACAATATAATCTTTCATCTCATTAATTAAAAAAATCTTATCATCATCACCTTAATTGAGGACATGGGAGCGGGAGTGTGAGAGCGACAAAATTAAGTCATAAATAATGAAAATTTGAATAAGAGCGCGTGCGAATTGTAAGAGCGAGAGCACACTTGAAGCGTGAGAGTAATACCCGTTGAAAAGGATGGTGGGACTTAGGAGTAGACAAATTATTATTATTATTATTATTATATTTTAGTTAAAAATGAAAAAATAAAAAAAAAACTTTCTAAAAATAAAATATCGCCGAACTTTTGTTTGGGTAAGGAAAATATTCAGAAGTTGCAACCGCTTTAAAGAAGAATTCCTCGTTTGTTCGGCCACCGGTACCAGTATCAGGGTACTTGCGTGGCGCTTGCAGCTATTGATTTTTGTCACCGTCTCACCGACGCAGTTAATCTCCCATACTCCCGCAACACATACACTCAATTCTTCTACTCAACCAATTCGTGCCACATCACCATTCTCATGGTATACTTGTCTTTTCACATATCCTTTCCATAGCTAAATCCAATAAAGCCTAATATCTCCAAATGCGTGTAAAGATATAATTGGAAGGACGGGATTTAATAGTGAGAACCGCGATACACAAGAGCATAACCCTTTGATGCAATCCCACTATTCTATACTTACAAATGCACGGAACTTCTCTACAATTTACTGACAAGATTCGAACGTATCTCACTTTCCCAAATTACAATTGTAATTAAAAAATAAAAAATAAATAATAAATTTTGAAAATGATAGAAAGAAAGAAAGAAAGTAGATGAATTACTACTTCATAAAGCAGAAAATGCTTTAAGAACACACAGTAAATCCACAGTGAGCGTGAAGATCGGGTCTAGGGTTCTTCAAATTCTCTCTTTCTTTACCAAAACTGTTTCATCTTCTCATATTTAAAAACCCTATAAAGGCTTGCGAATCTTTATAAACCTCGCTTTTTAAAATCAGAGGTACATAAATTATTTCTTCAATTCACGTTTAAATCTTATAATTGTTTTGATATTTGAGCTGTAATATATTATATAATTCTTGATGTTGTTTAGGTGTTGAATAGAAAGGCCTTCGGTTGGTGATAGTTGTGGTGTAAACTGTGTGTTAGGTTGATCGGACGGTTTGGATAACTAAGCCCGAGGTTGCAAATGCCGGACGAGGATTTGGTGGAGCTTAAGTTCCGATTATACGATGGATCCGACATCGGTCCGTTCCGTTACTCTCCGGCTTCAACTGTAGCGATGCTCAAGGAGAGAATCGTCGCTGAGTGGCCCAAAGGTTAGAAGTTCTTTGTCTTGCTCTGTAGTCGGCGATACGTGTCCTGCGCATATATATGTTCAAATTGAAATTGTTCTTCTAATGTTGATATGTCACACATTTGTTTAGGCCAATTGATATAATTAAGAATAATATTTGGTGAATTATCATTTGTTTGAATTCGGTTCTGAAGTTCTTGCTCACAGCTCCTGAAACCACTATTTTGAAGTATAAGCGGGTTTTGTTCTTTAAGTGAAAAGAGAACAGCTTGAGACTCAGATGAGTTTCATGTTACATGGTTTGACAGTAATCCAAGAGTTTGTAAACCAAATTGCTTCACTAGTAATATCCCTTACCAAAATGTCAAATATGGCTCAGTAAAATGTTCCATTTTTTTTTTTTTTTTTTTTTTTAAAGCAACCGCTCTTGCCCTTTTTTTTAAATACCTTGATTGCAAGAACTTATGGTTCTTCTTAAAAATACTGTAACCTGTTAAAAGCTTTTGGTGGTGTGCTTGTGGGTGGCTATCTTCTTCTCTACGGGTTTCCCGCATGAACACTGAATTTATTCAAATTTTGTACAAACACATGTTCAACTGGACATTCTCTCAGCAAATCTTGCTGTCTGCAGAAAATTTGTATTGGTTGCATCATTTATGATTTGATTATTTTGTTTAGAGAAGTATTGTAGAAATATAATTAACCGTCTCACACGAGTATTGTCACACACTTTTGTTGATACTTTCAGTTTAAGATTGGTCACTCATCACTGTTCAATCCTTATCTATTGATATTACATGGATATTTTAACAGTTATTAAGTGTGTGTTTGATATGACCTACCATGCTATGGAAATTGCGAGGCACATTTGTTGTCATATACACACTCAATGAACGTGACCAACAAGCACGGAAAGGGGATTGGATTTTTAACAATCAAGTTTGTTGAATGCTTTATTCATTATATATTTTTTTAATGTATGGAAGTTCCAAAGTAAGCGACTTTGTAGAACATGCCACGTTACATTGACAATGCATTTATATTAGGGTGTAGAACAAAAACAATTGGATGTTGCAAATTTCTTGTATTAATGTATTTTATGATACTAGGGCGGGCAAGGTTAGCACTTTACATACGGCTGCACTTTAGTGTATTTGAGTAGTTGTAACATAGTTATCAATTTTCTGATCACATGTTGGGCCACTTTCATTTTTAATTGCTTTGCTATTGCATATTCAAATAATGTCAGGGCAGGCAGAGTTAAGACCTTACAAGCTGCTGCACCTCACAATTGAGTACTTGTAACATAGTTACCAAATTATGATCACATAGTGGGCATCACTTGCATTTTCATCATATTGCTACTTTGCTATTGCACAATCATTAGTGGTAATCACCAATTTTCATGTGTTACATTAAGTCGTGATCTTGTGTTCTGTGTGTATACCTTTGATATTGAAACATGCATGAGAACATAAGCTCACACGCATCTCAGTAATTGGCACTACTGATTGTGATGAGTCGGGTATATATGCTTCATCTAAAAGATGAAACAGCTGGTTGGTTCTTGTGATATCTTGGTTAAAATTAGACTCGTCTATCTCTCTCTCTCTCTCTATATATATATATATATATATATATATTTATTTATTTATGTGTGTGTCTAAGGGCACCTTTGCCTTTCATTTTAGGTTTGAAATATGTTTGCTCATTCATTTGTTAATTTAAAGCTCTGTATTCTGTGATTGATGGAAAATTTGAAGGAGGTGGTGGTACGAGGGATGGAAAAGGTATCTTCATGGGAGATGGTTTTATGTAGATGCCTTTCCCCCTTTTTGTTTGGTTGAATCGGAAAGAAAGAGGTGTTATTTGATTTTACCATTCTGTCCTTATATATTAGAAAATGGTGTTGTTTGACGGGCATGAATGTTTAAAAAGTAGAGCCTTATCCTCATCCTTACTACCCACTTTTTGGGCAGGAAGGATTTGGTGGGCTCAGGGGGAAGTCACTCCCTCCTCTCATCCTTTCTCTTCTCCTTTCTTCCTTTCCTCAAATGGGCTGTTAATAACTCTTGTGAACTTGTAATGAATTATAGTATAACACAACGAGTCCTAAAAAGCTTATTTTATTTTTCAATTTCAATTTTATCAATGGTATATTCCTCTTATTATTATAATGTTATACTTCTCTATGGATTTAGACTAGTGGGGGTTCCTACTGTGCATGTAATATATATCAAGTGCAACTAAGAATTAAATTGTAGAATTGTTCCATGCCATGTAACACTTTGTCTAATCAGACCCTCCCATGTTTGTTTTCCTTCCCATTTCATTCCTACCAAATTATAGTAACGTCATCTGTCCAACCCCCCTGTTCTGCGGCTCTTTCCTCCTCCCTTTCTTCCTTTGTACCAAATGGATCATAGATGTAGGAAATGACTTTTTAGGGTTTTCATAGAGTACACACGCAAGATTGATACAAGGTAAAAACTACAGAGTAATTCAAAATCTAAACCTTATACCAGCTACTTGGGTCACCTACCAACTCTTATATTCTTAGTCAGCTCAATTTAGGGTGATATCTTGTATTAAGTCACAATGCCATCATGCGGTTTCTCTTTTTCTTTTTAATAATGATATTCAATTTGATAAAAGCACATTTTAACTTGTTGAAACATTTGATTTGCTTGGAGTTTGGAAATAGACAATGCTAGTGCAGGAAAAAGGGAGTCTGAAAACGTGAAAGAAGGGTGGGAGCCCCTTAAGTTGGCTTCTCTAACTCATGGTATACTGTAACATTGCCAGTATGATAGCTTCTCTTTTTGCTTGGGAGTTGTTAGCCTCTTCATTGGTAGTTGTAGGCACCCAATGAAACTGTATGCATGCAGAATTGTTTAGCCTCTTCATTGGTAGCTGTAGCCACCCAATGAAGCTGTATGCATGCAAAATTGAATTAAGCCTACATTCTACTTAAAAGATAACATGGAACCAGATACCCAAATTTTCAGATCTATCCACCCCATGATACCAAATAATTGACCACTAGAAAAGCATGATAATTCCCACCACAAAAGCCTTTCTAGAAGAGCCAAAAGCTTGTGTTGCATAGCTGGTATTTATAAGCTAGGGGTATTCAAAAATCAGATTTTGTCCATGATATTTACCTCCTAAGCTGACCATATGTGCTGATAGAGCATTTGTCAATGTCAAGTTTGAGTCTAGAGACAACCCTTCCAAGTTCCAAAGGCTTCCGAAAGCAATCCTATGTTCAGAACTTGAAAGTTACGGTCTATTCTCAAATAGTGTCTTCAATGGTGTGGCTTCAAATTCCTTAATAAATGGGATCCAAATGTATGCAAAGGAAAAATAAATTCTACCTGGTATCTCAGCTGACATTCTTTCCATTCAAAATCTCTATTCTAGTTTTCCAACTATATAATCCTCAAAATGCCTAAAAATTCTTGTGAACCTTAAGAAACCATAATGCATTTGGTAAAAGTTCTATTTACAACTTAATCTGATGTTGTCATAATTCCATCCATGTACTGATTCAACCAAAATGGTGATATTCAAACAAGACAGAATTTCTTAGCATGATCAGAAATTCCTTATTACTTCTTCCCTTCTCCTTTGAGCATTAAGCATTATGTGTGAGGCTTCTTTCCCTAGTCTCAGTCAAAGAAAATATGATAACTGGACCTTGGTACAAATAGAGATACATACATGCCCATTCATAGATAAATAGTATATGGTTTCAACCTCACATTAGATATCCTTAATATATGATTCTTGTTGTTACTCCTTTATGTACTATAATATATTTATTAAGTTAATGTAAGGAGTGCTTGGCTTTGACAACTCTTTTGCTTTACACACACACACACACACATGTTGAGTCACGGTTCAGTGGAGTCCCTCTTCATAGCCCTCAATGTTACAATCAATTTATAGTTTGTAAATCCTTGATATATGTGAGCCTTATAAAGACAGGAGTGATCATATTTTGGGTCCCTCTTCATAGCCCTCAATGTTACAATCAATTTATAGTTTGTAAATCCTTGATATATGTGAGCCTTATAAAGACAGGAGTGATCATATTTTGGGTGGGTTGGATGTCAAGTTTCTACTCAAATAATGTATTGTTAGTTCCTACAGTTCCTTTATTAAGTAATTCTCTGAACAAATTAATACTCAAATAATGTCTTGTTAGTTCCTACAGTTCATTTATCAAGTAATTCTCTGAACAAATTAATGAAGTTGAGATTCTTTCTTGCCTTTATTACCATTTCAAGGGACTTGATGAGTTAAAACCCAAGAGAGCAGTATATTTAGATTTATATAAGCCATGCCTTCCAACTGGGTAGTAGGTTTGAACTGTTTAAACATACTATTTCGTCACAATTAGCTATAAAGTGAAACCTTGTTTAGTGGTTACTTTAAGAATATAATTGGAGACTCAAATATTGGTAGGATAGCAACCTAAAAGCATGGCACATTTGGTTTTTTCAGCTAACCCTGCTTGTGACAATCACCTCCTGTCAAATGCCTTTAGACTGCTAAAAGTGAAGCATTTAAATCATTTCTCTTGTTCTCAATAGTGAGATTATGATTAGATGAGTTGAGAAGGTGTTATATTGTATCTTGCAATCATATTCAGTTATTTCTGTTATGCCTTGAAATTTTATTTGGGTTCTCTCTCTCTCTTCTTCTCCAGCTATCCATGTATATCTATGCAAGTGTTACTCTTTTATTTTATCAGATATTTTAATCACACCTTGCAAGGGATGTTGGAATTCCATTTCTTGCCTGCTGCATCATCTTAATACTTAATTTCAGCTCTCTGCATCAAATGATTTTGATTCAAGTCATTCTGGACCCATATGATTTTGCATCTTCTTCCCTTTTTTTTTTTTTTTTAAATGTATCTTCTTCTTATCCTCCATATTACTCGGTCATTATTGTGATTCTCTTTTTACATTGGATATAAATATGCTGGTTTGTCTTAGATAAAAAAATTGTGCCCAAGGCAGCGAATGATGTCAAGTTGATAAGTGCTGGGAAAATTTTGGAAAACAACAAGACTGTTGGCCAGTGTAGAATACCTTTCGGTGAGCTTCCAAAAGGGGTCATCACCATGCATGTTGTCGTGCAGCCATCTTTAGCGAAAGCGAAAACAGGTACTTTTCCTCTCACTTTGAAGTCTTCAATATATATATATATTTGCCTTCACATATTCTAGGTTTTCTGTTGTGAAGGACTTGATGCTTGTATATGCACTATATGCTTTTAAGGATAAAATATCAACTTGCCGAGAATCAGGCTATTAATAAGCAATATGATCCACATTTACTGTTTAATTGTACATAATGCAAGATTTTTCTAACTCCTTCCTTGCACAATTAAGGAGTTACAATCTTGAACACACAGTTTTCACTTTTCAAAGGCTCAAGGCTTACTAAGGTGGGAAAGTCTCCTAGAGCCCAAGTGTAACAATCCAATATTGTCCGCATTTGGCTCTCCCGGACTAGAGACTTCCCAGGATTCACCCATCTTGGTACTATTCCAGGTTAAGCACGCTTAACTCCGGAGTTCTAGTGAGTTTATGGCCATTACGGGTTTAAAACGCGTTGTGTCATAGAAGGGTGTTGAATCTACATATAGCACTTGCCCCCATCCATACTCAGGCGATGTGGGATTGTGCACCTGTAGCTCGCTCAGTGTAGTAGCCCACTGGTGCCACCCGTACACGCTCACACACACCCGCCCACAAGGTCTCTACAATCAGCCACCTTTGGGGGGGTCCAACGGCCTCGTTGGCCACACTTTCGGCTAGGTTAGGTTATGATACCATTTGTAACAACCCTTACCCTATCCAGACATACTATTGTCCGCTTTTGACTCTCTCTGACCAGAGACTTCCCAGGGGGCCACCCATCCTGGTACTACTGCAGGTTAAGTATGCTTAACTCCGGAGTTCTGGTGGGTTCATGGCCATCATGGCTTTAAAACGCGTTGCATCATAGAAGGAAGTTAAATTTACATATAACACTTGCCTCATCCACACCCAGACGATGTGGGATTGTTCACCCGTAGCTCGCCTAGTGTGGTAGCCTACTGGTGCCACTTGCACACGCTTACACACACCCGCCACAAGGTCTCCACTCTCCACATCAAGTGTAAGACGTAATGAAAGATGGGAGCCTGATTGAAATAAGGCGCGTTTGTGATATACTTGCATTTTTAATATAGTTATTATTGAAAAATTGTAAATAGGTAACAAAAAAATTAACCAGAATCAAAATGAAATAATTTTTCAGCATATTAATGCAATGCAAAGTTAAATCAATATGCTTATATCCTTTAAATGTCATATTAATTCAATAAAATTGAGACAATTTGAAATATTTAATATAAAATAGTCAATAATTTTCTAAAAGTGGATTATTTGTCTCATCAACTAAGAGGATAAAATGGGTAAATCAATGCACATAGATCCTTTCAATATGCATATATATTCAGTTAAATCTTATACCATTGCAAATGTGCAATAATAAAAGTTACAATAATGTATAATCTTAAACATGTATTATATTATCATAAATATCCCTTACTTAAAATCAAGCACTAGATGCATTTAACATAAGTAGCATGAATTCTGTCAAGTATCTGATAATATTAAACAAAGTAATCAATCGAATATGATCTTTATATCAAACATATCACTTTGTATTCATTCTTTAACATAAAATAAGAGAGTAATGGAGTATATATGATAGGCATTATACATATGGTTACCACAAGTTAATCGCGTGATGTCAAATTTTTTATATAGGACAAAAGTATAATCTTAATAAAAAGGTAAGAGAGTAGTAGTGTATATGATATACCAATCCTTACTATATTCATATATTGAAAAATTACACTTGCACGTCCTTTGATACTGTTGATTCATAATTTTAATGCAGTGAATGAATTGACAATTCTTCCTTCATTATGAAATATGAAGTGATTTTGTTGAAAAGTCGTGTTAGTTAAAAGATCTTTTATACCCTACGGTGAAAGACAATGTTTTAACTAAAAATTGGACAAGTATAAAGCAACATACACAAATTTGTATACACACACATTTGTCATTACCAAGATATTATTTTCAAATAAATTAATTGATACCTTCATCCCAAACTTAGCCTTTTGTTTTATTTAATAAACTCCATTCCAAATTTGATTTTTCCAAAGTATGATAGTAGTGTTGTATGCATAGTCATATGTCACATGGTCTAAATAGGACGTACAAGTGTAGAATATATGAACCATTTGTACACACTAAAACCACTCTCTATCTAATCAGTCTCTCACTTGCTCTTCAATAATTGTCTTGATACACAATAACCACGATTGATTGTACACACCATACGACAACCACAGCCATGCCCAACACCATCTCCCAACACTAAAACCCCTCTCTAAGTGGTCTCTCCCCTCCTCTCCTTCAATATTTGTCTTGATACACAGTTACCACAACCAATTGTACAGACCATGGCAAAACCGTAGCTGCACCCAAAACTAGGTACGTCCCATATGGCAAATTAGTCCTGGCTTTGCAATTAGAAAGAGAAGAAAAGGTGATACTTTCTCGTGTGTCTTGGCTGAAGAGGCCTAGAGTTTAAAGAGAGAGAGAATAGGAGAGTGAGAGAAAGGGTTTGTGGTTTTGAGGGGGTAATCCCAGGTTTGACAAGTTGTAGACATGGTAACTATCCACACAGTATCTACATGTGTGGGCAATACAACGCAAGGGTTGTGTGATTTTGTCAATTTTAGTTTCTTAAAGTGGGTGCATTTAAGTAATTTTCTATCGCTTAATGAGGGTAATTATGTCTTTGTGCTTTAGGGTAAACAAGAAATTTCAAAAGTTTTGCCTCCGCAAATAACATCTCTGATCGTTAGAGGGAAGGAGAATTTGTTACAATAGAAACAACCTCAAGGAACGTAGGTGTAATTTTTAATGTACAAGTGATGTAAGCGTGGTTTCGACTAAGCTCAGGGGGTTGTGGATAGATACTTTGAGCAAGCAACTGAGGGTATAGTTTCATCAACATAAATTTATTGACTTAAATCTAATTTGTAGTTTCATCAATTGAGGGTATAGTTTCACCAACGGGTCAGTGGCCTAGCGGTATCAGACCCCTACTACTCAAAGGGTGGTAAAGGGTTCAAGTCTTAGTAAAGGCATGTGTGTGTGAGTACCAATTATGAAAAAAAAAAAAAAATCTAATTTATACCATATTGTAGCATTAATGCAAATTAAAACTTCTAATATCTGACTTAAATCTAATTTATACCATATTGAGGCATTAATGCAATTTAAAACTTCTATCTGTAAATGGTTTAACCTTGTTCAACGATAAGAGTTCGGACTGACAAGTGTGAGGTCTTGGGTTACAAATCTAATGGTAGTCATTTTTCGCAAAGTAATGTCAAAAATTAGGTATGCCTCCAGTCTCTCTCCTTTGGCATCGTGCATAGGCACAAATATACATCGGATATCGCATGCACCTGGTTTGGGTTACTATGACTACCACCAAACAAGGTTAGTGGAGTCCTTAGGATTGAGTGAGGATTATGGTTGTACCAAGTGAATTCCATTTTTGACCAAACTGCAAATTGAATGAGAATTGACGTGTCAATGCAAATCACAATTTGTGATGACATTACAGTTTAGGCTGTTTCCTTTTACTTATATAGTTGCTTAAAGTAATGATATATGCTTGTTTGAACAGAAAAGAAGGTTGATGAGGCTCCAAGGAAAAACATCTGTGCTTGTTCAATATTATGAGAGTTGAGTCAGATTTAATGTTGTGGGGTTCTTGGGATCAACTTGGCTGTGGAATTGCGTAGTTGGAAAAGACAATAATATGTAAACAGTATCATACCTCATTGTTTCGTGTTTGTTGGAGCGCATTCCTGTGCAGCACTGTATGTTGGTTATGATGTATGTGGGTTTTATAAAATTTGGTGTTTGATGTACATTTCTAGCTGCAGCATTTCTATATATCAATCAATACACGGCTTATGGTGTTGATAAACCTCCAAAGGGCGTTTACATTTTAGTTCATATCAGCATTATGTGGCATGTGGGTGGTGTTACCGTGGTGCAAAGCTGAACATCTTGTAGGATCTGTTTTATTGTATCATGTAAAAGAAAATCAATATAGCTTGAGAATGTTGGTTGTGAATATGATAATGGTGATTAAGACATCATTTCCATGTATAATGTATTCCCTCCTCTTAGTATGATCGTATCTCCACCTGCATGTAAACATCAGTAGGTAATAGTGGGTCTCTCTCTCTGTGCACGTGTGCTCACTTGCATTGCGATTTAAGGAGGAATGGAGATCATTGCGACACCAGGTTCTTCATCTTCATATCATAACCAGAAAGGGTAGTATATGCAAACGAAAATCTTCCCTAATAATAGAGAATCGTGAGATTATAGTGAGGCCTCTTGTTTTATTTGTGATGCATGTACAAAAATGTAACGTTATTAGTGTAGGAGCAGGATGGATGGAAGATAAAATGAGTTTTGACTTGGAAAAGGGAGGAAAACCAACCTCACGGTGAGAGTTATTGATTGATTCGAGGTTGGGCCTGGAATAAATGACCCAGCTGTGATAAGGTTAAGGATGGGCTGAGGATTGGAATGAGGTCAATTATTTCTTGAATCTTACCAAAACACGTCTACAGTTCCTACTTTCTGACATGTGGCATGCAATGTTTCTTCTTGTACTTTTATTTATTTAATTAGTCTTCTTCATCATTATTCTATAGCCTTAATCCTATATAATTCTCTTTTTCTATTCTATTATATTACAAGCCATTTCTCATATGATGTTTTACATTTTAAAATTATTTCTAATGATTTCATCCAAGTTCTACTCCCTATGAAAATTAACCTCCCTCGCCTCACCAGTCTATCATATATGTGTCTATATCACCTAGGTATTTCTATCTAATCTTATCACTAATATTTGTTTCACATTTTGGTTTATAACCCTATCTTTTCTAGTGAATCCTTTTATTTGTCTTACATCCTCATTTCCGTTAAAAGAATGCTTAGGTTTTTTTAGTCCAACACTTTGTGCCATATAAAATAATTGGGGTTATTTTCATTGCTATAGATTTACACATACATACTCCGATTAGTTGTCGGGTGATCTTTCTGTATCTCTTTCCGTTACCAAGCACAAGTGTGCCAAAAATGTACTCAGGGAAATATATATATATATATATATATATATATATATATATATATATATATTGGGAGGTTCGATCACCATATTTTTATTATTATTATTATTATTTTGTGCTTGTAAGGTAAAATACGAATAAATTGAAAAAATAAAAAATCAAGAAATTCATAAATTTTGAGAGTTATGTCCTTATGGATATGTACAGGGTCATGTCATTTTCAAAACTTCTTTATTATACTCGTATTATTTTCTTCCTTGATACAAATACGTTATTTTAGAATTTAATTGGGGTTGAGTTGCAACTCGCAACCTAACCCGACCTTTGTCTACATGGATGACGATAATTCTGACCATAACTATCTACAAGGCTATAGTCCAATAGTTACGACACGTTTGGACGGAATTCAGGCATGCTTCATCCTCTGTGCATTAAAGCATTTAGATTTTCCCTCATAATTTAATACAAACATCATCATACACGTAAATTAATTAGTTCTAAGGTCACTTTCTGCTAAGATACGAAATGAAATTCTTTATTAATCCCCTTCCATCGATCATGTCCTTCCTTTACTTTTTGCATGGATTTGCTGAGAACGAAGCAATATCATGATTATGATAAACAAAAAAAAAGCCGAAAATAAAAAAATAAAAAAAGAAGAAGAAGAAGAAAGAAGCACGTACAAGTAAGAAACGATATCAGCATCGCCATGCAGAAGCAGCCAGGAGAGCTCTATCTTGCCACCCTAAGAGCAAACAACCATCGTCCTCTGTCAACCTATAACCATCACATGAATACAAACTCAACAATATTTTCGACTGAGTCACCGCGTTTGCACTCAGTGCCACCCCCTCGAACCCTTTACTTTCCATCACCTTCCTCCACTTCTCCAACCTCTCATGCCTCACTACCCTATCTTGCCCCTCACATGCCACAATATTTCTAATTTCTGGCGCGAATATGTACTGCTCTACCTTCGCCCTCTGTGCCGAGTCTGGTGGAAAGGTGGCGTCCATTGAGTCAAACATGGCGGAGTAATAGTGCAATGCCTCCAGGAACCGTCCCAAGAAGTAGGGTCCATTATGGCTTGCTTCTTGTTCCACAATGGTTACAATATTTGGTGCTTGGTCTCGGATCATTGCTAATAGGTTACCCAGACAGTTGCTGGTGACACGGTAGAGACAGTTTATGCCATTCACTGCTAGGGCCTCACCAACCCTTCTATTGAACATGTGTGGTTTTAGGTCTTCCAGTTCCTCTCCCACCGGGTGAAATTCAAATGGGACACGGAGAGAGTGGGCTAGCTCAGTTAAACACCGGCCTGTCTCCCTCACCCACTCTTGTGACTCGCCAATTCCGGTTAATCGGAGAAATGGAGCTCCACCCGGTCGAGCGGCTAGGGCTTGCATGAAGGCAGGCCACTGGTATCCTTGAAGGATGTCTAGATCAATGACATGAACACGCTCTTCGGCTTCAAATGCCTCAAAGATTGCTTGATTGGCTGTGAAGTGAGCGAATTTGATATATGGGCAAGCTTGGTATACAATTTGGTAAATCTTGAGGATTTCTAGTGAGTTTGAAGCGAAAGGAGTAAAGGGCTTTAAGTTGGAGGTGCTAGGTTTGGCCGTTAGCGTGGCAGCAAGCCTCGCGCTTAAGGCTTCGGTGAAGCAAGAGGCCACGCGCTGCATGGAGTCGCCCAGCGGTGAGACCACTCGATTGAGGTGGTGGAGGTATCTCCGAGCTAACATGTAGTCCTCTTTGGCAACTGCCTCAGCACAAGCAAGAAGGAGGTGCACCAACTGAAGTCCACTATCTTGGTCCTGTAGAAACAAATCAATTAAACAAGTTAGATTAATTAAAATGGAGATATATATATATGTTGAGAGACAGATCAAGGGGAAAGAAAGAGTATTTTATCTGCTCGGGTCCAACAGAGAGAGGTACCATGACGCTATGGTTGATATTCTCTGGTGGCTGCTGTTGTGGTGGTGGTGGTGGGGGTGGTCGTCCTCCTCGATGTTTTTGTTGTTGCTTCTCCTGCTGTCGTTCTCGTTGCAGTTGCTGTGATAACGGTGCAGTAGCAATATTTGAACTCATCTTATAAATGTCACTCTCTTGTTCCAACTGTGAGCTTCTAGTAGAGACCGATGTTTCATTTCCCGATGTACAAAACCGTGAAGAATTTGGTTGCGTGGTGAAGCACTCCAACAACTCTGGATTAACCGGTATCAGTGTATCATCAAAATGGTCTGATGATAAGTTTCCAACAGTATCCGAAGTGGTCAATGAGGAGCATGGTATGACATCATCATCTTCATCTCTCTGATAATCATCCAAGAAACTATCAAGAGCCGGCAGCGAAAGGCTCTCCAGCTGCATATAGTGACTGTTTGGGGAGTTGAAAACCTTTTGGAGTGGGCTCATTCCCTTCTCTTTAGTACCATGATGCATAGAGCTATAAGCTCCCAGTAGTTGTGATGAAGTGCGAGGAGGAGAGCATCCCATGGGGCTTTGTCCATGCATTGACTGAACATAGCTGTAATTGTAATTTGAAGCTTGCGGTGAAGCTGGTAGGTTCCTCACCGGTGATAATATCATGAAGTCAGTGTCGAAGTGATCGGAGAAAAGAGATTCCCATAATGAATTATCCGGTGACTGGACTTCCCCATCTCCGTCAACTTCAAATTTGATTGTTGGGAGGGTCAGGCTTGATGGAGTTAAGCTGTTGTGTTCAAGGTCGGAAGATGTCTTCTTAGATTCCGATAACGACGACTCATTGGGAGAAGTTGGTTGAAGTTTGGTGTATGAGTTCTCTCTCTTTAGATTCCCCATGCTAACAGAAAGAGAATTAATCATCTTAATTAGGGTAACGATGAAAGAGTGGTACGTACTATAGTTTCAAGCTATTAGCTCTCCACGTTAATACTACGTACAAGTGTTTCTATAGTTGGTATGGTATAAAGAAAAAGCTAGGACTTGTGTTTGTATACCCTTTTTGTATTCCAATAGATTTTGTCATTTTGCCCACCTACTTTGTCTTGCAATCAAAATGGTGTCTGGAGTAGGGATGGCAATTTGACCCGCTCCGCGATTATTCGCACCGTCTGGTTCCGTTTTTGACAATTTTGGGGGACCGTTATGCTTATATGGGCGGAGATAGTTTCATATAATAAAAAACCGAGCGGGTTTGGTGTGGGGGCGGGGGGAGGTCACCCCGCACCGCCCCGTCCCGTTTAGATAGGCAAATTATTTAAATACTTTTATTTTAATAGTATATATATTTATCACTATATATTAAGTACCCTATATAGTAATATTAAAGTAACATATGAATTTGATTGAAAAGAAAGTTGCAATGGTGAAGAATTGAAGATGAGGGAAAAAAAAAAAGAACAAATCTATTTCAACAATAAATAAATTATGGTCTTAAATGGGATGGAGTGGGTACCCTCGGGAGTAAAAATATTAAACGGTTACGGGGATGAAGTGAAAAGTTCCTTCATTTTTGCAGTTTTGGGTAGGGACGGGGACGAAATTTTTAAACAGTTGCGGGAGCGGGAGAGGATATACCCGCTCAAACTCGCCCTTGTTGTCATTCCTAGTCCGGAGACAAACCACACGTCTATTTTCATGTGTTTGGAGGTTAGTGATGAATTCCATTTCCACCCCCTTTTTATCACCTTTAGCACTAAGTTTAGTTGTTTCCTAGAAGCCCTCAATTGGTTTTACGTGTTTTAACTGTTTCTACCATGCTTCGGAAAGGCCTTTGCCTGTGCTAAAAGACATATTCACTCACTTGGTTGGGTCCCACTTTCATGGGCCGGCCCAGCTGAGAACAAGAAATTTCAAATAATTCTTGTTCAAACAATGGACCCCACTTATTGTTTTATAAAATCATGTACTACAACAGTACTACTTAAATAATAGCTAGCATTGCCTGTGAATCTGGGACCTGTGATTGGTCGAAGGGGGAGCGACAAGTACTCAGAGAAAAATATTCTGAAATGTGGTGAAAGGACATTAAAGGCCTAAATATTCTGCAAAATTTGTTATATTTGCATTGTAGATCTACTCTTTTATAGATTTGCATCTACATGGTCGTTTCAAATTTTTTTTTCTTAATCGGGAAGTCAAGTAAAAGAAGAATCATCATCATCGTTATCATCTCATCATTCGTGTTATAAATAAGATTGGTCACATAAATTCTTTCCTATTATATATATAAACCATTTCTCTTACAATTTATATTTTTAAAAATTATTTTTAATTACTGATATATTTTTTATTTTTTTGGAAGATAAGAAATGAAAATTATTACTGATAATTTTTGGTCTGATGCATTAAGCCTAATTTATTCCTCATTTGTTCATTATTAATTCTATTAGTTCTAGTTACTCATATCATTCATTCTAGTATTCTCATTTCTGCTACATGAATGAGTAGTTATTGAAATGAGTAGTTATTATTTCTTTTACGACATCGATCTAACACTCAATATAGCTATATTGACCTAATAATCATAGGGATAAAATGAAAATATAAATTGATGGATATAAAAGTGAATATATATCTCACGCATGCATTCATAAAGAAGTTTAATTTATATAGTCAATGTATACAATTTGCATGTATATATTTTTCTCAGATAGATAGTAACACAGCATTTGAGGTGTGCATATTATTTTATTTATACATTCAATATTTACCTTTCATAAAAAAAAAAAAAAAAAACATTTGACGTGTATAAAGGGCTTTGATAAATCCCGATTAAATAGGGAAGGGCTACACTGTAAGCTAAAAGCCTAAAGTGAAAATAAAAATAAAAATAAAATGGGTGATTTCATATATAAGAGGGGCATCGTGGCAATAGGTAGTTTGAGGAAAAAGGAATGGGCAAAAGAGAGGGAAAGAGGAAAGAGTGATTGAAGAAGAAATAGGGGAAGAAAGGAACAAAAAGGTGGACATTGGCGAAGTCGTCGGATATGGCGTCGGTGGCGCCGCCTACGCCTTGGATTTGCCAAAGGCACGAAGCGCTTTGTCCGCAACTCCATTCTTTTCCCATTAGTCGGCATCTCTCTCTCTACATCTCTCCACGTTATACTTGTATATTTATATTTCCTTTTCACTATATAGCATCACTCACTCTAACGACTAATTTCCACCAACTTCTAATTTTTGGATTAAATAATTCCCTAACCCCACTAATATTTTCTTGTTTAATGATTATATATTTATTTAAAATAGCATTGTAGAAGGAGAATAGGTTAAATTAATTATTTTGTTGTTACCGAAAGTAAAGTGTTTTGGTCCTTTTCTCTTTTGTAATATCTGTAAGCAACAAAACTCATACCCTTTGGATTCATCAGTTTTTGGTTTTGTTATTTGTACCATGATTTAGATATTTTGAATTTATGCAATATTGTTTTAGAATGGAGACTATGAAAGTCAAAATTAATCATAGTAATAAGTTATCAAAATGTGAATAATAAAAGCAGCTGAGTTATTACTATGGTTCGATCAGTTTCCTAGCTAGTTTGTCAATTAATTAGCATCAAATTTATATATATACTGATTTGTCATTAATTTTGGCCAATTCATGAATTAATGTTGAATGAACCATGATATTTGATTTATTTTTATAGAGTTACTAAGAAAGAGATGTTATTCCAAGCAAATACTCCCAACTTGTTATTATTAGATTAAGATTTAATTTCCTTCTTCGCGACAAATATGTGAAGAATTAAAGCTAAAAGTTGGAAAAAGTGTTGAAGAAGATTAAATATAAATGCCAATCGTTAAATTGTTATTCTAACTGGGTTTTGATCAAAATAGAGAGCCCTAGCTTGTTTTATGCAATGTTGCAATCTGCTGGGTATATGACAGATTCCGCTGGCCTAAGGAACTATGGCCAAATGTAAAGGGTGGAAGCTATTTCATGTGGTGTTACACTTCACATGAATATATATATATATATATATATATATATACTTGTACCATATTAATATTATGGGACTCGCTCTACTTGTTTGGCCAGGTCAAACCATTACTTTTGCAATACCACTTTTCTGTAAGTTGACCACACTGCTTTGAATTGAAAATCAATTAAGAATGCTCCAATGATCGAACAGCCTGTATTTTGGGTGACTCAAACGGTTCTCATGCAACATGAACAATTTGAATTGATGAAGTTGATCTAAAATTCTAACTTAATATCATATACTATATTTTTTTATTAAATTGGAAATTTGTTTTTATTTCTTTTTTCTTACTAATTAATCATGACAAGTGTTTATTAATAGTTCTTTTTGTTTCAACTTTTTTTCTTTTTCTTTCTGGACTAGTCTATTTTCAACTTTGTGTTGTAAGTAAGATTAAGTTGGGCTCTAGTTTGAAGTTTCTTACTTTTGAGTTGGAACTTGGGCTAATTCATCAACCTGCTTAAGCCATCTGACTTGTACCCCAATATATTCATGATGGGCTTCGCTGAAGTTTCTTACTTTTGAGTTGGAACTTGGACTAATTCATCAACCTGCTTAAGCCATCTTGACTTGTACCCCAATATATTCATGATGGGCTTCACTGATTAAAACCAAGAGGCCCATTGACTGTAGCTAATGGACTTGTGGTCCTCAGCTTTTCCTAAAGGCCATACACAACGCTCAACATAATTTCCACTTCCTTTGGTTGCACTCGTGCCTTTCAATTTTCATCCAACAACTGAGCTTTCGCTATCCACTCCCGTAGTTTGCTTCTGGAGCCTCAACTACCTGCTTACTTGATAACATGCCCATGGGACACACACAGATGGGACGAAGATAAGAAAAATACTACATTTTACTTACATTCTCTATGTGCAGCTCTCACCGTGTTAACATCATGCATACCGGGAACTCAATTTTGATTTATCGGGCATTTTAATGGTTTAAGGTCCTTGGATTCGGCAGTGATCCAATTCAAATTACTACCTCTCTTATATTAGTGGTCCATTATTTCATTTTTTATGTCCCAAATTAATTATCCACTTTTAAACGTCAAAGCAAATATCTTTCCATCATTGTCCTTTATATTTTCAAAAAATTTCAAACTTGATAACTATACCTATCTAAACTAAAAAGGACAAATTGGTAAATTTAAAAGAGGACAATGCATTAATTGCATTTTCCCTTAAAAAAATTCAATTTCTAAACATGGATATCTAATATGGGACAAAAGGAGTATGTGAATGGAGTAAGTCCCACTACATGATGTCATAGTGATATCATGTAATGGGACCTATTGTCCCATTCACATAAATAAGCACGGAGGAGTGTCAAATTCCGTTAGTAAATTATGAGAAATGCTATGATTTTTTTTTTTTTGGTTCAATCTATCGTTCAATTGCAACGAGTACACATAATAAATGGCTTAAATTGATTTACCCATCAATATGTTAAATGCATGTTCATACAAGTACAAAGTTATTGAATAGTGATATGGGCTTCTTCTCTAATGTCATTATATGGCTAGGGCCACCTTGCCATAATTGTAAAAGCTCCCTCATGAACCTTTTTTTTTTTTAAAAAAAAAAGAAAAAAACAGAATTTGAGCAGGATGGGAAACATTAAATTCCCTTGTTCCTTTGTAGTTCCTAACTAAGCTATTAAGACTTCCCTTTCACATGCATTGTGCCAAGAGAATCCTCTCTGTCTCTCTCTCTCACTCCTAGTCATCATCAACTCAGAAATCCGCCAAATGACATTCACATGTCTTTGTTTGTTATGGAAAGGAAAAAGTTCCTCAACTCTTTGCTTACAGTTGGTTCTCCTGCTCCACCATCTCGCACTACACTAGCTAGTTATCCACACCACATACACAATTTTCCAATTACTACTACATATAAATTAAGTATTATATCTGAGCTATTCCCACAGTAGCTTATGAAGAAGTATCTTTCTTGTATCCAACAAAAATGGCTGCAACTATGGATTCAACAACATTTATCCTCCTACTCTCATTCTTTTTAGGTGTTTGGACACTACCTCTCCAAGTTGAACCAGCAAATGTTAACCCTCAAATCACTGTGATGGGGGTTGTCTACTGTGACATCTGCTCCAATAACACCTTCTCCAGGCACAGCTACTTCATACCAGGTTCATAAACTCATAAATAATTGCTTTTAAGTTCTATCTGTCAGATACCTTTTGATTTCCTACTACACTTGCTAATTTAGGCATTATATATATATTAAGCTCCTGATTTTCACGTTTGCATTGTCTCTATATATATTGTAATTGTTGTGCAGGGGCAGATGTTAGAATAGATTGCATGTTCAAAGCAATTACTCCAAGTACCACAGAACAGATATCATTCTCAGTGAACAGAACTACAAACAGATATGGAGTTTATAAGCTTGAAATACCATCAGTGGATGGAGTTGAATGTGCAAAAGAGAAATCAATGGTGTCTTCGTGCAGGGCAAGCTTGATGCGGAGCTCATCTTCCTCCTGCAATGTTCCTGGTTATAGAACCACTTCTGATCAAATCTCTATCAAATCAGAACAAGCCAATCTCTGCATTTACAGCCTAAATGCATTAACTTACAGACCACCCAAGAGAGAGATTGCCTTATGTGGAAATTAGAATCATAACACTCTTAATTTCATGTGTAACTCATATGATTATATATCATCTGTATGTGTACAATTCGGATATTGCATGGTTTTTTTTTTTTTTTTTCATTGTTCCTCTCTCCCCCACCCATAAATGTCAAAAATCTAAAGTGTACAATTTATGCATAATGAAGAAATTATTCCATGCATGTTTGTGATTTAAGTACTTGAGTATTCTATTTTAGCACATTAGCTGAAAAAGAATTGTATTTTTGGAATATTCATAATTTGAATTTGATTTAAGTACATAATCGAGGATATATAACCACATCGCAGTTTAAATAACTGCAGTACCAATAATTTTTTGTAGAGTACCAACATGTAGTTACTTATAATTTTTTTTTTTCTATCTCTATATCTGCATCAGTTGTTGGAATACTTTCATGGCAGAAGCAGGCAAGCCCAGAAGCACATTTATGCTTTTTATGTTTTTACCATTAGATAAGAACAATATCACTTCCTTCTCCGGCAAAGCCACCGGTCCTGATAGAATAGGCTCTCCCCATCCAAAATCCGTAACGTGGAAAGATAGTCTGGACCAAGTTGTGATTAGAAGGGTAGAAGCTAGAGGTGGCCTAGCTCTTGTTAATTCAAAATAATCTATGGCAGATCTCATGTAACTGTCAGTAACCATCTTAATTGCCTCCTGAATTAGGCCAACCGCATACGATAAAGGATTCTCTAGTAGCTGACCTGCTTGGCACAGAGAGTGTGTTAAGACAATTCCATTGCCAAAGTAGCCTATTGGCAGTTGAGGGTTGAATTTGGATCGTCCATCAACGGCGAATAAGAGTTTTGTTTGTTGATCAGGCAGCAACTTCAGTGCCTGAGTTCGAGCTCTCCACATGAAAGCGGAGAGCGCTTCAAAAGTAGTGCACTTGTGTAGAACTGCATTTGCCATGGCTGCCTTCTTGAGTTTTTCAAGCTTCTCAGAATCGAAATGGAAGGACCTATAGAGCATTTCATCTTTATAGAGGCCAGTGGAGCTAGAAAAGTCTATAATCTCGGAGAATTCTTGGTGCTGGTACTCTATTTTAGGTGGGTTCCGAGCTTTGAGTATGTTTCTTTCAATGAATGGAGGGACAGTGAGTGGCAAGCCTCTGGCTGTTTCACCCCATGAGCTCACAAATTCCATGGCACCAAGTCCATCGAACATGCAATGGTTCATGCACAATCCAACAACAAATCCTCCACATTTGAACTTAGTCACCTGTAAGAGACGAGAAATAGCACATTGAAATCCTCCCTTTGTACTTTCAAGTCAAAAGTAGGGAAAGGAAACCACTGTCAGATCTTTAAAATATCAACCTGGTCTATTTGGGAAAATCATCAAATGTAGTACCAATGTTTCAACAAATAATGGAATAATTCTGAATCATGCTAGCATGAAATTATTTATGTTGTGCACAACAAATACTGAAATTATTCAGTTACCTGATCAAATAGAGCACAACAGTCAAATACATATATATCGCAAGAATAGATACGTGTTGGAGAAATTTATGAACCTGGGCCACCAGAGGCGGTATGTCCAAGATGTTGCTTGCAGCAGGGATATCATAAACCAGCTTCCCAAGAGTCACAGGGTCAGGTTTTGTAATGTCCCCAATCTCTTCAATTGTACCGTTAGCCTCTGCTTCAACGAAAACAGCACCCTCTCCAGTGCAATCCACAATGAGCTTTCCCTCTGTACTAACTGTTAGCCGCCCCGCGAGGGGATAGTAGTGAACAAGAACCCTTTCCAGGGCTTCTCTGATGACTTGGCCAGCCTTTTCATTCCCTCTCTCATCTGACTTGAAGCAATATATAGTGCGGACTATCACCGCAATGTTTTGGTCAAGGTTTGAGAGGAAGTATAGACCCTTCTCTGTCTCCTTTGCAGGAGGAACCAAAGCTGGCTGTTTTAACTTCACACTAAGCTCAAACACATTCCCATTTGGGCTTTCCATTAAACCACTCTCTCCTAGCTGATTCCAAAACCTGACTCACAATTCAATAAAAGAAACAATATAGACTTTACTTAAAATAATCACACAAAGAAATATAATTAAGTGAATAAATAAATAAAGTGACCAGTGAAGTTCAATAACTACTAGTAATTGAGAATCAAAATAAATCAGAATTCAGAAACAAATGCATTGCATTGGAACCTGATGTCTGCTACAAAGGGAGATGAGTGTGGTACGTACCTTTTGCAATGGGGTCAGCATAAACATATACATGTATATATATAGAGAGTATAGAGAGAGAAAAACCCAAACTTTAAAAATTTCTTCTTAATTAATTAATTAATTAAAGAAAGAGAAAAAGAGAGGTAAACCCAAACTCAAGAACTCTGCTTCTTTGAAGAAAGAGGTGTGTGAAGGGAACAAGCGTTTATAGCTGATTGGATTTGGTGCGTAAGTGTAGAGAGGATTGATTCATAGAGAGATGTTTGTTCCAGCCCAGAGTTACTTGCTTGGACATAGTCTTCTATACAGATACAACTTTTGTGGGCACGGGTGAGGTAGGAAGGACCAAACATTGAATGAATGCATAATAGCCTGACGTGGTTACATTTGAAGTTTGGTGGGTTGGCATCCCAAATGTGCATACTTGCTCTTCTTTCCAAGTTTAGTTTTTGTCGATCACAGTTGTTTTCTACTTAAATCATTGCCCTAATTCCTAACACTATCTTTTATCATTGTCCACCCAAGCATTACATTTATTGCTCCCCCGACTCACATAATGCTACTTAACTATGCCAAGATTCCCATTTATGAATTATGATGGCGAAAAGGGAAAAATTAAAAGAGAGAGTGAGCTATTATATATATAGTTTGATTACTTTTACACTAACATATCTTCTCAGAAGTGCTAATTATTATTATTTTATTATTTTCATATACGTTACCGTGTGTGGCTACTTTACTGCATTTTAAGTCATTTTGGTCATACAACTGGGTGGTTTTTGTTGGCAAATTTGCAAACAAAGTTCAATGGTGTAGGAGTTGGCAAAAGGATTTGTTTAGTGGTTATTAACTTGGAAAAATGAAGCACTCTCATATGCAATAAGATACACAATTTAATTATAGTCAACTACAATTTGAGTGTCGAGAGCATAGATAAATTTAGGGGCTGTTTGGCTAATGTTTTTACTTCGTGTTTTTTACTTTTGATAATGTACTGTAATAAAGTAAAAGTACGAAACATGTTTGGTAACGTTTACTGTCATTTAAATAGTAGAGAAGCCATTTTAAAATTGAGGCCAAAATCAAAAGCATCAATCCGCACTGTAGCAAATCAGTGTTCAAAAAAAAAAAAAAATTTAAATTTACATTTTTAACTAGGCATTCAATTTTTCAAACTTGCAACACTTTTTACCAAACATGTTCTCATGTTTTTTGCTTTCAAAAATATACGTTAAGGGTCTGTTTGACAGCAAATTTACGTTACCAAACAAGTTTTGAAATAGTATTGAACACACTCTAAAGCGGAAACATTGCTTTTGCTTCGGGTAAAAAAAAAAGCACAAAACAACCGTAATTGCCAAACACACCCTTAACTTTTAGTATATTACACTCACTGTTTTGATATTCGAACTCAATGAAAATAATTTTTAAGCAGTGAAATTACACAATACTTCAGATGTCTTGTAAAAGTTTAAAAAATTATTCGCCCGGGTTATGAAAATTCAATTGTTGGATACTTACATGTTACTCTTGTGTTTCTAAAAAACTTAGTTGTGTTTGAAAGTGTACAATTGATGCTCTGAAATTGAAAGTATGACTAAATTTGTTTAATATTAAATTAATTTTTCAACAATTCTAATGCTAAAACAGCAATTGTATGAAACAAAACAGCTGCGAGTACTAAGTCACATAAAGAGGAAGCGGGAGCGAAAGTGAATTCGTGAGCTAGATCGTGAGAGCGATATAATTAAATCATAAATAGAGAGAATTTGAGAGAGAGCGAGTGGGAACACGTTCGGAGCGTGAGAGCGACACCCGTTGAGAAGAATTGTATGACTTAAGGCATGGATGACAGATTTAATGGGCCTTATCTCATGGGTTCTCAGCCCAACCATTAAATGGGCTTATGTACAAACTCGAAAGACTTTATGAAACAGTCTAATTTTAACTTTGTAGTGATAAACGTATTTCTTATTTTCCAAATTACTTTTGTGGGTTGGGCTGCACACACACGGTGGGCTAGGTTTAGATTTGCCTTGGGAGTAGACCTTATAAAAGCACACTGGCACATGAGTAACTATCCTTGATACATACGGTGCCGTTTGGTAGAAGATCAACAAAAGACGACGGCGTCTCCAAGCATTTAACAACCTAATATATAATCACACTTTGCTCGACCACGACTGGGGATGTCATTGTTTTTAGGGTTTGCGCTTCGACGTTCTTAAACCCTAATAGCAAGAGATAACCAGATCTTATCGTGCAAAAATGGTGAACCCTTGAACTCTCTCTATCTTATTTTTTCTGTTCTTTTTTCTTAGTCTGTACATTTTTCTTCAATCTTTGTTTCAAGGGTTTGGTGTGTCGATGACATTTCTCAAACTTGTCACACTTTTTGGGAATGGTTATGTTTGTGTTTATGTTTTTACTTTATTTCGGTAAATTTCACTTTATCGGAGTGTTAACATGATATTCGTGTTGTTTTCCTATAATGCTGCTTCGATAGATGCGAATCTCATATTATTGTTTTATCTGATATGAAGGCTCCAAAGAGAGGTGTAAAAGTTCCAGCTGCAGCAGCGAAGAAGAAGCCGGTAGGAATTTATTTATTATACACACACACATATATATATACACATATCTTTGTGTGTTTGTATAAAGTGTTTTTTATTGATTTGTACTAAGTGGCAATTTATCAAGTTAGTGTGATTTTATTGATATTTTTAGGAGAAGGTGGTGAACCCTTTATTTGAGAAACGTCCGAAGCAGTTTGGAATTGGAGGGGCGTTGCCTCCTAAGAAGGATCTGCACCGATTTGTGAAGTGGCCACAAGTTGTTCGGATTCAGAGGAAAAGAAGGATCCTGAAGCAGCGTTTGAAGGTCCCACCAACCTTGAATCAGTTCACCAAGACACTTGACAAGAACCTTGGTGAGAATTGAATTTCATAAAATTAAGTTGCATAAAGTTTCTTAAATGTCCTGTATGATTTGAAGGAAGATTGTTTTTTGTCAATCGACTTGCCTATATATAACCTGTTTTGAACTCGGGGTAGTCAACTTATGTCTTATGTATCGGATGGAGAAAAAGTTCTATTTGGCGAGGCATTTGTTCAATCATCAATGTCTATGTGAACAGTTACTATTTATATTTAGCCATCAAATTTTTGTGCAATTTTTATTTTTTTTAACTAGTCTCCATAACATTTCAAAGTATTCTAATGTAGTTTCAATACAATGCTTTCTGTTTGCCCTTTTTGACTTGCTGTTTCCACCTTGTTGGTGACTTATTATAATATTATATTGTCTGGAAATTGAAGTTTTGGAATGCTTCTGTTATCCATAAGGTTTTAAAGCCTTCAAATAGTGTATCATACATTCAACATTTAGGGAATTCCTTACCCTTTTAGGTAGTTAATTTATTTAGGTGGCCTTGGAAGTTACTTCTATTAGCTTGTAGTATCTAAAAAATTAGGATTAGATTTATTTGTAAAGGTTTCTATTGGTATTAGCTGATAAAAATGTTATTGTTTTATAGATTGATTCCTAGCAATCACAAACCAGTAATTGTATAGATTGATAAACTTATCAAAGCTATATGGTTGTGGGTATCTTATCACTGAAATTTGCATTAGGCTATTAGGAATTCTTCGTGATGAGCGTAGAGATTGTTATTGCTTCTTGTATTGAACTGATAGGGCTAAGTTGGCAAAATTTTTTTATTGGCTGCTAGGCATAGGTATCAGTATCGATTGGAGCACTCACTTTAGCATCTTGGAAAATAGCATATGGTGTTTAACAATTTGCAGTGCTTGCTGTTATTTGTTTCTTTCGGTTTAAAAGTGTGTGACCATTCTTGTCAGACTATGAAACATGTCAAATATGAACATGTCAACACCTATCATCTTTCCTCCCTATTTTCTTGTGTTTTGCTCCACAATATTCTCCCTGCTGTCTCTTTAAAACTTACCATTCATTTTCTCAAGTCAACTAGCACAATCAAAGGTGAAAATAATGAGCCCAACTATGGTTTGTCTACAAATTTTGCCAATTTACAATGATATGACACCCTTTATCCTCTGTTTTTCTTTCTTCCTCATTTTGCGTCAGTTTTGTTAAACTCAACTCACGAGGTATTTTTGTAACTTCCTATGGTCCTCTTGACTTCAATTCAATCACACTGTAATATCAAATAGGGGTAATTAGGTTGCCATAGTGCCATTCTCCATTTTCTATGTATCTCTCTTAACTGGGTTTAAAAAGTTGAAGAAAGAAGAGGTTACAATTTCTAAGAACATAACATATCAACAAAATAAAGAAGGTTTTGTAGTAGGGAGTTTTTTTATTCAACCAATATGTGAATTTTAGATTTATCACTTTCAATTATGTAAACAAAAAGGACACCATACCAATATATGGAGTATGTCTATTAATGATCAATAGAAAATAAACCGGAAGATATGATTGAATGATAAAAATTAAAGGCGTTCTATTTTACCTGAAAGCTTGTTGAAAAGTGCACGCATGAGGGTTCTATGTGCACCTGCCTGATGGAGTCTCACCTGTAGTAGGGTTAAGTGCTTTGATTTAGCCTTTTCTAGTGCCTTTAATAACTATGGATTTGATGATTGTGGTGGTGAGAGGGTTGGATCAGGTGGTGGTGACGTATTCAAGATGATGGGTTGCCGATGGTTTGGGTTGTTTACTTGTGTTGGAAAAGCCATAGTTCCTAATAGTTTGGTGTTGGCTAATGGTATTGGAGGTTTGAATGGTGGGATATGGCAATGGTGAAGCCTGATGAAGCTAGTCAGAGAAGGAGAGACCATGGTATATAAATATGTAAACTGGAGAGAGATGGAAGAAGAGAGCAGATTTTGTAATTAAATATTTATAATTAATGTAATTTTTCAAAAATATGAACTTGACTCGGTTGAGTTAGGCTGAATTTACTAGGATCAGTCAAATAATGATTAATTTAATGGAAAATCTAAACATGTCAAAGTTTTAGGCCCATTTGGCATGCAATGTGTTTTAGGCGTTATGTTTTTGGTCAATACCAAAATACCTGTTTTGTCGTAGGAGTGTTTTGGGTAGAAATTGGTACCATGTTTGGTATTGAAAATTTGTTTTGAGAAATTCAAAAATTTGCTTTAATTCTTCCGCTACAATATCAAAACACACAATATCACCAAATGTGATCTATGTTATGAACTATTTCAAACCAATATCAGCCGTCCCAAACATGATATTGGCCCAAATTTGAATATCAATATCAAAAAATAACGCATGCCAAACAGGCCCTTAGTTTTGACTGGATTAGGTCACCAAGTTAAAATGCTGTGGATTGGATAACATTGAAGTGAAATTACGTGCTAACCTTGTATACTTGCATTTACCATTTGATGCTTGTTAATTTAAATTAAATTTTATTTCAAATGCTATATATGGACTATGGTAGATCATCTTGTAATTTTGTACCTTGCGGATATCAGTTGTTGGCTCATTTAGTTTTGTGGCTAAAATAAGGTATACTTTTACACTTATCAAAAAACAATAATAATAATGATAGAAACTAGCTAAATAAATAAAAGTAGTAAGATATATTTTAAATAGTCACATGCTAGTGTTTTTGTATTATATATCCAAGGCTCAAGTCTTTTGCTAGATCGAGTTTTTTGCCGACTTATGACTTCTCAGGTTGAGTTTGTGTTTCAAGTTTCAAAACATTGATCAGCATATCAGGGCATAAATGTAAAAGAACAGTTGTATTAATTTCTTCTGCAGTTGAGTTTGATAGGGTAAGTATATGCGATTATGAGCGACTTCATTGCAAATCAATGTAATATATCCAACATTTTATTGCATTTCATGTATGATGGTCATTTTGAATGGCTTAACTATAGACCCAACAATTAATAAAATAAAATATCCCAAGGCCTGTCATTTAGATTTTAGACATGGCACTTCTCTGACTCTTGTACAAGTGTGTCTGACACGGTTCATACATGTCTAAGATCTTTTCAGAAGGGATTGGACAACATCCACGTTTCCAAATAAGTCAAGCATGTTGCAATTTCATAATACAAAAAATAATATCGTTGTGAAAAAGATATAAGGGAGTGGTGATGGTACTCATGAAGGTATTTGGTATAGTAAAGGACTAGCAGTAAAGATTATGTATTTGATGTTTGTTCATCTTCATCATCTGATCCTTTCCATGTCCGTATACTACTTTTGTATTTTTTTTTCCTTGACTATTTTTTGTGGTGTTTTTCTCGTATGGTGTCCCTGTCCCTGCTAGGACTGAATACCAGTTTGATATATTTTGAAAAACTTTTAATTTCTTAAGCTTTTAATGTTCATGTCAACCCATATTAGTTTAACCTAATCAGAAGCATTGTCTTTGTGGAACCTTCGTGCATTTGTGATTCAATTAGTTGATTATTGTATTTCCTATATTTGATGTTTCAGTTATGCTTTTGCTTTGACTACTAAATGTTTCTAGAATAGGCTTTGAATTTTGGACTAATATCCCATTTCCCTGTATCAGACCTGGTTTATTTTAAGATCACTTTTAACATTTTTATTACTAAAATATTCATTTCAATCCATGTGAACTCGATGCTTTGAATCATTGTCGTTGACATTTTAAAGCATTTGTGATGGCAAGAATGTTCAATAGATATGAACTTAATGTTTTGAAGCATTGTCATTGTGGATATCTTAAAGTATTTGTGATGTCTGTTTTGTCTTGTATTTCCCATGTTTGATCTTCTGTTTTTGGTTTTGCTTTGACAACTAACCTTTTCTAATCTATGTAGCAACAAGTCTGTTCAAGATGCTTCTCAAATACAGGCCTGAAGACAAAGCAGCAAAAAAGGAGCGCCTCTTGAAAAGGGCTCAGGCTGAGACTGAAGGCAAAACTGTCGAGGCTAAGAAGCCTATTGTTGTGAAGTATGGTCTAAACCATGTCACCTACCTCATTGAGCAGGTGTTGTGTTATTTCTGCTTCAGCCTCCTTTCTTTCTTTGGCACGTACATATTTCAGGGTAAATTGCTCTCTAGCAGTGGGTTTCTTTACCAAATAACAAAATTCCAACTACACTTTTCTTGCAGAACAAAGCACAGTTGGTAGTTATTGCTCATGATGTGGACCCAATAGAGTTGGTCGTCTGGCTCCCTGCATTGTGCAGAAAGATGGAAATTCCATACTGCATTGTGAAAGGAAAATCACGATTAGGAACGGTAAATATTCCACAATCACGTAGTTTTAACCTGCCCCTTAAAAGCGAGAATCATGAGTTGAATACTCGTATATATATTTTTTCCCCGGCAGATTGTCCATCAGAAAACTGCGGCTGCTTTGTGCTTGACCACTGTCAAGAATGAAGATAAATTGGAGTTCAGCAAAATCTTAGAGGCCATCAAGGTGCTGTAAAATTGAATTTCTTATAAATCCTCTGACCTGTGAAGCTTCCGTGTTTTGATATCATCTTGTGTCTTTTTTAATATATATATTTCAGGCCAACTTCAATGACAAGTACGATGAATACAGGAAGAAGTGGGGTGGTGGTATCATGGGCTCCAAATCTCAAGCAAAAACCAAGGCCAAAGAGAGGCTTCTGGCCAAGGAGGCTGCTCAGAGAATGAACTAGGAGAGTTTACTCTATATTTCCTGCATATTAGGACAGGGCTTTTTGGGTACCACCTCTATGTCCCAGGATTTTTGCTTGTGTCAAACTTATCCAGAAGATTTACTGATTTTCAATGCACTGGCTTAAAGTTGTTACATCTAGTTGTATTAAGACATCTTGTTGCATAAAATTAAACTTAATGCGCTGTTTGATTTGGTACAAGTAGTAGTTGGGAATGTGATTTTCTAATGCCTTTGCTCTTGGACTTTGATCTGCCACAACTTTTTCCATGGGCCCTTGAAAATATTGTTTCTTAAACTGAAATCTGACCGAAGATATATTACTCCTGTGAATATGGGCCTTGCCAAAACTTATTTTGGAACATTGTTCCCTCTGCATTCTTATTGTTCTTAATGGCCGGCCATGTGCATGTCTGGGAGATAATTCTGGTCGGTCAATAAAATATATTATGAATGCTTATTTTATTTTATTTAAAAAAAAGAATAAATAAATCAATCAAATTCTGGGAGGCTTCATGAAGTGCTCTTTGGCCACCCCTCCAAACCTCTCCACGTGTCTCTCTCTCCGTAGAAAGAGAGATTGGGAATTTTATTAATGGCCTCGTATAAATGGAACACCAATCAATTTCAGGCTAAATTTCATCCTAGGAATGGAGGAGACTATTGGTCTAAGAAACCCAAGTACAAACCATGTCCGCTAAAAAAAAGGGATAAATTTGGAGCTGGTCTCACCTTACAATAAGTTATTAAAGCTTAAAAGCAAAGGCTTAAGTTTTTTCATTAGAATTTCCGAGTATATATGTACAATAATTCCGTTGTGACAGCCAATTGGTGTGTAGTAATCACTTAGAATAAATCAATCAATCAATCTAACATACGCTAAGAGTAAGAGACGGTGTCCAAATTAAGCATTTGGTGTTGTGTTATTTTGTTTTCACATTCCCAATAAAGACGTGTGAATTGAAGTAGCACCGTATCAAGTCCAGCTGAACGAGTCACCAGCGCACAATAGAATTTGTACCAAGTCCTCCCTACTGAGCATGATATGAAATGTGCATTTATGATGACTGACTGACACATGAATTGTCAACTGAAGAAGAAAAAAGAAGGCTAATGCAATTTATGATGGCGGGTCAATATGGCAGATTTCGTGGAAATATGAGGTGTAGAAGAATGGTGTGTGTGGTCAACCCCATATTTCAACACCTGGACCATCAACATTGGTTCGTCTCACAATAATATACTAGGAGTAGTGTATATATTATGATAAATACAAAATCGTACCAAAACTGACTTAGGTCCCCTCCCCCTCATTATCATATTTCAGTCAGGGAAAAAATAAAGTTTGATTGAATTGAATTTATACCCAATAAGTTAGGAGGGACCACAATAACCTATTAGTTACTCCTCCACATTTCCTTTCCCTATACGTTCGTTAACGTGTGCTGTCATCACAAAAACACAGACACAGGTAGGTTCGCACAACATTAAAATTGGTGAAATACGTATTCAACAATCCAAAAACATTGATAATTGAATGATTTACTGAGAAAAAAATTTCTTACCAAGTGTTGTAACTAAAGATGATTCAGGGCACGGAAGTCGGTGGTCACAACCATTTACCAACTTAATTGGACGGAAATGTGTGTAGATGAGTTGGGAAAAATGTGCGGGTTCAATCAAATTTGGCGTTGGGAGAGTCAAACAAATGTGCAGACAAGTCCGTACAAAATAATTATGTTGGATGTGAAACGGAACTAAAATGAAACTGACTGCTTTTACAATGCAATGCAATGATGTCCAATGTTATTAGAATAACTACTTTTCACCCACCAATTTTTGTCACTGGAGAAAGCACCACTACCTAGTTTCAGCTCCAGGTAACTAAGTAAGTAAATCAAAGATTATGTCAAATTGTTCAGCTGTATCAAGTTTCCATAAATGTAACCAATATAATTGCATACACCTTAGTCCTTGCTTCAAATTTGGTATATCTGACTTTTGAAAGCAAAGTTATTAGATTCTGGAGTAATGTGAAAGAGTAGCGGTGAAAAATGGACTCAATTTGTAGTCCAAATGCTAGAAATTGAGATTTTCCAGCTATATAAAAGGTTAAAGTCCAAAGTTAATTACTCATTTTTTACAAGACTAAGGATTTGTGGGGACACAAGTGGGAAGAGAATAACCCCTCAAACTAGGGTAAGGCTTCAGTGCAAATATAAAATAAAAAGTTGAGAATAACCCCTTGCTTCCTGGTCTCTCCTCAGTATGGTGAATAGGCAACAACAGTGTTGGTGAGACCACTCATACCATGGCTTGCCCTGAGGTTATGTGGGTGATAAAAAAGTGAAAGCTGACGACTCTAAGGAGGATCCAAAGATGTTGCAACTCCAATGTGTATATAAAAGTAAAGTTCAATCTTCGAAAGTGATACTCCTTTTACTCCCTTGTTCTTTTCTCTTTTGACTCAAGTTCTTAAAGACAGGACAGGAAATCAAAGAACCAAAGGAATATATATATATATATTCAATGACGACTACTAATGTGGTTTCTCAAATATCGGTCTCAGAAAATGAGAAATTGAGATGGAGTTTATTTACTAAACATCTATATCTTCTGTGCATCATTCCTCAATATGGTTTCTGTCCTGTTTCTATATGATCATTTCCCCGTCTGAAGTTTTAGTTGTTCCTCAAAACATACATATTTTTTCACAATCCCTCTTGACATAAAGTTTTTCAGCTAAACTTCATTTGAACTCAGAAGGAAAGCCGAATGCAACTACGTTATTTAAAGAATAGCAGATTCATTATATTAGAGACATTTCCTTTGCTATGTTTCCAGTGCTAGTTCACATAAGGAACCTAAAGAGTATTAAAGAAATGTGAGCAACATTTAAAGTAGCAGAGGGAGCAATTGGAGACATTTTGAACCAATAACTAGTAGATCATTTATCCTGTGTGGGGAACTAAGCACTAGAAAAGCTGACAAAAATCAAACTAGACTTACGAAAGAGTTTCTAAACATGGGCATAATGGAATGAAACAACATAATGATACAATGAGAATGAGGAAATGCAAGCATAAAGTACAACATTCTGTAGTTACCTTGGATCATAGAGGAATAATAATCAAGATATAAACAGGTTTGAGCACAAGGTGCAACTGTTCAGAAGGCCGAAGGGCACACCTTGCATAAGGATTTCAGCTGAGCCACACCTTTACGTGCTGACACTCGGACATTTGGAACCAAATCATGTAATGTGCTGACTATGGTCCAAGTTACTATAAACAATGATGTTCTACCACCCTGTACTTAAATAAGAAGGGGTCATATGAATGAAAGTTACTAAGATTCCAAGTCTCTGTACATTTTAATTTGAATGTGTTCCTGTAAATGATTTCTACCATTCATTGACTCTAAGGCCTGAAGACAACTAATACTGAGCTCTTGTTCCATATAGCAAGGTTACATTAGTTTTTGCTAGAGATTTTTTTTTAACTACACATATCCATATTTCTAAATTCACATTGAACATGATATAGTTGCGTGTCACACAAAATTGTACTACCTGTTTCCTCACAACTGAGAGAACAAAGCTTGTAAAGTGATAAAAGTATTCTCTGGGCAAGTCACCTCTCAAATCTGTTAAATCGTTCTGGTTAGTTTTACTAAGTTTGTTTTTTCAATCTCACTGCTCTTCCTAAAGTTCAAGTAAATTCTCAAATAAAGAGCTGATTTAGATCCTTGAGATGAAATTTCATAATTGAAGAGAGAAAGAAAAGGGTTTCAAGATTAATTAATGGAATAACAAGGGCTAGAATGGGTTCCAAGACAAAGTGTGATTGATTCAAAGCAGTGATATATTGGGTGTAGACACACATAACAGTTGAATGGGAAGTGGAGAAAGCCAGATGTGAAAGACAAAGTGTGATTGATTCAAAGCAGTGATATATTGGGTGTAGACACACATAACAGTTGAATGGGAAATGGAGAAAGCCAGATGTGAATAACAACTGCCTCTTTTGTGCAAAACATAAGAATATGTTACATAACCAAAAACTCTTATTCAGCTTAACTCAACAAAGCCTTATTCCAACTATTTGAAGTTGCCTACATTCAGAAGAACATTGCACTAGTATGAGTAAGAAATTTTATATCTATTTTCACAAACAAACTCATCAGCACTCTACCATACCTAAGGAGAACAAAATAAAGGGTGCCTTACACTATAATCAACCCACCTCTGAAATATAAACAATAATTTAAGCCCAACCCCAAGCTATTTGGCCATGCACAGTTCCACCTGCACATTCCACACCAGAAACAATTTTACAAAAAACAACACTAATACATAAAATTCTTATGATTTATACAAGAAAAAATTGTTTAAAAAAAAAAAAAGCAGAAGCACCTGTAATTAGAAACTTGGAAGAAGTAGTGGAGACAAAAAGGAAGGGGTAAGCCAAATCCAGTCCCTATTGAATTCTTAGTTCCCTCTTTCCTTCTGCAATTATATAATACAGAAACCATTAACCAAAAAACCCAGCTTCTTAACATGCTATTTTTTTTCAATCTTTCCTCCCAAATTGAAACTAAAATATATATATTTTTTCTCGGAATCTACTGTCCTGAGCCTTGAGAGTCATCCTTGGAGGAAGGTTGCTGCTGATGTTGATTCTGATGCTGCTGTTGCTGTTGCTGTTGCATTCTAGCCTGTCCCATCTGCTGGTAAATTTGGCTCAAGGCTTGGGGGTTTAGAACCCCAATGTGACCATCCTGTGAGAGCCCAAGCTCCAACCCAGGTAGCTGCTGGCTACTACCACCCAAAATTGAGGTAAAACTCATAGGACCTAGATTGGGCACGGGCAGGTCAAACCCTGGGAAACCAATTTTTTGCAGATAATTGGAACTTTCACTGCCCAAATTGGCTGTTGATGGACCAGATGATGATGGTGAAGACTGAAACCCAAAACCAGCGACAGCAGCAGAGGGCCATAGACCCGCAGTGGTCACATGGGGTCTTCCCAAATTCCCACCTATCATCGGCCAACTGGTCCTACTACTTCCTCCTCCTCCTCCTCCAGAGCCCCCAATATGACCACTCAAATCGTCAATCTTTTGATGTAATCCGGCTGATATGGAGCTCCCCTGATGTGAAACAGAGACTCCTGCTGCTGCTAAGGCTGAGGCCGGTATGGTTCCGGTCCCGGTGGTGGCTATTATTGAGGGCTCAGCCTGCTGTAACAGCCACTGGATGGTCTCTCCATCAGATTTGTGACCCAATTCTCTGGTCAATTGAAAAATTCTAGCTGCACAGAGTGCTGGCATCCTTACCCTCCTTCCTCTGCCTTCAACTTTTGTGTGCCTGTCTTTGTTAGATGTCCTCTTTGGGGCCAACTGCTTCTTAGCAGCCTCTTCTTTGTCTGCAATCACAATCTGGAAGTCTTTAATTTCAGCTGGCTTGTTCTCACCCATGTTTGTGTTTGATTGTGGGAGGCCGAGAAAGCCAGGCACATCCTGCGGTGGCTGCTTGGGATCCATACCTATTATTATTTTATGGGGTCCTCTTAGATTGATGGAAGAAGATGACCTCAAAATGTGTCTATTTTTTCTTCCTTTTAAACAAGAATTGTCTATTACACTAACATTCATGTCTTTTCACTGTTTATAGCAAGGGAATGTGAAAAAGTAAAAATTGTAATCCCAATGTAGACACGTAGTAGTAGCAGTAGAGTAATAGTACTAACTCTGTCTCTTCCTCATTGTGGTGTGGTGGGTTTGTTTTGACTAGTTATGATTTGACAGAGCCTTTTAACTGCCAAATTCACCATTTTCAGACTCACATGTTATTGTGAAAAGAAAAAAAAAGACTCACATGTTATTATTGTATGTAACAGCAAAACAATACTCCATATGATGATGGATACCATCCATCTCTTGCAAGTGACTCAAGTTTCCACCCGGAGGCTTAGGATGGTGACACCTGACAGGCTCTGTATGGATTAGGATTACTGGGGTCGCTTTTAACCCACTCTAGGCCCATCCTTAAACATTATTAAAATGAAAATTACAATAAAATATACACTAATCCACACTAAATGATGGAATCAGAAGCAACAAGAGATAGATGGACCATATATATATATATAGAGAGAGTGAGAGAGAGGCTTCTGTTGCATTTTCAGTAGAAAAAACTGAGGTTTCATCCTTTTTTCCGTTTAGGGATACTTTGTGGGTCCTTGGACCCTGAATGCAGGAGTTTGTGATTCTTCTGGGCCATGTACAGAATCCCATCTTTCATATTATTACTTCCAATTTAACTCTATGCATAAGACTTTTATATGCTTCTCTTTTTATTTAGAATCCATGAATTTAAGAAGTGGGTGTCTCAATTTTTTTTTATTTTTTAGATTTTCGTTTTAAGATTCTGAAAAAGACTAAATCAGTCTTATTACCTCTGATTCATCAGGGACTTCTCATTTTAGAACAATGCTATTGAAGCTTATTAGATTGACCGAAATGGCGAGCAGCCGAGACTCTCTCAGCCTCTAGATGTGTTTTAGTGGGACCCATGTTCTTTTTTTAATCCACAATAGCATCAAGCCTTAATAATTCTGATATATATAGTTAAACCTCTTGACTGGCAGTAGGCTCGAGAAAGAGAGCAGAAAGATGGATGTTGGTTGTTTTGTTTTATGATAAGGAAACACTCACGATTGTACATTTGTCAACAGACGTAAATAAAATAAAGAAATAAATAAAAGTTTCGAGTTTGAGTGGACATGAATAAACGTCCCAAGTAAAAGGAAAATGACAACAACTCCCTTAAATCACTCCGATGACAAAGATGCCCAATTTCTTTTCTTCACAGGGTAACCCATTTTCAATTCCGCGTTGAAAGCGATTTTCCTTAGATATACACACACACACACACGCACTAGGTCGTACGTGGCCAACTCTTTCCAGGATTGAATAATAATAGGTGCAGGTGTTATGCATATGATATGTACTTATAAATAAATAAATGTAGAAGTTAAAATCCCTAAATATTAGGTGACAATAATTCCCTGGTAATGAGAGAGTCACGTGATTGCATATTTACATGTCACTATTGCATTTGACTTGGCAATTACAATAAATACTTATATACCAGCGCCACTCAAATTATTCCAAGTAATTTTAGAATAACTAATTAATTTATAGCTTCCCAAACTATATAATTATATATTATACTTGTATACAATGATTACATGTAGGTAGATGTAAAAAAAATGTTAAGATTTCATGTTTTACTTTTTCAGCCCATGTTGCTGACCTAAGGACTTCCGATTCGTTTATAAATAGTAGAGGAAAGTAACCTTGGGCTTAGAAGATGCGAAAGCTTTAGGTTATATGTATATGTGTGTGTTTATAATTTAGAAAACTAGTTAGTAAGAATGAAATTGATGGGGACAATTAGTCCAAAGTTGCTTTTATTGTCAAAATTCAAAAGTGAGCAAGTAGGTATGATTAATGTCTCCATTCAAAAGTGAGCAAATGAGGTTTCAAGAAACTTCAACCATATATGAAAGTAGGGGAATCTGACGTCATATATTATTAGCCCGAAGCTTCCCCAACAAGAACAAGATATGCTCAATATCAGATGAGCATTTCAAAGTGGTTAACGACTGTGTTGATTCTTTCATTATATATATAATAAAAATTTTGACACCCTTGTCCAAGTGTTCATTACCGAGTCTCCATCCAATCTATGTATTCAGATTATTATAAAGAAACGTTATTTGTACATAAAGTAATTATATAGTAATTAAGTAATCTAGAAAGTTAAAAATTGGAGGTGCATGGTTACTACATTAATCAACCCGTGCTTATTGCACCACCTAAGGTAAAAAGGTAAGTGAGTCAACCGAGTTAATTGTATCGTAGCAAGCACTTGTAGTGGGGGCATTATTATTATTATCACAAGTTATTAGTTTGAGTGTGTGTTATATTGCTTTTTCTCTTTTATCATTCTCTCAAACTTAATTACTAAGCAACTTTAGGATTTTTGCATGAATCATGCAATATAAGGGCGGTAAGAGCTTGGCTTTACTTCTCTACCTTTTTCTTTTTCTTTTTTTAAATTTAAAATTATAAAGCTTGGTTTGATGTGGAGACGGTAGAGCAGGAATCCACAGTGTTAATGAGATGATGATGAAGGATGGTGGAAATGGAGGGGCTGTGTGTAGGTGATTGAGTTGGGTGTCAAATGGTGCTTCCCATAATGGAGACAAAGAGGACCACCTCTTTTCAAACCTAAACCAAAATATCATCCCAATCTCTCACATCCACCACTTCTTCAATGGGAAACAGATCTTTGCTTCTATATATAGTCTTTTTTCTTTTCTTTTCTTTTTTTTAATCATAAATATAAGATATATATATATATATATATTTCCGTAAGAGATAAGGTTGGTGTTATCTTATGATTTGTCTTAAATCCATTCAAACCCACCCCTCCTCTTGAGTCCTCTCTCCTTTTTCTACAAAGTTATGTTTGGCCTATTTAAGATGACAAGAGGCGTTAATCACTCTCAATTAGTGGTATATTAGTATAATCTAGAATCTAATATCTCAATTAAACCACCAACTAGTTCCAGTACTTTCCTATTCGGGTCTATATTCAAATTAATCAAATATATAATATATCCAAATACTATCTTCCACCACTTGTATTGTTTTCATCACTCTAAATTATAGTATTAATATACTCTCCCACACTTCTTGCAAATTAATATACCCAACCCCATGTTCTACCATATGAGAGTCATAAATAAATAAGAAATTCAAAACCAGAGGGAAATAAAAGACGGAAAAGCTTATTTTCTTACAAGAGATGATATATGCACACACACATACGTACACATACACAACACAAACATGAAACTTGGCAATTATTAGAATGATAGAATTTTGCTTCGTAAAATCAGTTAGTTTAGCACTCAAATTCCATCCTATCAGTGCGTTATGTGTAGGGTCTCTTTACTTTCTTTTTTGATAGCCAATATTATATTTATTTATTGGTGTTGATGATTGTTATATGACTTGGTCTACCACTGCCATTTCTTAATACAGTATTTTTTTTGTTTTATTTTATATGCTGTAATGCAACTGGGGTTCCAACCTCCTCAGTCCTCCACTGCACTAATTGAATAGGGTCAATCAAATCATACAGCATATTCCACCATTAATATTGGAGGAGTATTTACTTATTATTAAATGATGACATTGTCTATACTATACACTAGATAGTATTGTCAATTATTTATAAGAAGATCATATTCTCATGATAGCCAAACGCGTAAGATGTCTCTTCAATTGTATTGTTAAGAATAGTTTCAGCATCCCACTACTTGGTAAACCAAGTAAGAAGGCATTGGTAGCAGTAGAAAGCAAATAGATAGACCCCCCCCAAGAAAAGTGGGCGCATCTTGGATCAATTTAGGCATATAATAAATACGTACCACATAAAAATATATGTATTCCTCGGAATTCAATTGTTTTATGAGGGATTTCACTAATATTATAAACTTTACATGCATACAAACTAACTTTTCAGTCTCACTCTGTCCACTAGCACCATATATATATTTGATACCAGATGAATAGACACTTATACTAGTAGTAGCGGCAGTAGTAGGTAAATTGTACCACAATTAATAAGAAAGAAGAAACAAGTAGGCAGCAGCCCAATGAGTGAGCTCCAATAAAACCAGAATCCCGTATGAAGTCGGTCATTTTGATAAGCATGGACCACACCAATATCCTCATGTCAGTATGTCACATCTCTCTTATGTCCTCTCCCTTTCTTTCCTTTTCTTTTTTCATGGACTATTTCTTTTCTTTAATTCCTCATTTATGCTCTTCTCTTCTTTTCTTTCTAACATTTTTTCACCTCTTTCTTCGTCACCATCATTTTCAATCAAATTATTAAAGCATTTAAAATTTATTTTCATACTCTTTTTTCTTTTTCTTTTTTTTTTTTTTATATTGACAATAAACATAATTCACGCACTTTTTCCTTTTTCACCCACCCCTAAGCTCAAACCCTCCAGACTTTGAAGATAGGGAGAGAGGTTATTAGCATTAGAGTCATTGGACAAAATAAATGCGCCTTTGATAATTATTTTCATACTTTTTGAGAGCAGAATCATGAACTGAGCTTCTTACTTCTCTCCCCTATGGGTGGTCATAGGCTTCATGCCCTCTGTTTTCTCCTAGGCCCCCATTAATTGGGTTTGTACATTTTACCTTTATACCTTACACTTACCTTTCAATACAAAAACAAAAAACAAAGGTTCTAGTTGAATTTATTGGTCCCAGCAAAAGAGTGGTCACAATCTCTACCATGTGCTCGATTGATGTACAATTACAACCCTTTCCTATTTCACTGTCTACATTTAGACGTAGCTTTTAAGAAATTGATTTTTCTTTCTATTCACAAAATAATTCAGTCTTGGGAATAATATTTCAAACTACCATTCTAAATCTTAGGGGGGGAAATTACACTACTACTTGCCCAATTACTATTTTAGGACCAACAACTACTCTATACGCAGTGAGACTGTCAAGCATAAAGAACAAATGAGAAGTTGGGAAATGACACTCCTTTTATACAAATAATACTAAAGTTTAGGTCTGCCTTAATTGATTCTAATCATACTGGGTTTTGTTCACCCACTCTCTGTTCTTTAACACACCAAGTAATAAGTGATCTAGTTTGTCCCACCATCAACTTTTCATATATTGCTGCCTAAAAAAACATTTTCTGGTAGCACTCTATAAATTGATAGTCTGAAAGGATTAAAAAATCATAAATAACTACAGTAAAACAACGACACTGCAATCGTCTTATTACCATAGTAAGAACTCCGTCGACGACTAATCCATCATTTCAATCCAAGCCTGAATAATATTCTGTCTACGACTTATTCATCAATTTAATGCACGCCTGAATAATGAACGAAATTTAACACGATTGTAATTAGTTACCAATGCTCTTTTGTTTTGATGCAGAATGTTTCACACACCATAAAATACTTTTCGTGTAGAGGATCATTTTATCAATTCCTTTGCTACCACTGAAAAATTGGGAGCACAGGAGATCATAGTATAGAACATCTTCCTCTTAAAGGCCTTATTGACTTCACTCCTACGATTTACATCATCGCATGTCATGTTACTGCAAAATATGCAACCGAAAATTCTTCTATATTAAAGCTAAGTTCGCCATCCCCTGTAATGTTTCATGCCAAAAACTATCACGGTCAATCAGACCATATAAAATGCAGCTCAAACAGTCTTTTAATATGCATGCTTAAGGTTTAAAGAAGAGCACATGGATATTTATGCAAATCGTAAATATTTAGTATTTACAGGTCCCAAAAACAATTCCAGTTATAAATAACAGATGAATACAATCAAGTGCATGATTTACCTGCTCAGCGACTCAAAGAGGGCCCAAAGTACATGCAAATGGGTGGATTTATCCTGAAAATGGAGAGGATTGCAGATGGTATTGTCCAAATCCCATCGCCACATATTAACCCCGATGCTACTGCCCCTGCATAGTCTTCTGCATCCTTCCTATTCAATCGCTCCCACACATACAGTATCACAGTCCCAACAAACATGTCAATTGCAAAGTAAGCTCCAATATAAAATGGAACCGCCATTGCCATTGGAATAGGAATAAATTGGGAAATCTTTGACGGAGTTACATCCCTCAAGAGGTTTATAATCAGAGCTGCCACAAAGAACCCACAGCACATGGCCAAGCAATGCTTCGGAAGCTCAGAGAAGCCCTCAATTCCCAGTATGGCCATTTCCCTAAATATAACAGCATATGGTGCTTTGTACGGACCATCTGGGGACCCAATATCAAAAGCAGTCCAATACAACCAAAATGTGAGTGGGGCAATGACACAACCCATGGCTGTTCCGACTAACTGGCTCACAAACATAGACTTCGCTGATGATAGAGTGAGGTAGCCTGTCTTGAAATCTTGCATGAGATCAGCTGCAGTGGCCACAATGGCCATCATGACCCCAGATGCTGCCAATCCGGCTATGACCCCGCCATTGCTTCCAACTAATGAAGCAATGATGAAAAGACCAATCTTTCCATAAGTTGAAGCCAAGCTCCAGTCTGTGAGTCCAGTTCCATAGGAGTTGCAGAAGGCAAGGGCAGGGGCAATAATATACGAGCAAAGGACCAGATACCACTTAAGGGGTGGAAAGATGATTGGTAATGTAGCTGTAGTGATTGCAGCCAGACCCACGTATCCAGAAGCCGCAAACCATGATGGTATCTTATCTTTCAAAAATACTTCATCTCTTTTCCTTTGCTCCAATAGTAATTTGGAAGCCTCACTATCTGTGCAAAAGCACGTCCAGGAACAATTAAATCCCAATTAAAGGTCAGGTTTTGTCACATAAAGACAGTACAGAACACATATCTCTGCAGAATGCTGCTTTAAGAGATTCATAGTGATAGAAATATCAAAGAGCAAAGCAACATAAAGTAAGATATGACGCTATCTGCTGATAAACAAGTGTGGCAGGGCTGACCCTAATTTGCACATGAGATGTATCATATAATCATAATAATACCAGTAGTCCCCTTACAGGTCCAATGAGTTGAGAGATTGGATAACTATTACTTAAATAGAATTTTTAAAAATTAAACAGATCGAAAAGACCAATAACAGATTGTTTTATAAATATACTCGTCAAATCAGTCAAACTCTAATATAATTAGGATTATTCTGATTAGTATTATATCAGAATTTTCTCTTTCGTTTTTTTTTTTTTTTTTTTTGCATCAAAAAAATTTTCTCTAATAAAAATAAAGGTTGAATAATGAGACAACAAACATATAAGAGAGACATGCATGTTTGGCTATTGAAAGCTAAAGATACAACAAACATATGAATCTACAGACATTGCTCCACATACAAAAAACCACCAATCTATCAGATTTTCTGCTACCTAAGCATAATTATATATTGAAAGTTAATAATTCAAATATCATTATAGAAGATAAATGTGCAACACTCATTCACAAGATCCTAGTTTAGCCTCCTTATTTCAAGGATTACCCATCATCATATTTTGACAAGCAAGAAGCCAAAATTTCAGCCAGTTTTCAATACTCCAACCCCTGTTAATTGTAAGTTTCAAACTTCATTACTTTTAACATTAAAAGTTAATTGTTCATAAATTGTTATATGAAGCATGTATCCAATCCAAATGATGAAAACTTCAAATGGATCCTAGTTTTTCCACCACTTTCAGTCATAACCAGCTCACACATTCACAAAATTATCATTTATCAATTCCAGTTTTTGAGATAAGGAAAAATGAAGGTGACATTGTATCTTTTGAGTGTGTGCTAAGGCCTAAGGATGGCAGACATGATCATAATAATCAAATCCCTACCAAAGAAGCAATAGAGAAAATACAATGAAAACGGTATAAGGACAGGGAAAATAATTATAAAACATGAAAACAAATTTTATTGGCTGTAAAAATATGCCCACAGTAGCACACATGGACACATTTACCAAAGGTCTGGAACTTTATATCTCACCTAATTCTTCTTTCAAGATAGGAAGACTCTTCTGTTTGGTGCTTCTGTTGCACATTTCCTTGACAGTTACTACTATTATCTTAATCAAATTGTAAAGGCCATCCCCAAGAATAAGGGAAATGGCTATGAAAACCTGCAAAAGGGAATGGGTGCAAAGATCAATGCTAGCGCATCGGATGTCAATATGAAGAGCCAACTTACCGTGGAAAAGAAAGGAAAGTGAAAAATCAAGAATTTCCTTCTTTTAGCATGATGAGATCTTGAAATGAAAAAACTAAAATAAAAATTGAGTCCATTCCTTTGATAGCCCAGCAGCTAAAAATATTAAAGAGAAATATTTCCACACTTTAAGATACAAGCACTTATTGGACTCCTTTTAACAACATTCAAAATGACAATAATATTTAATTAAAATGAACCTTGACTTTAGTCAACATTTTAGGGACAGAAAACAAATCGGAGTCAAATGAATGGGACTTCTCAATGACTCCATCCATATGGGATAAAAGAAAGGATGATGGCGATGATGAGTCAGAAATGAATTGGACTTCACAACAACATCATCACTTAAATTAGAAGTGCAAATGTCTTACAAGTATCACAAACTATGAATGTTGGATTTTTCCATGTTCCTCTCTTCTCTAGTTCATTTTTTAACCAATTTGAGGGATAACATGTTGGAATTTTCTTTTCCAAACCACGCCTAAGAAAAGTTGAAGTTGGAATCAAATTTCGCATGTTCAAAAACAATGCAACTTTTAACATGTAGAAAAAGTGGTCAGGTCAGCCAAAAACCAAGAAAGATCAGGGAGGTGGTTGCAAAGACTAGAGCATTAAGAGCACAATTTGAAAGGTGAGTGACAAAGATGAAGCTTTAACAATTATGGCATGAAAAGAAGCTTTAACAATTATGGCATAAAATGTAAAAAAAAAAAAAATTAAAAATCTATTGCAGGTCAATGGCATTAATTCCCCTACAAACACTGTCAATGCTTCATGCTTAACAAAAACTGGGTGTCGTAAAAGTTCTATAAGGTTTTACACAATAATAACCAAATACTAGATAAAAACAAATTATGATTTAATTAAAAACCCAATAGCTAGGCAAGGGAAACAAGAATAAAATGTTCCAATTTTGTGATGAAAGCCTGCTAGCTGCTAGGTGTGTGCCCAAGGAGCTTAGCTTCATGACTCTACCTCCCAAGTTATTATTGAAGAATACTTAAAGAAATAAACAGCAAAAACCTTCAACGATAGCGGACCATGGATAAATGCAGTGAGGCTCTACACTTTGTCTAAACAAAAATATACATGTATAAATAAAAAATAAATAATAATAAAAATTTGTTTACCATACCTTGTACCCATAAAGACCTTTAAAATCATTGTTCCCAAGGTCAACCGGATACCAAGCCCCAGCCTTTTGGGAAATGAAGGGCCATAGAAAACCCCATGATATGATTGCTCCAAGAAGAACTGAGCAATTGACAATGTGAGGGCAGATAAGACCACATCCAACATAAGTTGGACTAAAATCAAAATAGAACCTGCATAATAGAGATTGATGTAAATCACCATCAATGTTACTGATTCAATTCAACTTTACCATCAGCAAAGTTGTGCCTGATATGAAAGGATAGACTTATATGGAAGCCTAATGCAAAGAAATAGAACAAGCAATGTGTAAATCACATGAAGCATGAAACAAATATATATGCATATGTGAATTTACTTACGTGTTCTTGAATAGCGTCAAGCCAAGGCTGGGAAAATTATCAAATCCACATGAATCTCCAACACCACTAAAGAACCATTTAAAGCAGCTCCAGCATAAACTAATGCTCAAATATTTTCCAAGACAGCTCACTTGTTTCCTGTAAAAATATGCATACAATTGAAATTCTGCCTTTGAAGCAGCTCATACAAAAAGAGGAATTATTTGGAACCAAAAGAGCTACAGTATTTGGCGTATGGGGGCACTTGATGGTGCTCAAATTTTGCTTGAAAGTACAAAGCAATTTCACAACTAAAGCAAGATGAAATATAGACAGAAGATGAATAATCATATAGTGGAACATCATTGCCATCAAACTCAAGGAGAGACCTTTCAACTTGATTAGCTATGATTTGTACAATTCAAATTTGGAACTTTAGGTTAGATATTTTTGTAGGTTAGAGGGCATTTGGAACTTTAGGTTAGATATTTTTCTAGGTTAGAGAGCCTTGACTGATTAATGGAACTCATCTTTTCAACTAATTAATTCATCTAGGTGGATGAATATAATAGATTTTGACGTGTTTTCTTACCGAATATTGTGCCACAATGTCACCATATTACATCTCTTCTTGTATATACTTTTCTAATATTTCTCTTTTGCCTTTTCTGATTTAATATCAGATATTTGCACCCACAATATCAACTGATATTTAATATTTACCAAATAAAGTTGAGCATCTGAGCAAAACATCTTTTGTGATTTTTTCCTGAATTTTGAAGAAAAATTCCTGAATTCTGAATTTATCCCTATCCTTGAATACCATGATACTCAGAGATAATACCCACCTTAATCTTTATTAATTCTTCTTAATTTTTTTCTTTTTTTTTATAAATAATTTATTCAAATGAATTATTTAACCTTACCAAGACACCATACATCTCAACTCTCAATTCAATATCTACAAGGCATTATCTTTTCCATACCCTGCAAGCTCAGCTCCAGCACTTGTGTGAAAGCTGTTGATCAACATCGCTGTGGCTGTTCCGCTAGGATATGTAAGCTTGTAATCCATGACCATAACCTGAAATTACGAGAAATGAAGTTTTTTTTTTTTTTTTTGATAAGTAAAATTTCGAGAAATGAAGATGAATACAAGATAAAAATAGAAAATAAAATAAATGATGAATAATGTCGTCACTAGACCTGTAAAGATTGGACAGCAATACACAAAGGAAGTCTTCTGTATTTTATTTAGGAGTGTGTGTTTTTGGTAAATGACTCTAATACTTATGTATTAAACAATGCTACACAAGCCGAGCCGGCATAAGACTACTACTCCCAAAGGGTCGTTGGGGCCCACCCCATTGTGACTCAAGAAGGTTTTTCTTATTTATAACTAATAATATATTTAATTTACAACAATAAGGATGCACATATAACATCGCCCCAGTCCTCTACCAAGTTGGCCCAATGAAGGCAATTACATTACAAAAACTAACAACTTGGTTACTGAAATTATATTATTCAGTACAAACCTACTAGATCAAAAATTGGATGAAGAATCCCATGCATATTTAGAATCATTCTAATAAAAACTATCTTAAAAGCATAACTTTAACTAATGCCCAAACTTTACTTGTATCCACTGGAGCATTTGTACTTAATTATCATCTGATATTAGCAATAAGGATATTGTCGATGGCAACATTGAAGCAATATAAATGTCAGAAATTACCTTGCGAAGTGGAACAAGACTAAATAGCCCAAGAAAACTGACAATGAATAAGAAACCAATCATCCACCACAAGCCTGGGTTCTTTATGTCTTCTGCTCGGTTGCCAGGGTAATCCTCACCAATCAGTTTGTATGTTCTCTCATCCATAGCAATCAAATAGGAACCAAATCCCCCTATCAATAATTAAAGGTTAGAAATTGCATCAAATGAGGGAATCATAATGAGCACAATATGGATTAAAGGTACAATGAGAAACAAAAACTCTTAAAATGAAGAAATGCAACAGATAGTTGTTAAAGAAAGAAAAAGAGGGAGAGACGAAATGCAGCACAGAATTTTTTTAAAAGAATCTGCAACTGAGAATGAAAAATAATAATAAGAATAATACTAATAATAAAAGAGTTAATGTAATCATAATCTTATTGAATTTTGACAACTTCTAAAGAGTAGACCTCCACACATGACTCTTAGAGGGAGATAACTTCATCTAATATCTGAGCACAATTCTGAAAGCACTCTCACTTCTTTCTTTTTCACTGTGTATTGATGATCAAACCAATAGAGCAACTCACCATAACTAGCTATTTACAAAAAAAATACCCTCCACCTCCCAATCCATCAGTCTAGTTAAATCTTTATATAACTATAAAAACTATTTGCTGCATAAAAAACAATTTATTAAAAGGATTCGAGTAAAAAATCTGGAACAGGTGTTTGTAGAAATACCACATAGAATATCAATTTGTAAAGTATTAACCAATGTCCCATTTATTGTCTCGTTGCTAATCTAAAGTTATATAATGGAATATTTCAAAGGTTCCAATTTGCAATTAGGCGTTGATAGGATGGGTTTTCATAATCATTTATTCACAGGTAGCCAGCTCAAGAATATCCTGTAGAAAGAACCGTTACCATTAAATAAGTGATTTAGCTAATAATTATTGCTCTTTCAGAAACAACTATCTATTCACAAGTCAAGTCTATGCCTCAGTTTCAATGTTGTGCAATGTTGAAGAGTGAATACATCAATAATATAAGTAAAATTTACAATTCAGAGAGGAATACATGAAATATACAATTCAATGATTAATGGTAGAGCAAAATTACTATTACTTTGGCCACTCAAAATTAATTTCCCCTAGAATTAAAGATAGAAAGTAACACAATTTTGCGCGTGTATTCAAGACTTAAAACTAATATATATCTACAGCAACAAAATCTAATGTACAGGAGGGAGGGAATCGTACCACTAAAAGCGAGGCCATAACAGGCTACCACACAGGTCTGAATCACAGTGTTTTCTTGTCTGGTAAATGGCTGAATGGAAAGCCCTAATTTGGATAAGAATGTAGTCCACGACTTGACAAAGAAGAAACCAAGCAATCCGGCGCCGACGTTGAGGGAGGGAATGATCCCCACAGTGAGATTGAGCTTGTGGGTGATGATACAAAACAGTGTTCCCAAGATAGCACTCACCACCAACCCTCTTATTGTTATCTGATCTTTCCATTCTGGGATTTTCCCTAAATCCTCGTATTCAACGTCCTTGATCTTCTCAGATTCAAGAAGCAGAGGTTCCGATATTTCCACAGATGACGAAGTTTCTGTTCCCATTTTACTCTAAAGAATCTAAACCCAAGTGCCCTATATGATTTTTTTCCCCATCTACACACATACACAGATCTAAATTGGAGTATATATATATATATAAATCTATGTTTGTCGGTTAATTATGAAGTGGAATTGGTTGATTGGGTTTTGGGTGTGGCAATTTTTTGTTTGTTGTTTGACGACGACGTCATCATTTGAAAATACGCTGAACGGCCGCTGGGGAGTCAGACGAGATCACATTGTAGTAATTAATGTAAGCTGGATGGACAATGTTTGGATTCAGGGATTGTGTTTGTGTGGCTGTTACGTTTGTATGTGTAAGCCACGTTCACTGACCCTTAGATAAAACCCATTATTTTTGGACTTCGCGGCATGGCCTTTCTTTCTCAAGTTCAGAAAAGCCTCTCAAAATTCAGATCAGATATGAGCAGCCCATTGAGCTCTAACTTGTAATTTAAGTTGGGCCATTGTAATCCATCTAAATCATGGCCCATTATTTTTGGACTTCTCGGGCTCTCTAACTTGTTATCATTAGTATATATATATTTTTTGATGGTCTCTCTGCCTTGTTATTTGTGAACAACTAAAGCTCAAGCTATTAGATGCCTGATGTGCCCTCTAACATTCTCTTTCATTTAAACACGTTTCATTGTAGTTCTGACCATCCTGCCTGATCAGATGGGGTCGGACACCATTCAGTCGGACATTTTGCGTGATATTCAATCAAGGATTAGGTCGCTCTGATACTAACCATAACAAGTCGGGTGCTTCGCAATCTAACCCAAAAATTTAATGATGTAGGACAATTTTATTAGGCTTTTTATTATTTTTATTTTTATTTTTTATAATTTTTAGAGAGATTTTTAATTTCCTTCAACTATTATTTTCTTTATATTATTTAATTTGCTTAAACAATTAGTTTCGTTTATGCTATTAATTTGCTTTTGAATTACGCTGTATGGTACTTTGTACTCATTTGATTTGTGGCTGCATGCCAAAAGAGTTATAGTCCTTGTAATTTAAAAAAGTTTTATACTTAAATTTTTATTAAAGATAGAATCACAGAATAAAATTATAAAACTGTTCATTTTCCATCTCCCTCCCCCTAACAATTAACAAAATGGAAAAATGTCGGACAATGTCGACAACCACGTGGAATCATTCAGTCGTTATCATTTCAATCGGACGGACTGAAATTCCGACCGACTCCATCAAATTGGTGGAAGCCAGTGTATGTTTTGTTTGTTTGATTCGGAACTTAAGAATGGGTGGTTGGTTGATTCTACTCTTTGGTGCTCCAAAACTAGCAACTGTGTCGTTTTCTAGTATTTGGTTGCTTAGCTAAAAATGCAGATCCCTCAACAATCACTTCTGCCTAGCAGTGACACGGTGATTTGATATTTCAACGGAACCAATTCTCCATAACTCTGCAATAATGGAGGTTAGGTCATGTTCGTTTCACACCAAGTTGAAGCTGCAAATAAATAAACACACAATTCAAACTCAACTCTTTCATCAATAAATTGATTACCCACACTTCTTCACCTTACTAGTAAGCTTATAAAACGTATTACTCTAAAATTATTTTACTACATCAATAAATGGGTAAAGTATTCCAAAAAAAAATGAAAGATAAAAGAGAGAAGAAAAAGTTTCTAGTTTTTGGAACAAGTTCATATTTCACGTTGAGGCTCAACTTTATTTAATGAACAAAAACAAACCAATAGCAGGACATTTCATTTGAAGCCCTACACTGGTGACTAAAGTAAGATTAGCAAAATCTCTACAGCAAACTCGAGACCGACAATCCAAGTAAACAGATTCTAAGGATTACCATTCCAATAGAAGATAACCATTAACTAAATCAACTCCAAAGATAGACCGACCATTCCAACCTACAATACCCATTCCATGCATAACCACTAAATCATCTCCAAATATAACAATTCCAACAGAAGATATCAGGACGGATTTCCCAACAGCCATTTGTATTCTAGTGTATAAATTATTCAACTCATGTTTAGTTAAACAAAAAAGAAATATATATATTTCCACCTATGCATCACATCAACTGGAATGGAAGTTGTTAGATCAATACCGCAACCAATAATATCACCAAGTACTGTTTAAAGCAATACACAGCTTGAAAACAATCTAATGGAAGATGCAAGATCAATACTGCAAACGATAATATCACCAAGCTCTGTTTAAAGTAATACGCTACTTGAAAACAATCTTTTGGCACGTCCAATATGTCTTCAAAAGCTATTTGAAATCATGAAAGTTCAAGCGCTCCAAAAACAATTCTTCTAGCCAGCCTCCTCTGAAGAATTCCTTCGTTTTACAATCAAATTACATTACCCACCCCACATACAAGTATTCTACTTTAACTCTTATCAAATCTATCACTTTACAATATTTCACGTAAATTATGATATATTATTCGTCTTCCATAAACTATCAAACATGCCAAAAAAAAAAAAAATTTGAATAAAAATGACTGTGTAACTTTCTGTTACTACAATCAAAATAGCTTTGTCCTCATATCACTTACATCCAGAGATGCTTGTGGGGCATGCTAAGGTTGTCCAGGCCGACAACTGCATTAACATGGGCTCCATGATGAGAACCATGACTTATTGTAAGTTCTGTATACACTAAATGTCACGCTCACCTGCGTGTGTCCATGATAAATGATGTCACTATATTTCAGACACACTTCTTTAATCTGTATAAATGAAAATTGAGTATAAATGTGATGATTGAAAATGCTTGGTTCTGTTTCATGTCACAAATTTAGCAAATTTGCGTCAACTAGAATCATAACTGGCATAAATGATAAATGCAGATGCAGTAACAACAAATTTCTTCTATTTTGCCAAGCCTTGAACAGACGACCAACTATAACAACATTGCGTTTAACTGATAACCCGTGAATAAATATGATGCGCGACTCTCTTAACAAAGTCCATTTCTCTTTTATTTTATTTTTAAATTTTCAATGGCCAAGACAGTTCAAACTACATGGTAAAGTGCTCAAAATAAAACTCAATTTTAATTAGCTTAACAAAGATGTCAACCATATCTCTTCCTATTAGTTAATAATTTTCAAGTTCAATAATGGAAAAATACTGTATCGTAAACAATAAATGTAGTTCAATCAGGGATAACGGAATACCAGAAATCATAATAGATTATTTAGTCAGGTTATCATTTTATAATGTGTTTAGTTAATCATTTTATCTACAAAAACTGATTAAGTATGAAGTTCCAAAAAGAGCAGGACAAGTTTTACCCATAATACAGTTCCTAACACACCAATACTTGCAACGACCCACAACATTTTAAAACATTAATGCCAGATATTTCTAAGCAGCAATCACAATGACGATTAGCAAGATAAGGATATTATTATAATCTAACAGATAAGTATGACCTATCAAAAACTTAGAATATTCATCAAGTACCGTTGCTGACCCTAATGAGTATAATATCTTTAGAATTTAATTATCTTTGCATGTAACGGCATTCAAAATATACATGCGCACTTTATAGTTGCTATATATACTTTTGGGCTTCTCCTCTTCACCAAATACCACACACTAATTCATAATAGATCACACGCCCTTGTCAGCATTGCATGCAGAAAGAAACTGTGTATACTTATATCTTTACTTTCTCTCATAATACGTACATATTTTGCAACTGAATATATCTTGCACACTCGGATGCACAAATTCATCAGTTGAGTGACTGACATGATTGCCTCATTTGCAGTAACATGTTTATACCACTCCTGATCAATGGTCAACAGTGCACCTAATACTGTACCCTACAACCCACTCCAAGCTTGAATGCATCCAAGTCAGATGTTCACCAACTTGTGGGTCTCAAACCCCCTCCTCAATTTGTCCACATGATTTGATCTTGAGAACAAACAGATGACAAATATATTTGTATCTTTCTCTATGTTCCTCTTTGATCACCTTTATCTCAGACCCTTCTAGCAACCTCTGGCTTTCTATTCACGAACAATCCTGATGACAAGATTCCAATCTATTCCTCTTTCATCAGGCCCAAGTCTCCTTTTTAAATCCCATTTCCCCATCCTGCTTCATCTGTGTCTCCTTTGACAAACCAAGCAATAAATCATCAGCCCCTCTAACAAAAGTTCAAGATGAAGGTGAGTCCAAATTCCTCTACATTTTGCATGAACACAAATCAATCTTTTAACTCTGTTTGTCATTGTTGCAGTTACTGGGTTGGATGCACCGTAGACTAAGGCGAAATAGCAATGAGCCTTTCAAGGATTTCACAATTGGTATTCTCACTCATCCAAAAAAAAAAAATTACTTAAATAAATATATCCCAAATGATAGAAATTCTTCTTCTTTTTCCTTTTCGATTGCACCAGTAATATAAAAATGATTACCGGCTGAATTTTCTACGTCAAAAGTTAAAGGCTATAATCTATTGTACCAAGTGTTTATAGCGACGAGACATAAATTTTTTTAAAAATAAAACATTGATCAAATGATGGATCCGCAGTAAGTCCTATGGCAGCTTTATAATATGTCATAGAAGCTGCTGTTAGGTCTCTACATTTTTTTCTTTCTTTTGGGTAGGACATGTCCACAAATTTACCACCCTCACCAGCATGTCATACAAGCTACTGCAGCCATTTGATTACTCCGTACCCAATTAGTACAAGAGAAAGATGATAAAGAGCACACTGAGTCTTTTTAACAACTCCTTTTGATTTCTGGTTTTAGGGAATTCGCTTGTTTGCCTCTCAGTTCAGCCATCACTTAGCGACCAACAATACTACTCCAAGCCAAGCTACAGCTATGCATACTTAGGGAAGCAACAAGGGGAATGTCAAGAATATTCCAGTGAACTCAAAACCAATAGGGTGGAAGAGTTCTTTGAAGAAGAAACAGCTATTATTAACTCCGAACTCTTCAATGGCTTTCTTACAATTGGAACTCTTGGTCAGGAACCTATCAATTCAGAGCCTCCAACACCAACATTTCCCATGCCCTTTGAGAGTGTAACAGGGAAAAAAACAGAGGTAACAGAAAATGAATTGAAGCTTATCAATGATGAGCTAGAGAAGTTCCTGCAGGCTGAAGCTAAAGAGATGTGCAATGGATCATCAGAGAGAAGCAGTGTTAGCACTATTACATTAAGTGGCAAGCAAATAGAAGGTGTGGACACAGAAGAGTATGGAGATATGGTGCTTTGCCCACTCCAGGGATACCTTTCTGGATCTTCAATTGAACTATTTGAAACAAGTATAGCTGTAAATAGAGAAAAGAGACCACTGGAGCAGCCCTTTAAGAAGAGTAACATAAGATACAAGCATCCCATAGAGAAACATGAGGATGGGAAGAAACAAGCCCACAAAACATATGCCACGCATTTCATGAAGAAGATGCTTAAAAAGCTCCATTCCTCTTCAAAGAGCTCTAAAGGTTCTGCAGCTTCTGCTGGTGGTGAAGGTTCTGCTTCTGTTTCAACAAAGAGGAAACTCCCTAAGGTTGGTCCTGATATTAGCTTTTCGAATAATGACCTATCAAATACCTGGGTCCCATATTTGTGTTCATGTAAACCTAAAAATAATTTCATCACATTGTGAAATTTACACTCTATTTAAGTTAAAATGTTCAATTTATGCCTTTGAATGCACTACCAGCAAATGCAAAAAAAATCTAGGTCTCACCAAATGGGCAATTGCCCAACTGGTACAAACCCACCTTCCCAAATGGGAGGTTGGGGGTTCGAGCCTCAGTGGAGATAATGGGTGTGTGAGTTTGCTTAACCATTCAAAAAAAAAAAATCGAGGTCTGAATAAATCTGATGGTGCAGACCGTCTGATTCTGTTGCCTCTTAACGAAAAGAATCTCCGAATTGGGGATTTTCACCAGTTGTTCACCACTTTGTGCATATTCACAGAGGTTCACAAAGGGCGTCCTACCTAGGACGGTCCAATCAAGGAATTGTTATACAGAGTTCTTTCGCGCTTAAAGCTTGTTAGTTACAACTGATATTCACTTATTTATAGGCACATTTTCTTAAATAACTACAATATCACTTCTGTGTGACCTAATAGCAAAGATTAGCTGTCTTGGTAGCCGCTTCCTTGAAGGTCATACATCCAAGTCACAATTTTTGACAATCCAAGCCTCCAACCAAAAGAGCTTTTGGGACCATACATCACTATTTAAGAGATGGCCTTGGACAAAAATGTTTAAGGAATACAAAACTATAAAAACCTTCAGATCTTGAGAGGAGTATCTCGTAGACGCCAGAGCATTCATAGTAGATATGAGGTAACAATATTAAAATTCTTAATTTCCTTGTGAATGACATGCAGGTCCTAAGAATGTTCTGCAAAAAAATCCATCCTGAAAGATCAGCATTTGAGAAAGAGTCCACTAAGTCACATAAGCATGTGATAAACAAGACTTCCTATGACGGTTGCTATGACAAGGGAGATCTGATACTCCAGGACACAGACAACAGAAGGTTTCCCAAAAGAGCCGCGTTAAAGAAAGAAATAACCAAATTGAATCTAACCCATAACAGTCTCAGCGGCAGCCATTCAAGTCAGAATAGGGAGCACTGGATCAAAACAGATGCGGAGTGTAAGTACAAACGCATAACATTTGCACCAACTCTATCAGACTTTATAAACATCCCAGTATCTCACCAACCCAGAGCATCCACCATCCAGAACATGGATCAAGTAAATCATAACTTCTTGTACTAACTAATACTTTTTCTGTTTCTGTGTAGTAGTAACTACATAATTTATCAAGTTAGAGTCCATAATCATCCTACAATTGAATGGATATAATGTAAATAGACATTTCAAAAAATGCAGTCAAAATCTATAAGTTGCAGAGTTGTTCCTGCTCTTGGAGCATGGAACAAACTTTTTAACAGTGTCTTCTGAAACTATTATGTTAGTAAGCATTCCTAGGCATGTTGGTCATTCATGTAGCAGTAGTAATTTAAGTACCATGACTGTGATCCACAATATGCAGGACCAAAAAGATTAATGATATAGTTATCTGATCCATTTCTACTATTTGCGTTGCAGATTTGGTGTTAGAGCTGTAAAGGGAGAAGAAGCCGAAAGCAATGGTGATTAGCTGTCATCCTTTGGGAGTAAAAGTGCCGGTATGGTGTTGGTAAGATGTTGTACATTGGTGAACCCAAATCAAAAGAGAAGAATAAAGCGACATACCCCTTAAGTCCGTCAGTGTGATATTCAAGTTGTGGTTTTCATGATAAAAGTTTCAGTCTTTGCTCTAATTAGTACAAATAATTTCAATTGTTGAAATGCCAATCGAACCATTGAGAATCATCATAACACTCAACTGCATTAAACCACCAAACATGGTTGGCTGGGACAACCATCATGAATAATCTAGACCTTCAAAGCCAGAAAATTGATTTAATTTTTGTATCAATTTTTTAACTCCAGAACTCAGAAATAACAAAATTGAGTATGAGTAAAAATGTGCATAGAGAACTAAAAACATCAGTCATACCTCATGCAGCATCCTGTGTTGATAAGAAGGGCTATAGTACAATTTGAAGATTAAACTGGCAGAGGCTCTTCCTCGAGTCTTCCACCCATTTCCATCTTCCAAGAGCGATCAACTAGAGGCACTAGCTCTCTATAGGCAGAAGAGCAGCTCCATCATAAGTAAATTATAATACACACACACACACACACACACACACATATATGTATATAAGCAAAAAGGAAACAGATAGCAAAACTATATTGCAGCGGCGTAATTCTTTTTACTTAAAGGTAAGGTCCATCGCAGAATTATAGTGTTAAATTACAGCTCTTGCAGAATTATAGTGTTAAATTACAGCTCTTGGTTGCCTGAAACATAATCAAGAAAATGCAATGACCTCGCAGATTAAATGAGTGCTTAATATTTACTTGGGTCTAAAAAGTTCCAGTGTCTTATTACATAACATTCAAGAAGATCTATTTAGTTTCGTTAATACTTGATTAAATTGAAGAAAAGTTAGAATTTCAATACATGACATTTTTTTAACCTGTGATCCGGTTTATCTCTCACTATCATGTAACTGACTTGAATGTCAAAATGCCATGTAAAACACTTTGGACTGATTCAATTTTCATGGGACATTCAAATGACACCTTATAAATTCCCTATACCATTATTGACCAAGGATGACAATAAAAATTATGGATCACTGTGGGCAATCTAGGTAATCCTACTTTTGTCCCACATCGAAAACAAATGAAAAACGTGAATTCAATATATAGTGTAATCCCACAATTGTCGATCACCAAGAAGGCAAGAAAGGTGCCCCTTGATAAATAGGTCTTCAAGCAAAATCGCTCAATCAGAAACCTACATATCAAGGACCCTCTTTCTTGAGCCTATCATTTTCAAATTCCTCAGATCATGATGGTATGAATGCAGCACATATTCCAAAAGTTGAGAATTCAAAGGCATCAATAAGAATCCTCCAAAGCACATATAGAGGCCGAGGAGACACACACTCCAGACCTCAGGATACCAGTCAAACACATACCTCGGATCTCAAGAATCCAAAGGTATCACAAAATTCCTTCAAGGCACAAAGAGCTGCAGAGAAATGAAATTCGTCTTCGGATCTCAAGGGTCCGAGGACCTCAAGTTTCCTCTAAGGCACAAAAAGCTGCTGAGGAATAAACATTCGCCTTCAGACCTCAAGAGTCCGGGTACCTCAAAATTTCTTTAAGGCACAAAAGTGCCGCGGAACAAAATGACATGAAAATTACCTCGAACTCAAAGAAGTCGACGGTTAAAATTTTCATATCAAATCCTCTAAAGCACAAAGCAGTGCCAAGGATAAAAATAAATTACCTCGGAATGCTAATCATGAAAGTTGAAGCTAATTGCTCAAGAAAAACACTACGTTGATCTCCAGGATGATCATTAAAGATGATCACCAAAGTTGGTCAACATCATTATTCATTAAGGCTAGTCACCTAAGCTAATTGCCAAGAGTGATCGCCATCAACCTGAGAAAATAAAAGCACCAATAGCTTGAACAGAAGAAGTCTCAACATAAGACGCCACCTTTGAGCATGGGGGCACCTCAACGACAACCTCCTCAGAAGCCTTGATTTTGGGTCTTCGTACTTTCCAATAAGACAAATATAAGTCACTGCCTTCAAGGCATACTGTCCCAATTTTTCAATTCCCTCTAGTTATGGCTGCCACATCAAACTAAAGGGGATTGGGGGCAAAGCGTGGGGCAAAAATCTCCCCTTCCAATTAAGACAAGACACATCAGCTCATAAGGGGACCACCACAAATACCGGGACTATTTAACCTTCAAATTGGGCCTCTACAAGAAGCTTAGGCCGGGTTAACTAAGCATAATGGGCTGAACTCATTATGAAGGCCCGAGATGATAAGACCCCCAAGCCCAATTACGAATATATTACTAAACCCATTTTAGTAACAATTCTATTAGAAGAAGAATTGTTATCTATGGAAACCAAATAATGTAAATCCTTGTTATAAGGAAAGTATGATATAATTCAGATTCTTAAGGGACAAGCAATGTGAGTCCTAAAAGGAATCGATTATGGTTTTTCCTATATAAAAAGGGCTCAGGACTCTCAATAGGGGGGACACGGAGAAAAAAGGCAAAGTCCCCACAAATAGAGATCCAATTCTTATCACCAGAACTACGTTCTGACCTGATTCCCACGCTCCATGCGGGATACGTAGGCAATCTAGGTAATCCTAGGTTCGGTCATATCATCAAAATACCCTCCATCTCTATACAAATTCTCTAGTTCGTTGTTTCTTCTATATTATTATTTTGAGTGTAATAATTGCAGAGATTTTGTTAACTTGTCAAAGTCGAACGAATTTTTGTACTTACAATCACTGCCCATAAAATACTCAACAGTCAGTAGCAAATGAACAATTCTAATAAACATTAAGCAAGTTTGAAGAATATCTATGGGAATACGAAACTTACTTGAGGTCATGACTGACAACGAGTAAAGTTACTTCTTTCTTTAAGTGCTTTAACAGCTTTACAACATCTGCACGTGCCTTCCAGTCTGATTTTTAGAGTAGCAGAAAAGAAATACTACAGTAGTTCAGGAAAGAGGACTCAAAGCATGAAAGAGGAATCAAAGGCATAAAGATTCATACATAAAAATCCCGAAAACTTCTTGAGAAATTGTCTTTGAAACCAAAGAGAACTGGACAAACACATTGAAAATTGAAGTTTACAAGCAACAGGCCAACTCAGACTCAAAGTTAATCATCCTAAAATGTGGTTAACTAGTTCATCACAAATTGACTTAGCAATGATTGCCAAACATTTCTTGTTCTACAAACATCTGAGTATGAGATAGTACACACTATTTACTCCCAATGACTCCATGTCTTCCTAGACTCCATTGGATAGTGTATGAAAGAAGAAACAACAGGAATGCGCAAAGAATTGGACTAAAACTACATATACATACCAAGACCAGCTAGAGGTTCATCCAATACCAATAAATCGGGGACGTTTACCTAAATAATGTCCACAAACAATAAGTAATCAATATTCATCCAACAATGAGCAACTATATCAGCAATAATCTTATGATAACATAAGGATCTAGTCTTTTAATACATACAAACATAGAAAGAGACCATACTTATCAAATATGTACATATATAGGAGAAGACAGAGGAAGAGAAGTTATTACTAATTGAACTGCTAAGGCCAGCCGACGTTTGTAACCCCCACTTAGTGAGTGGGGGTCTTTATCCAAAGAGATTCCATGCAATCCAACCTAAGAGTTTCATTTACTTAAGGAATGATGTTACTATTTAGCAAGGAATATGACAGAGCATTACATAGAAATTATGAACATAAATCCCAAAAAAAAATAATAATAATAAAGGAGGCAGTTTTAAAAAACACTTATCCAATCTGAGAAGAGCTTAGTTACCGAAGCAATAGCTCTTTGGAGTCTTGAAGCAAGAAGCTCTCTCAATTCAAAGCCACCCTTCTGCCTTGGCCAGCCAAATGTAACTTCGTCAATAACATTATCTGCCACAAAAAACCTAGTTCCAAAAGAAGCATCTTAGATACTTCAACTGAACAAATATGAGCAGAAATGAGTTGACTAATAAACAAATTCAAGTATGATGGATATAAAGCCAGAAAAGGCATTAGTAGCAAAATAAGCAAAATTCAAAACTCCTAAAGAAAAGGAAGGCTGAAGTTCAACTCTCATAATAGTTAAGGGGAGATTATAGAGAGACAAAGTTACTTTGTGCTTGACAATCTTGAAGGAAAACTAAATGAAAACTGAAAAGAAGAAGATAAAACTGCTCGTGGACAGCGTGAAAACAGAGATGAAAAGCTTAATAATTTTCCTAAGTAGAAAGACTTGGAATCAAATACTGGCTATGATTACCTCTCAGGAAACTGAAAAACAATACCAACTCTTTCTGGGGTTAATAGTTCAGGAGACTGACTTGGAGTGCCATCATTACCATATCTTTGAATGCAAATGGATCCTGATGTTGGTTTGCTCAGCCCTGCAATAAGCTATGAAGAAAAATGGGAAAGGAGCATTAAAAATAAAGACCAAGTGGTGAAAGTGAAATGAAAAAGAAAAGGTGCAAAGAAAATACAAGATAAATCCCAAATCATGAGGTAGACCTGCAAGAGAGTAGTTTTCCCACTTCCACTCCGTCCAAAGATCAATCCAAAACTGCAGCAATACAAAATAAAAAATCCTATGAATGCAAAGCAATTCTTGAAAATATATTTAAGCTTCCTGTCAAGTAGAAGTTGCAGAGGCTTTGCTGGAGTAGTAAATGTACGTAAGGTAATTTGAGTGTGAGAGAGGATATAAAACGTTCCACTAGTCTAACCTCAAAATTTTACAAATGACATTTGACCCCATTGGATTATCAAACCATCTATCTATCACATTCCTGTGCACTAAAAATATGGGAAATGGTCCACAACAAGAATACTAGTAGATGAAATGCTGAGGTTAATCTGTTTGAAGATATATCTTGCCATGGGAAATTCCTAGAAAGGACAGTTTAAATTTTACTTTTTTATAATCAAATCAAACGAATAATACCTGTATGACGTACCTTTTCTCAGGAAGGGAAAAACTAACTCCATTCAAAAGGTTGATTTGGGTTCCAGGGGGCCGGTAGCTAACAACCCTTACCTTAAAGAAAACAATCATAATGCTTCAGGAACTCCAGCCCTCTCACTTTTCTTTTTCAAATTATAATAGAAATGCTACATGTACATGCCAGCAATGCACGTATTTACAAAGTCTATGATTCTGCTGGATGTAAGAAACAATACTGGTGTAGCAGCTAAGAATTAATCCATGCCATATCTAAGTCAGGACGGGAGTGGCATGACAGGTTTGGGTCAATGGGGTGTGGAAGTATGTACTGAAGGTGCAATTATTTGCTTTCTTTTTTTGCTTGGAAACAGTAATGCTGAGCAATTATTATTACTGTTCCGTTGTAGCGAACTTAATAAAAGAAAAAAAAAAAATTCATTATTACTGTTAAAAGAGGGAAAAGACTTAAACCTAAGATGCATAGAAACAGTAAGGAAAAATGGGATAGCATATGATTTGATTGACATTGCATATGATTTGATTGACATTTTGATTTTTAATAGAGTGGATCGGCAAAACAGGGTTCATCTAGTCAATCCTAAATAGTTGGAAAAAAATATTTGTTTGAAAAAATTAATATTCTATTAATGGAATAACCAACAAAAATTAGGGGAAAAACAAAAGAAAGAAATGGAGGAGACTTACTTCGAAGCAAGAGTGATCGCATGAGAGTCTTAGCATTCGAGTCTTTCTAGAGTGCAAACAACAGAAAAGAAATTACAAGTGAACTAAACGATTTATCTGAATTACATTGTAGAATCTTAAAAAATCATTTCATGTACTCAAACAATTTTGGAAAAAATAAATTAATCAAAAACTATATGAAAAAAAAAAAAAAAAAAAAAGAAAGGAAAAAAAATACTTGCCTGGAGCATAGTTGTGGTGAGATGGCCATTTGTGGTTCAAGCATTCTGGTGCCAAGTGCAGATGACGAGGTAAATAGAGCACTTGCCATCAGTCACTGTCTAGCTCTTACGAAGGAAGTTTGGATGAATACCCAAACAAGTATCAAACTTATCCAACTGCCCTAAGATATATTACCATGTCATCATAAAATAAACGATGACCACTAAAGTGTAATGTATGAGATCGATATTTTTGAAAGATAATGCCACATGTCAAGTCAAGAGAAGAAAATACATTTCAAGATCATGACTGAGAATAGATTTTGAAAAACTAAGAAGGCCGATCAAAACCTACAAAGTAGGAGATGATCAAAATTATGGGCATAGTTATTGCAATTACCTAATAGAAAACAGAAAAAACTTAATATAATACCCTCATCATCTTATGCCCAACAATTAGAGATTTACTCCAGGGGTTGTTCAAAACTGTGGAATGCAGGTTTTCTTATTTTTAGTTCAAAACAAAAGCCATGTTTCTCTATGGTACTCGGAGACAAGTGAAACAAATGGAAGAGGTAAAAGTCAGCTCCAAAGGAATAAAGTCCAGAAGCATTTAGTGAATTAAGAATGCAAACAAGTTGATGATGATCAGTAGCAGAAAAATAGAGAAGACAATCCTGTTAAATCGTCTGGTAATCAGAGTAACTAATTTGGTGAAACCATCTCTGCTTAACAATCAAACTCCCAATAACAACCATAACTATTACATAAAAATATATAAATGCAGGTATAAATTCATCAGTCCAACCAACGAAATAAGTAAAATTTATCCCATTAACCAATGAAATTGCAAAACAATCCCATATAACTGGACATGAAATTCAACAAATTGTACACAAATAATAATAATAATAATAATGATAATAATAATAATGGAAATTTAGGTTTTCACCTGGTGGCGGTTGTGAGCGTTGCTGGAGAGAGCGGAGTGTACACACAGCGGGAGTCTGGATAGGGGTGCTAGAGAGGCGATCTTGAAGGGCCACCCACGATATCGATTTGTAGATTTCTTAGCGGTTGGAGAGGTGCCGTTGTGAGTGAGAGCACCACCACTACGATATATAGATATGCTGATTTAAGGTCTCTGTATGCTGATTTAAGCTCTCTGTTTACTAGTAATGCTATGTTTGGTTGGAGGGAGAAAGCAAAGAGGATGCGGCATCCCTCATTTTTTAATATGTTTTTTATCCGCTTCATTTTGGAATGGAGGAGAGAGAAAGTAAATAATTACCTATAAATATATAATTTACAATTTTAATGGTTTTAAAAAAAATCAAATGAATATCTACTTTTTATTATTTTATAAAATGATGATATATTGATAAAAAATATATATATATAAATTCTTTTTCCCTTCATTCTAATCAATCAAAAAATATTGATAAAAAAATTCATCATTTCTACCATTCATTTCAATTAACCAAATAAGAGATTCATCCCTCCCCCTATTTCTCCTATTTATTTTTTCATCCACTCTAACCAAACTGAGCATGATGGACTCATTAAGTAAGATTCTGAAAAAAATAAAAATAAAATAAATGTCCTACTTTTATGAAGGGATTCTCCCTATTGAACACCATTTCGGTGGGGCTTAGTTCGCTGTATCTGTGCTTGGTGAATGGTGAAGAACCAAAAAAAAAAAAAAAAATCCATATTGGTTTCCGTAAAAAAAAAAAAAAAAAAAAAAATTACATCTTACTGACATAAACCAACTCCTCCTCTAATCAAATATTATAAAAGAGACAAGGAAATGGGATCTGAATTAATGAAATTGTCAAAGATGATAAAAGAAGAGGATAAGGATGGAAAGCATTTGATTTGACTATCAAAATCAAATAAAAAATGTCGAGTGCTACTTTTTTAGGTTCGATATGTAATTAATATCAGTCGGTTTATATTTACATTGACTTTGTTCAAATTAATGAGTCATGTTGGAGAGCTATTCTAAGAATAGTTCGCAATATCTTTCACTAGTACTCGACCAAAGCATCTTAATACTCTCAAAAACGAAAAATGAAAACGTTGATAACAATCAGAAATATTCAGAGATGCTGATGTTCTGGTGTATGAACAATCCCTTGAAATAATCACGGAGCAAAGCCCGTGAACCGCCCCCTTATTTAGGTCATTTGTTCATGTTTATATTGTACATTGTAAATGGAGCCTTTTAAGACTTTTCTTTTTGAATAATCAATCGATATCAGATCTTTAGCCTTTGTTTTTATTCATGCGTTACACAACCACACCGTACTGGTGAAGACTTTGCTTGGGCCACTCGACTTGGGCCGCTCGGTCCATTTGGAAAGATGGTCCAGATAGAATTCTGTATTTCTGGTGAGTGGGCCTTTACGTAAGGGAAGCGCTTAGGCTCCTTATGTTGGGCTTGCTTCTGGGCTGAGCATTGTGCACGTGGCATTCTTTGGTTGGTGGGAGAATTTTCCTCCACAAATTTTGTTTATTTTTATTTTTTATTTTTTAACTTTATTGCATGAATTTTGTATCCTTTTACAAAATCCCTTTCCTAAAATGCTATTTTCTGTCCAATAAAATTGGTGCATTGGAATGAATAGCATAAAAATGGTCTCTAACTCTTCCGTTCTTTTTAATTTTACCATTTTGCTTCTTCAGATTTCTTTAACCCCTTAAAAAGAACTTCCATTTTTCTTGTTCAATCAAACTCTAATTTTCTCTTTCAAATTCTCTAATATTTCCTGTCTTCTTATCTTTTCCTTCTTTTGTTTTTGTTTTTTATTCTTGTTTTTAAATTTTCTTCTTCTTGCACTCAATAATGTATGTGCAGTAATATTTTTCTCTCTCTCTCTCTCCTCACGTTCTTTAAATTTATTAACTACAATTTTATAAACTTAATGTTTGTATTTAATTTTTTTTTTTTTTTTTTTTTTTTTGCAAATTATGACAAAGTATTTTGAATATTGATTACATAATTGTTGTTACACCTTGGATACATTGTAATATAGAAAGCATAAATAATGGCTTGACTATAGTAGTTTTCTATTTTTATTTTTTTTATTATACTCCCAAAAAAAAAATCTTCAACAGCCTAATTTTAGAAGTTGTGACGGATCAAATGCTCACTTTGAAAATTCATATTTATTTATTATTTATTTTTATTTATTGGCAAGAAATATACACATCACTCACAAACATAGTTTTGTTCATTAGGAGAATTGAACCCTCACCATCTATTAGGAAAGTAGAAAAATACCACAAGACCACAAAGCCTTTAATATTTTATAGATAACTTGTTGAAGGGATTTATATATACAATTCTCTATTTTTGTATTTTAGGGCTTGTTTGGTACTATTTTTGTTTTAACCTAAAATAAAATAAATGTTTTATTGTAAAGTGTTTTGAATAGTAATCGAAAATATGATTAATAATGTTCATTTGTTTTAAGATTTTTTAAAGCAAAAATATAAAAACAAATTTAATATAAAAGCTTTACGAGTTTGAAAAATATAATAGTTAGTTTAAAAAGGTCATTTAAGAGTTTTTCAAAAACAAAAATAAATTACCCTCTGTACTCCCAAAAGTTTTTGTTGATGCGGAAATCCTCACGACTCGGAACGACGGCGTTTACCTGCAAAATAAAGGAACGTCACCTCGAATGGCACCGGTGGAGTGCCGGCCGAAGACCCTCCGACGATCAAGTTAGTACTTGTAATCGTATCACATAATAATTACGTATATTCTGTTTAGAGGTTTTTTTCTCGTACCTTCTTTAACGACTTGGTGCCTTATTTATGGCTGTCGATCGTAATCAAATTGGTCCCGCTGGAGATTTGCTTGTGCGAGATAAGAGAAGATCGTCTGTTGCCAGATTTGTCGGGGATATGCTTTGCTCCTTTGACTTTCTCAAATTATGCCAAGGTTATCCTTACCCTGTTGAACTATGTCGTCATTCATTATCCTAGATAAGAAATGTCATCATTCTTATCCGATGGAAATCTTTATCTCTGATAACGAAATATGTCGAAGAGGTCTGGCGGCTGTTCAAAGTAGGTTATTTTTCCCTATCAGTTGCCCCCCATTCCCAAGCTTGCTCGTCTAGCTTTAGTAGTGTAAATTTATTTTATTTTATTTTTGTTTGCCCTGGGAACAGTACCCCCGCGGGTACTATTCATGTGAACAGTAGATTTTTTTATTTTTATTTTTATTTATTTATTATTTTTTTTTTCCTCTTTGCCCTGGAACAGTACCCCCCGCGGGTACTGTTCATGTGAACAGTATAAGTTTTTTTTTTTTTTTTTTTTTTTTTCTTGCCCTGGAATAGTACCCCCGCGGTTACTATTTCCGCAGGTACTGTTCACGTGAACAGTAGATTTTATTTTATTTTATTTCTTGCCCTAGGAACTCTTCCATCGGATACTATTTTTTAGTACTTTTGGGTAATCTCCTCGTGGGTACTATCTTTAGTACCTTTGGGTACTCTACCCCTAGGTACTATTTTTGATACCCTTGGGTACTCTGACCCTGGGTATTCTTTTTGGTACCCTTGGGTACTCTTTCCTTGGTAAGGGAATAAATTGGACGAGCTTTACTCAGGTCGTCACTCTTTTAATAAGGGAATTAAATTTTACGAGCTTTACTCAGCTCGTCCCCTTTAGTAAAGAATTTTTATTTACTATCCCTTATAGTACGGGGATATTAATTACTGAATTCATTCAGCCCGGGTCCTTGTAGTACAGGACATTTATTTACTATCCCTTATAGTACGGGGATATTGATTGCGGGATTCATTTAACTCGAATTCTTTTAGTACAGGACATTTCTTTAATATTCCTTATAGTACGGGGATATTGATTATGGGATTCATTCAGCCCGTCCCTTCAGCAAGGGAATAAATTTTACGAGCTTCACTCAGCTCGTCCCTTTAGTAAGGAAATTAGGTTTTACGAGCTTAACTCAGCTCGTCCCTTTAGTAAGGGAATTAATTACCACATAGGTATAACACGTGAGGGGAAGGATCGTTTTTTACCTGACCTTTGTAGGTTAAGTCTTGATCTCTGATGACCATACTTTTGTCAGTTAAGCCCTGGTCTTGGTCTCTGATGACCAGACTTGGGGTGACCGGGCACTGGTCTTGGATGACCGGGCCTTTGTAGACTTTGGACAATCAATTCTTAATCTTGGTTGACTAGGCCTTGGTTTTGGATAACCAAAGCTTGATTTATGATAACCAAGGGTTGTACCCTTCCCGGTGTGTAGAGACTTACCTGGTTATAGTTTCGGAAGATCGAGCACCGGTCTTGGACGACTAGTGCCCCCGAGGGGTCGCTAAAGGAAAGAGACTGAAAACCTGACTAGCTCGATGCACCAAGGTACGTCAATCTTCTAAACCTTGTCATCATATGTAGATTAATGATTGATATCGTGTGATCCACTATTCTGTCCCCGATGCTGGGATCTTGGGTGATGACCCATTCTATGAACGTTTATACAACAAATGGGGTGTCTGGTGCTGCAACAATTTACAGTTGTCTAAAAATATTAAATTGTGTTAGAAAGAATTACTGAAAATTAACCTACAATGGATTGTCAATCCAAAATTCTGCATAATCTGAAGTCGATAGGCAATTCCTGCAAGGGAAGAGAGGTGACGATTGTCGTCTGGTAAGTGGAGGCTTAGTGTCCAACGACTAGCTTGATGCTTAGTGGATAGGGGCGTGGTACCCAACGGCTGACGAATGACGGTCTGGTGGCCAGTACCAGATGACGGTCTGGTGACCAGTACCTCGTTGGGTCCAATGATCGCCCTTAACTTAGGAACCTCCTTAGGAATACAGACCTCATGGGATCTTGAGGGACATTGAACTCCTTGGACCTGAAGGCCTCGATACATTCTTGGGTGTAGAAGGCCACCCTGATTGCATGAACGGACGGAGTAATGAGACTCCGTTGCTAGAGATATCCTTAGTAGTAGAGGCTTTACTAATAGGTAGAGACCCCCTTGTTGGTGGTGATCTTCTTGATGGGTAGAGACTTACTCATTTATGTAGGTGCAGAAGGACCATGTCTTATTTTTCAACGACCAGGCCTTGGTAATTTGCTGTTGTCCGATATGAGATGGAGTCTGGTCTTAGACAACCAAACCTCAGTAGTGAGGGGACCAAGCATCGCTAGATGGAAAACACCATATTGGACGGCCTGGATCGACATGCCAAATTTTGATTATTGTCATCGTACACTGGGTGGCATCACGCAACCCACTGCTTTGCCCCCAGTATGATGGATGGGTAATCAAGATAGAGTCCTATCCTTATATAAGAACATGGAAACCCATTGTCAATTGATGACTTTGGGATGGTTTCCATGATCGGAAACTTTCGTCTTACCGTCCGAGCCAAGTCGCGTCGGGATAATTATTTCTTCAGAGAACTAATCGTTCCGACAGACGGCGCCAGCTGTTGATGCGAAAATCCTCACGACTCGGAATAACGGCGTTTACCTACAAAACAAAGTGACGTCACCTCGAATGGCACCGGTGGTGTGCCGGCCAAGGACCCTCAAACGATCAAGTTCGTATTTGTAATCGTATCATATAATAATTACGTATATTCTGTTTAGAAGTTTTTTCTCATACCTTCTTTAACAGCTTGGTGCCCTATTTATGGCTGTCGATCGTAATCAAATTGGTCCCGCTAGAGATTTACTTGTGTGAGATAAGAGGAGATCGTCTGTTGCCAGATTTGTCGGGGATATGCTTTGCTCCTTTGACTTTCTCAAATTATGCCAAGGTTATCCTCACCCTGTTGAATCACGTCGTCATTCATTATCCTAGATAAGAAATGTCATCATTCTTATCCGATGAAAATCTTTATCTCTGATAACGAAATATGTCGAAGAGGTTTGGCGGCTGGTTAAGGTAGGTTATTTTTCCCTATCAGTCTTGACTTGTTTGGATAATCCAAGTTTTTATGATAGTGGGGTTTTATTAATATACTATTGTATTGATATGAGTGAATTTTTCAATATATCCTTGTTAAGAGACAAAAATAGTATTTCGTAATTAGTGCACTTGTTTAGTCAAAAAGATAATTTAGAAATGTTATAAAAAATAGTACATCATTTTTGGAATAAGATCCCAAAATAAAAAAGATGGACAAGTATTTTAGAATAGAGGTAGTATTGTTTATCACTGTAGTGCAGAAACATGTAAAAACACAAAATTGGTGTTTTGATTTTTGGCTACCATTCATGAAACGTTTCGGCATTATGCAAAATAAACCACTGTTCGCTGCTACAATATTTGACAAAAACAAAATGCATACCAAACAGATCTTTACTCTTTTAAATCTAAATTATATAATTTTATATCATTTAAACTTTAAAAAACTAAGAACATTGCCTAATAATTTAGTCGGTAGAGTATCCAATTCCTCGAACGAATATATTCGCGTTTGAGTTTTCACTCCCCCTAAATAAAATAAAATAACTTAAAAAATCTTAGTAACCATCCAAATGCAAAAAGTTGGGCCCACATACAAACAGTGCTTGGGTCCTCCATTTAGGAGGATGAAGTTCATTCTCCATTTGATGTGGTATAGGTTAAACCCCCTTCTTCTTCTTCTTCTTCTTCTTTTTAAAACACGATCAGTACGAGCGGGACTCTCCTTTATTTTCCTTTGTCTCTCCACAACAAAGCCATTCTCTCTTCTTCTTTTCTTAATCTCATTGCAATACAAAATCTCCATATCCAACCTCCATCGAATATATATATATATATATATATATATATATATATATATATATAGTTTTCTATTATAGTGCTCCGTGTGAAATTATAAAGATTTTACACTTATTAAAGACTATATAGTTAGAGTTTTATAGACTCACCCTCAGGGTTTTGGAATGGAGACATCCACAAGCAGTGGAGGAAGGTGGCAGCGACTAGTAGTGCAGGATGAAGACTAGGGTTTCGAATGGAGGTTGAATATGAAGATGGAAAGAGACTTGTTTTGTTGCGAAGAGAGAGAAATAAGAAGATCGCGTTGTAGAAAAAAAAAAAAAAAAAAAAAAAGAAAAAAAAAAAACGGTTTAACTCGTAAAAAATGGGTAATGTCTATTTTTAATTTTATTTTTTAGACACATGTTCCAATGACGTTAAATCACGTCTGATGAAGAATGAACTTTATTCTCTTAGATAAAGGACCCAATCATTGTCTCCTACTAGATCCGTTCATAAAAATTAGAAACTACATAAAATTCAAAGCCACTGATTTTGCTTTTGATTCATAGAATTAAGTTTTAATAAAATTGTGCCGTGTCTTATCGTCAGTCAAAAATAATTTTTCTAATATAGACATGAAATGTGGATGTGAAGAAAGCCAAAATATATATCCCTTGCGAAAGTTCAAAGGAAAAAATCAATGATTTTTTTTTTTTTTTTTCTCTTATAATTATTAACAACAATTAGTGGTAGGAAAATAATATCCCATAAAAAAGTTCTCTTTGAAGAGGAAGTATTGTGTTTGTGTAACAAATGAAGAAAAAATATTTGTGTTCAAAACTTCAAGTACATGAAGAAAAATAAATCTTTTATAAATCATGGAATTTTTTTTTTTATGTGTTCAAGTACATGAAGAAAGATGCTTTGTCGGCAGAAGATGGATGATTTACCCTTTCTTTCCATGCCAGATGCCACCTTCTAGCTAGACTTGTATGGATCTGTGGGGGCCGCGGTATGAAATTTCAAAAAGATGATTTAACGGACTATGAATTTTTGACTGACTATTCCTTTTTTATGCATACATGCACCTGACCTGCACACACGGAGGGCTGCGCGGGCCTATTCGCTTCCAAAAAAACAAAAACAAATCTTTCCAACACACGGGCTCTTTTTCTTCAAATGTTCAAACCCCACTTGATGTGTGTATAATTCTCCTTAATCTAGTGTCTTCGGAAGGATATATATAACATTTTATATTTGAAAGATTAGACTCGTAACATTTAATTAGGTTAAAGTGATGGAAGGTTAAAAAAATAAAATAAAAAACTAGCTAACAAACAAGAAAAAGAAAAAGAAAAATATGTTGTCTCAATTTTGAAGATAGTTTGGATATACGGTCTTAGGTAGACCAATCTCTCATTGGAATTGGACAAGACTTATTGGTCTTTATAAAAGAAAAGTAGGTTGCCAGGGAAAAAGAGAAAAGGAAAAGTTGGACTTTACAACTATATATCATATCATTCCCAAAAAACATGCATTCACAAGGCTACTTAATTACGATGAATTAATTAAATTATAGTACCAAATATACTTCCAAACAGGTAGAAGCTAGAGTGAGTCTGCATTTACCGCCGGAGGGTGAAGGTAAGGGAAGAAAATAATTGGTAAAGGAAGAAATGTTTGGTTTGAAATTGAGGAATATATATAATATATATTAATTGAAAGGGATGGAGGCAAGGAGGAAGAAGAGGTCTTTGAATTTTTTTTTTTTTTAGTGTTTTTAATTACCATCATTCATAATTAAGCAGGAGGAAATTATAAAAGAATTAAATTATTAATAATTTATTCTATGCATATTTTTCTTTAATTATAATTTATAACGAAGGTAGATTATCTTATTTTACCCTTTATACTTACAAAACACGTACCATATCCTTTTGTCTTCTCTTTTTCAATAATCTTCTAGAAATAACATCTTATATATACAAATAAGATAGAAAGATTAATAATATTAATATCCTTTACTTTCTATTCTTTCCCATTTATATAAATATGAAAAATAGTGACATTACCCAATTTTGGTCTGCCGCAATAGGGTTTTAGCCTTTTAGGAAGATAGGGACCTTATTTTTTTATAGGTTTCATGTTTATGTTTTTTCCTCATTAATTGATTTAAACAGAAGAAACCTTTGACACTATCTTATTTAAATTTTCTCTTATCCTAAATTTTCACAATTTTCAGCCAAATAAACGGAAAACAAATTCTAACACTTTTCTGTGTATTGATATAACTTTCCAGGAAGATAATATTCACGAGTCCAATTAAGTAGTTTAGAAGATTCATATATGGCAACATTTGGCATGTATTTTGTAACCTTAAAACCATTTTAATTACTTGCCGTCTACGACACCTCTAGCTTTATATGTGTCTCCTATTGGAGCTATCTAAAATTTATAATTTATTATTAATTGTAGTTTACATTCCATTCTCCAAGCTACATATATATAGAGAGAGATATCGAGATAGAAGTACGGTTGGCATTAGGTTCAAGCCGCCTCACTTTCTCCATTGGACCATTATACATCGTACCTTTATAAGCAAAAAAAAATTCTACTATATATTTTATATCTTAAATATATATTTGTGGAGATGGAGAATTATGCTATGCTATTTCCTTGTGAACCATTATCATCTTCTACTTTCGCATCATCAGACATGTTGCAGGGAAGTACATCTGATGATCATGTTGTTGGTATTAATGGCAATCAGCTTTATAATAACAAGTCAAACGGGTTCCTGGCATTGAAGACAGAGATTGATCATGCAGTTCCCACATCAATATCACAAGTTAAAGATCTTCCTAATAGTAACAGTAACAGTACTAGAAGATTTCATGAAGTCGATGACAACGAGGCCGCAAAGTCTGCTTCAGGTAAGAAGATGATGAAGAAGAAGGGGGAGAAGAAAATTAGGAAGCCCAGATTTGCATTTCAAACAAGAAGCCAGGTTGATATACTTGATGATGGTTATCGCTGGAGAAAATATGGCCAAAAATCTGTCAAGAACAACAATTTTCCGAGGTGATCGATCTATCCATCAGTGGAATTAATTATCTAATTCATATATAGCTTTTCTAATTCAAGTAGCCTTTCTTTTATTTATATATATATGTGTGTGTGTGTGGCAAACGTGATCCATATATCTTGATGCATCCTAAGTAGATAGAATTGTATCCATTTGTTCATATCCATCTTGATGCATCACTAGACCCCACCATTATCCTTATCGGTTCGACTTTGTTGAAAAGCCCAAAAAAAGAAAAAAAAAGACCACTTTAATCACCTATTTGATGTAGAAATGTTGTTGCTTCCAAACTAGGGTTATTGATCCTAGCTAGTTATATAAACTGTAGTATATATTAATTGCATGCATGCATGCTTTCCATGGACGATATATGCATGGAAGTTATATCCTTTTTTGCATGCCAGATGTCAAATATAATTATATAACAGCTCCTTCTTATTTCTTATTGCTTTGTGAGTACCTTATAAGCATCATTGGTTATGGATCATATAGACTTGAGTAGGCATTACATCCAATATATATCACAGTCACCATATAGACAATCTTTGCCTTATCGATCTCCATATATTTTTCTTCCGGTTAGTGTCGATCTTGTGTATGTCCAGGGGCACTTGCCCCTGGCTCCGCCCACTATACATATATTTTTTATATATATATGGAATTTTTTATGGAATGCGCACCCTAAAATTATTCCTTATTTAGTTTTTTTTTTTTTTTTCTTCCTAATTTACTCTTCAAATTCTTTAAAAATAGTTAAATTTTCCTTATTAAATTAAATTTTAATTTTTTCCTTTTTAAGTTGTCATTTTTCTTACACTTTACTATTTTTTTTTTTCTACTCCTTCAAATAATTTTTTTTTCTTAACACTGTACCCCCTAAACTAAAATCCTGACTACGCCCCTGGTACCTATGCACACGTACATTGAATTTGTAGGCACACCTACATGGGACTGCTGACAACAATTCCATGTTATCCATAATTATATTGAAGAACAGATTAATTAATTCTTCTAAACACAAGTTTTTTGTACAATTAATTCACCTACATGTGTATAAATTCAAGACAATCGGGGCCGTACGTACGTAATTATTCATGTATAAGTTTTATAGACATGTTATATATCTGTTGGCTAGCTCCATGTATTTCAATGGCATCGGCTCAGGTGCATATCATATTAGTTCAGGTAATTAACATGAACCATATGTTCCATATTTCGTTTTTCAACGTCTTGAACCAAATACTGTTGGTTAATTTACAATTCGAGCATGATGTTATTTTATTGTAATTTATGTAAATGGTCATTTTTTTATGTTTATGAAGTTGTGACCCGAATTTTATTTTCGCTTTGACCTGTTTATGACCCAAAAATGTACTTTCGTTGGACTACTTTCTCTTGCAGGGTTGTAGACTCTTTTGTAGGGCATTTAGGGTTTGTGATTGAGAGATCCAGGGGGGGTGGGGTTTGGGAACCGAAACTTGTAATCTTTTTGTTTTTGGCATAGCTAGCTAAAATTTTTAGCTAAATCTTTTCTAAGTAGGCTTTACACTGAACTATACTTAAATATTAGTATGTGGTGTATGTATATTGTTCCGTCAATTTCTTGATTTGCGTATTTGTCTTGGTATGTGGTGTTGATTTGCGGTGTTTGTGGGAACATGTTCATGCAAGCTGTGAGGCACGGATCTAGAAGTCAATTGCCCTGATTGAAGTATATATATATATATATTTTCCTATTTTATATCTACTTTTTTTTTTTTCCCTGAATTATATACCTATAAAATTTGAAAATTGCTCCCATTTAAATTACAAAAAAAATCTACTATTACCCCCACCTCATGGTTTGAAATTTTTTATCTTTTTGTTGTTAAAGATCTCGTCCCACTCACATAATTTTCTGGATCCATCCCAGCACACTAATATATATATATATATATATATGTGCATTCATGTTGATATTTGGAAAGAAAAAAAAAAGAAAGACTCTGGGTTTTGTTGTTTGCAGAAGCTACTATCGGTGTACTTATCAAGGGTGCAATGTAAAGAAGCAAGTGCAACGCCACTCCGAAGATGAAGGCATTGTGGTGACAACTTATGAAGGGTTGCACACACATCCAATAGACAAGCCTACTGACAACTTTGAACAAATCTTGAGTCAGATGCAAATTTACCCTCCTTTTTGAAGTTTTGAATATATATATATATATATTGGATGCTTTTGTAAAGGATATAAAATTTGTAGTTACTACTTAAATTTGTTGTGGTATCTAGGTCGATTCCACGCCATGCCTTTGCTAACACAAGACCAACATGCAATATGAGGATTGCGGTGATGCGGTTAGATTGAGACTTTACCCCAGTTTATGCTTTAGCTAATAGCTACTATATATGTATATTTTTTCTCTATATATATTCTCTACATTGCTTGTCCACGTACATGATGTCATGAACATATGTAATAATTTATCTTTAGTTTGTATAATAGGCTTGTGCGTCCTTCATGGCTCTCGCTTGGGGTTGAATCAAAACTTCATAGAAAGCCAATCAGTGTGGGCTGGTCCAGTGGGAGAAGTTCCGGATTATAATACATCAACAACATTATCTATATAATGGGCCTAAATTTTGATTCGGTCCATTGTATAATACAATCGTGCAAGCCTAATTAAGGGTAAAGTGAACTAAATCCCCTAAACTTTCTTTTCTTTCTCAATAAACCCTCTTGAACTTTAAAGAATACATTTAACCCTCTAAATTATTTTATTTATTGCAAATAGTCAAACTTTGTTAGTTTGTCGTCTGATAATTAACGGTGAGTTAAGGCATGTGATCCATGTGTGTTTGTAAAGATTTAAAATACCATATATACCCTTACAACTATTATATATTCGAACCAGAGAACCCCAAAATACAAAATCCAAAGGTAATGTTTGGTAGGATGTGTTTGAAGGGAAATGAAAACATTAGTTATGAGGGAAAGGGAAGAAAAAGGAAGGAAATGATAATTTTAATTTCGTATTGTGTTTAGTTGATTAATGAAAGAAAAGAAAGGAAATGATAATAATCATGTTTGGGAAAAGAAAAGAAAGAGAATTATTTTAATAAATTGACTACTATACCCTTTTGTATTTTAAAAGATATATATATATATATATATTGTCTCCTAACAGGCCCACAAGAAAAGAAAAAAAAAAAAGTTAGGGCAAATCATTTCAGCCTCCCCAATCTCGCCTCCATATTCTCGTTCTCAACTCTTTTATATATATATATATATATATATATATATATATATATATATATATATATATTGTCTCCTAGCAGGCCTACAAGAAAAGAAAAAAAAAAAAAAAAAATTAGTGCAAATCATTTTAGCCTCCCCAATCTCGCCTCCATCTCCATTTTCGTTCTCAACTCTGAACTTGCCCCTCTCTCTCTCTCTCTTTCTCCCTTTTTCTGCACTACAAGATTCAGAAGTTCGAAACCCATATATTTCAGTTTATCTATCTGTCTGCAAGAATCAAAAGTTCAAAACCCGTATCAGTATATTGAAGATACAAGAAATTCCTTCCCTCTTTCTCTCTCTAGAATTCTTGTATCTCAACCAAAAAAATATCTCCCCTTTCTTTCCATTACTTCTCCTATTTATAGATATTTACAAATGTTGATGGACTGCTAGATCTAGGCCCGTTCCTCCATGAATCCTGGTCATCTTTGATGGGCTTATTCGCGTTCGGCCCATATGGCAGTGTCTTTCTATGGGCCTGACCCATCTGTACGGACCGAATGTCGCGTTTGCAAGTCATATCCGGCCCATGTCATCTCGGACCTCCTCAACTGCCCCCATAATTACCCCTTGTTTAATAAGGGGGTAATTATTGAAGGCGTCTCATCATGACGTTGACGGCTCGAGAAACCCACATGGGGGAACGGACGGTCAGATCCAGAATCAATGTTCCGGGGCTCGATGAATTTCTCGCCTTCCTGACGCTTCGGCCTTCGGGTCCCCCTCGCCTTTATAAGGCTCTAGAATACCACTTCATGCCTTTTTACCGTCTCCGTCATCAGTCAAATCTCTCTCTTTTTAGAACAGTGCTAAGCTTTTTCCGGTGAAATCCTTCAAGAGTCATTCTTCCAGCGGTCTTGCAGTGCTCTTTGTTGCTTTCTACCTCAGAGGTTAGTTTTGTTCCTTTTTACTTTCGGCAGGCTTCTTTTTACCCTTTTAGATCCTTCAAACATTTCCACCATGGTTGTAGATCTAGATGTTCTTCGTATGAGACTTAGACTTCCTGACAACATCCAAGTTAGGGTTTGCCCTAAAGATGTTAATATTATGACCGATGCCGGCCTCCTTCCCGGCGAAGTTTTATTTTCAAACCTTCAACTGAATGTCGTTAGGTTCCCTCTGCACCCCTTCTTTAATTATGTCTTCAATAGACTGGGGATATCCCCCCTGCAGGTAAACCCCAATTTCTTTAGAATCATATCCGTTATGCTACTGTTGATTCGTGACAGAAGTCTGGACCTTGACCTCATAGATCTTCTTCTGTGTTATAAGGTCAATAAGATCCGAACTAACGAGCCCTTCTACCACCTCTACCCGATCGACAAGATGTCCATATGTACGGACACAATCAAATCTGAAAAGGGTTGGAGGGATAACATCGTGGGCATTAGTGGGGCTTGGTTTTCGCCGGCTGCAGAGGATTACCCAATCCCGAGCGCCTTTGGCGTCTGTTCTGTTTCCTCATATAAGAAATTCAAATCTCACAAAAACGATTGTCCCTGCGAACCATGTGTTCCTCGCTTTTGTACTTTCTTATGCCGCTCCTTAGGAATACCTTGTGATGACTTGAGCTACAGTGTTTGCAGGGATAGGAGTAATTACTTGAAGAAATACGTTCTGAACGATATTCATTCCTGCTCAGACCTCCTCACTTCAGACAACCTTCTAGCGCTCTCATCCCTCGGCTATACCATGAGCAGGCTTCAGATTCCATCCTTTGGCAGGAAGAAAAATACTCTCCCAGCCACTTCTGCTGCTGGGGCAACCTCCTCTCCTGTATCAGCCTTTTCCTCAACCACCATTTCTGACACCATCCCGAGCACGGTGGCTATTGATTCTGTTGTCAGCACCCCTGCTACCAACCCGAGCGCGTCTCCACAAATCACTACAGCCCCTGCTGCCGCTGGGGGCGCTCGGGACAAAGAACGAGGCAAAAGGCCTCATCTTGACAGTGGAGTCGACCCTGAGGAGGAACCTCTTATAAGAAGGACCCGGGTCTCTGGGCCGGGTGCTCTCTTGCACCGCCCAGTCAGAGCTCCTGCCCCCTCCGGGCCTGTTGCAGCTGGTGCCTCTGCTTCTGCTTCAGCCTCCCTTTCTCTTCCCACTTTACCACCATGGGCTCCTCGGTACACCCGAACGGATGGGACGTTCGTGAAGCCGAACGAGACCATGCTAAAGGATGGCCAGACCGCCATGGCGTATTATAGGAGCATGTGGACTCCGAAAGACCTTGAGGCGGTGAAAGGTCTATCCCAGAAGGATGTGTTCAGCCGCTTTCCCCAATCTGCCATAGAGGTGACTTTTATTTTCCAACTCATGAATCCTCTCATATTATTTGATCTTGCCTTCGTCCGACCAGACTATCGGTTTAACCATTATTAATGTATATCTATGCAGACTTTGTTCGGAATGATGGCTATGCAGAAGTAGGTTGAAATGGGGAACGCCAGGGCTCGTAAGTTTTTTGATAGCCTGGAGGTGGCCAATAAGGAAAACGACCTTCTCGCCAGCAAGAATACCGAGGTATTGGCTCGGCTTGAAAAAACCGAACAAGAAAGAGATGTCTTGAAAAAGGAAAACGACTCTCTTCAGGACGAGAAGGATGCCTTCCAGCTTGAAAAGAGTGTCTGGCAGACTGAGCGTGATTCAATCAGAGACGAAAAGGCAGAGCTCCAGCGCCTTCTGGCTGATGAACAGTCTGCTCGGATGGCTTTTGAGAAGAGAGCTCTGGACGAGCGTACTGCTCTGATTGATACCATCAGCAGAGTGAACGGTGGGATGCTGGCTCTTCATGCTCGGTTCTCAAGGGTCAGCGCTCTTAGATATGCTCAAGGATTCTGAGAAGGTTTCTCCGACCGAGTTCTGGATGAGGGACAGACCAGCTCAACTCCAGATGAGGTCGATAAGGATTTAGGGATTGACCCTCTGGGGGTCTATGTTGACCCAGAACCCACCGAAGCGGAGCACATATTTGATGAATGCCAGGACATTGCTTCCTCTAGGATCACTACAACTCCTCCTACCGCTTTGCCTCTAACCGCTCCTCAATCGTCAACTGTGGTATCTCCCATAGCCACTGCTGACGTTGGTCCCCAGCAGAATGACTCTGTTATTCATCTTGATTCCCCACCTCGTGAGGGTGAGATGGCTGATGGGACTGAGGAGGCGGACCGGCACAACCAGGAGGCTGTCGGTACTGGGGCAGCTAGCTAGGACTCCTCCGGACTCTCCGATTCTATACTTTTTTGTAACAATGTGACTTGAATACTTCATTTTTTTTTTTTTGTAAATCCAATGCTTATCATGAATGAGATGACAGAACTCTTTTTCTCTTTTTCCTTTGTGTTACGCTCTGTTCAAACCCATTTTCAATATATATATACCTTTTCTCTTTCTTTTTTTTTTTTTTTTTTTTTTTTTTTTTTTTTTTTTTGTATTAACTTTGTCGCGTGCTTGTTTATGGCAAGTGCTTGGCGTTCGACTTGTGGTGCCAGCTGCCACTTATCTTGCTTAAGTGCCTGGCGCTCGGCTAGAATGCCACTTGCCACTTGGCTTTCCATCTTTTTAGCAAGTGTCTGGCGTTCGGTTTATGGTGCCAGCTGCCACTTATCTTGCTTAAGTGCCTGGTGCTCGGCTAGAATGCCACTTGCCACTTGGCTTTTCATTTTTTAGCAAGTGTCTAGCGTTCGGCTTATGGTGCCAGCTGCCACTTATCTTGCTTAAGTGCCTGGCGCTCGGCTAGAATGCCACTTGCCACTTGGCTTTTCATTTTTTAGCAAGTGTCTGGCGTTCGGCTTATGGTGCCAGCTGCCACTTATCTTGCTTAAGTGCCTGGCGCTCGGAATGCCACTTGCCACTTGGGTTTTCATTTTTTAGCAAGTGCTTGGCGTTCGGCTTATGGTGCCAGCTGCCACTTATCTTGCTTAAGTGCCTGGCGCTCGGCTAGAATGCCACTTGCCACTTGGCTTTTCATTTTTTAGCAAGTGTCTGGCGTTTGACTTATGGTTCCAGCTGCCACTTATCTTGCTTAAGTGCCTGGCGCTCGGCTAGAATGCCATTTGCCACTTGGGTTTTCATTTTTTAACAAGTGCTTGGCGTTCAGCTTATGGTGCCAGCTGCCACTTATCTTGCTTAAGTGTCTGGCGCTCGGTTAGAATGCCACTTGCTACTTGGCTTTTCATTTTTTTTAATTTATTTTTAGCAACCCATTGAAGAGGAAAGTTATTTTTATAAATTTCAGGATTTTGCACATTCATACGTACTTGATTGACAACAAACAACACCCAATAAAGCCGAAACTTAGCTTTCATTGGTAGTACCTCTTCAGAGACGTGGCATTCCAGAGCTTGCTGACCAACCTTCCCGCCATGGTTTCTAACGTATATGCTCCCTTGCCTATGACTTCTGCAATTCTGTATGGGCCTTCCCAGGGTGGCATCATTTTTTTGACTATCCCCACCTTTCTTTTCAGAACCAGATCTCCAGGGGCAAAATCTCTGTGTTTCACTCTTTTGTTGTGACTATTCACCAATACTTGCTGGTATGATGCTAACCTTATTGCTGCAGCGTCCCTCCTTTCGTCTATCATATCGAGGTTCAATCTTAACATCTTGTCGTTCTGATCTCGACTCCATGCTAAGCTTCTGATAGTTGGGACCAAGTGCTCAACCGGTATAACTGCCTCGGTACCATATGCCATTGCAAATGGGTTCTCCCCAGTCGGCCGCCTTGGGGTGGTTCTATAAGCCCATAGGACGTTCGGGAGCTCATCCAACCACTTCCCTTTATGATCCTCCAGCTTCTTCTTAATGCAGGCGAAAATGGTTCTGTTTGTAATTTCTGCTTGTCCATTGGCCTGAGGATGACTTACTGCAGCCAACTTCTGGTTAATTCCATACTCCTCTAGCAGCTCTCTTACTTGCTTGCTGTCGAGGTTCGTGCCATTATCCATGACTATTGATCTTGGAACGCCGAAACGGCAGATAATATTGTTCCAAATAAATCGTCTGGCATGAGTCTGAGTCACGCTAGGATATGGTTCTGCTTCCACCCACTTAGTGAAGTAATCCGTGGCCAGTAACACATACTTGTTCTGAGCTCTTGCCGTTGGCAGAGGACCGACCACATCCATCCCCCATTGCCGAAAGGCCATGGCGAGGCCATTATGTGCAATTCCTCAGGTGGTTGGTGGATCAATAGTCCATACCGTTGGCATTTATCGCACCTTCGAGAGAACTCCTCCGCATCTCTTGACATGTTCGGCCAGAAATACCCTTGTGTCATTGCTTTATGCGCTAACGATCTTCCCCCAGAATGATTGCCACACACACCTTCATGAATAGCTCGCAATACCTGCTGCGACTCTGCGGGGGTGACACACTTCAAGTATGGGCCAGAGTAGGATCTTCTGTACAGCTGGTTATGCACGATGGCGTATTTTGCGGCATTCTTTTTGAGTTTCCTAGCTTCATCCCTTTGCATAGGCAAAACGCCATCTCGAATATAAGTAATGATGGGGTCAATCCAACTCGGTTCATACGGTATGACGTTGACTTGCCAAGGGTCAGAGTCCAAAGGTTCTTCGAAAATAGATGGCTGGGTCAATATTCCTACTGGAATCACCCTCGCTAATGTTTCACCGGAACTCGAAGCACTACATGCTAACCGGTCCGCATCTGCGTTCTGTTCCCTCGGTAACTGTATAAATTCAATCTTTGCAAAGTCCTTGGCTTTATGCAGAACGGCAGAACGATATGCCTCCATCATGTCATCCTTGGTCGCGTACTCACCATTTACCTGCCGAACAATCAACTGTGAGTCACTATAAACAGTCAAACTTCTGACCTGTAGCTCTCTGGCCAACTTTAACCCATTCAGCAACGCCTCGTATTCCGCTTCATTATTGGTGGCTCGGAACTCAAGTTTGAGTGCTTGACTCAAAGAAGTACCCTCTGGGGTTTGCAGTTTAACCCCAATTCCAGCCCCTATCTGGTTAGAGGAGCCATCCACATAAAGTTTCCAAGAGCCGCACCTGAGGTCTTCTTCCGTATCTTCAGAGTCACATTCTAGCAGGAAATCGGCTACCGCTTGTCCTTTGACAGCTGTTCTCGGCTCATATGTTATGTCAAATGAACTTAACTCTATGGCCCACTTTGTCATTCTGCCCGAGAGTTCTGGCTTGTGCATAAGCACTCTGATTGGAAAAGTTGTTAGAACAGCTATAGGGTGGGATTCGAAATAATGCCTCAACTTTCTTTTTGCGTTTACCAGTGCAAGTATCACCCGTTCGGCCTTCGAGTATTTTCGTTCTGCCTCGGTCATTGTTTTACTGACATAAAATACCGGGTGTTGCACGCCTTCCTTGCAACGAATCAGAACGGCACTTATCGCAACACTAGACACTCCAAGATACAAAAATAACTTTTCTTCTGGATCCGGGGCTGACAGGACTGGTGGATTCTGCATATATTCCTTCAAATGGGTCAATGCTTGTCGTTGCTCATCTCCCCAGACCTGTCTTCCATGACTCCGAATCGTGTCAAAGAACGGCTTGCAGCGGTCTGACAATTTTGAAATGAATCGACTTAATGCAACTATTCGTCCTGTGAGGGCTTGCACCTCTCTGATCGTCTTTGGTTCGGCATTCTTAATCAAAGCCTCTGCTTGAACGGGGCTAACTTCGATGCCTCTGCGGTTGACCACATGTCCCAAAAACTGACCGGAACTCACACCGAACGAGCACTTGGTTAGATTGAGCCTCATCCCATATCGCCTCAGCACATCAAATATATCTTGCAGATGTTTCAGATGATCATTCTTCTTCCTACTCTTTACCACCATATCATCAATATAGGCTTCCACAATCTTTCCTATTTGATCCTTGAAAATTTTGCTAACAAGTCTTTGATAAGTTGCTCCCGCGTTCTTTAGTCCGAAAGGCATAACTTTGTAGCAGTATGTCCCTCGCTCGGTTACAAAAGAAGTTTTTTCTTCATCTGCCAGGTCCATAGGGATCTGATTATAACCTGAATAAGCGTCCAGAAAGGTTAAGCGTTCATACCCGGTGGTAACATCCACCATTTGATCAATCTTTGGCAGCGGGAAGCTATCCTTCGGACAGGCTTTGTTCAAATTGGTGAAATCAATGCATACTCGCCATTTCCCATTCTTCTTCTGCACGACAACGACGTTGGACAACCAATCAGGGTAGTGTACTTCTCTGATAAATCCCGCATCAAACAGCCTATCAACTTCCTCGGCTATGATTTGGTTGCGTTCTGGAGCAAATCTTCGTTGCTTCTATTTTACTGGTTTGAAATTAGGATTGACATTTAAGGAATGACAGGATACGGAGGGATTAACTCCAGGCATGTCTAGGTGACTCCATGCAAATACATCGGCATTGTGAGACAAGAAGTCAGCTAGCTCTTGCCGCTCTTCCCTGGTCAGTCTTATTCCTACTCTGGTAGTTCGTTCTGGCCTAGACTGATCGATCTGCTCATCCAGAAGGGGCTCTTCGGTCAAGTCAACTGACCCCTCCACCCTGTTCTGCTTGGGCGGAGGTTCCTGTAATTGCTATCTGGGGCTTGCCGGTCGGACGGGCGCCTTCCCTTTCCCAGCATACTTTAGTGTGACGGAATAGCACTCTTTGGCTGCAACCTGATCCCCACGAATGTCTATTACCTTATTTCTATCGGGCCCGAGGCACCTCATGACCTGATGCAAAGTTGAGGGTACTCCTTGGACTCTGTGAATCCATCTTCTTCCCATCAGGAGATTGTACGAGGGGTGAATCTCTACAACCACAAAAGTTTCCATAAGAGCTCGTTCTGCAGCTTGAACTTTTACTTCCACCATTCCGACGGGCTCCACCCTCTTGCCATCGAATCCTAACAAGGGATTTCCAGTGGGCTCGAGCCTCTCTGGTTTAATCTCGAGCCGATCAAATGTGTCCCTCAGCATGACATTAGCACTGCTCCCGGGATCGATCAGAACTCTGCGCACCAAGCAGTCCGCCACTGTTAAACTGACTACCAACGGGTCTTCATGGGGGATTTGAACACGCTGCAGGTCTGTCCTGTCGAACTTTATCTGTATCGATGTGATCTGCTGGTGTAGAGTATTCACACTGCTGACCCTTTTCTTCATCTGCGCTTGCCGTAGGCGCGCTCGGAGCAGCTCATCTGAATCTTCACTGGGCTCGGGTCGACCGTGGATAGCATTGATTATACGAACTGGTTGTGAATTGTGGGAGCTTTGTTTATGGCTCCTTTTTACTTGTTCCATTGGTCGATTCTGCTCTGTCGCCGAGCCTTGAACATAACTCGCGAACTCCCCTCTAGCTATCAACATCTCCACTTGCCTTCTCAAATTCCTGCATTCATTAGTCTGATGACCGAAATCGGAATGGAAAGCACAATGTTTAGTCTGATCCCTCTGTTCGAGGGGTTGCCTAATTGGCAGTGGTGGATGAAACTTATCTTTGTTCTCCTGATATAGCCTCGCCAGAGTGACCTTCAGCGGAGTGATCAGCTCTTCCTCCCTGGACCTCTTTTCTGCCTTCCAGGAGGTCTGACGCTGCGGCTGAGCCTGCTTCTGCCTGATCTTTGCCTTGGACTTTTCCTCGGTCGACACGAGCGACGCTGTCCGAGCATTGGCTGCCTCCTCTTCTTCTAGGCGCACAAAGCCGTCGGCTCTTTCATTGAGTTCATCCATAGTCGTCGGCGTGTTCACTACCAGACTGGTATGGAACGGAGTGCCACGTGTCATGGCTAACTTGAAGGCTTGAACCGCTGTAGAAGGGTGGCATTCGATCACCATACTCTTAGTGAGATTAAACCTGGTGAGAAAAGCCTGGAGACGTTCATCTTTATGCTGTCTCATTGTGAATAGGCTTGAGATGTCCTTTGGCGGACGCTTGTTCCCATAGTACTGACTTATGAACCGATCGCACAGATCTCGGAAGCTACCAATGGAGCTCTTAGGCAAGTTCTTGAACCAGCTGAGCGCCGGTCCAGCTAAGCTTATAGGGAAACATTTGCACATTAAAGCGTCATTTTCCGTATTCAGGGCCATCTTCAACTGGATATGGTACACATGATCGATCGGATCGGTTGTTCCGTCAAACAGAATAAAT